>NW_006399755.1:23762752-23781379 GCF_000299155.1 Elephantulus edwardii
CAGCCTCCAATATGTATTGAGGCTCAATGTCAAGAAGACAAAGATTCTCACCACTGGGCCAATTGGCAGCATCAGGATGGATGGTGAAGAGACTTAGATTGTTCACAGCTTCAATTTGCTTGGCTCCAGAGTCAACACTCTCGGCACCAGCAGCCAGGAAATTAGAAGACGTATTGACGTGGGAAAGCAGAGAGTACCAGAAAATGTCTATCTGTGTTTCATTGACTATGCAAAGGTATTTGACAGTGCGGATCTCAAAATAACCTCAACTATGGCTACCTCTGAGAAGAACGGGAATCTCAGAACACTTGATTGTACTTATGTGAAACCTTTACTTGGACCAAGAGGCAGTCGTCAGAACAGAGCAAGGAAACTCTGTGTGGTTCAAAATCAGGAATGGGTATGCCAAGGATGCATCATATCTCCATACTTTTTCAAACTATATGTGGAACAGATCCTCCAGGAGGCTGGTCTCTATGAAGAGAAATATGACATCAGGATTAGAGGAAGACTCATCAATGGCCTGTGTCATGCAAATAACACAACTCTGCTTACTTTAACTGAGTAGGGCCTGAGGCATTTGCTGCAAAAGGTCAAGGACTGTAGCCTTCAATGTAGATTGAAGATCAACATCAAGGAAACAAAGATTCTCACCACTGGGCTGTTTGGCAGCATCTTGACAGATGGTGAAGATATTGAGATTGTTAATAGCTTCAGTTCACTTGGCTCCACAATCAACACTTTTGGTACCAGCAGTCAGGAAATCAAAACACTTCTTGCATTGGGAAAGTCTACTGGCAGGGACCTTGCCAGAGCAGTGAAGAGCTATGATGTCAGTCTGGAGACTAAGGTGTGCCTGATCAAGGCCATGATCTTTGTAATTATTTGATATGCATCAGAAATCTGGACAAAGAATAGGAATGATAGAAAGAGATACCTTTGAGCTGTGGTGTTGGAGGAGAGTATTAAATATTCTATGGACTGCAAGGAAAACAAACGGGATTTTCCTAGAGAGGGTGAAAACAGGGTGCTCCTTGGAGGCAAGGATTTTGAAGCTCCATTTGACATACCTTGGGGATGTTGCAAGAAGGGACTAATCCTTGAAGAGGGACATCATGTATGGAGAATAGAGGGATAGCACAAGTGATGAAAACCTTGTATGAGATGGATTGACTCAGTGACTGGGGTAATGGGGTTGGGTGTGTCAGAGAAAATAAGGTTGGCTCAGGATAAGACAGGTTCAGAACTGTTGTACAGAGGATTGTTATGAGTCGCAAGAGGCTAGACCTCAGATAACAAAAACATCACCATGTATTAGTAGTATTCCTCTGGTTTTCTTAAAGTCCTCTATCTACAGTTAAAATGGCCAGCTACTGTCAGAAATACTAGAGGTGCTAGTACACTCCAAGGAGCCTTGAAAGGTCTGCTGACTTCAATCTATGTAGCATAATTCTACTATGACATATATGCTGTTGTCAGAATCAGATTTTACTTAACAGCAACTAATAACTATTTTGAAACAAAAATAAACGACACCTTCCAATTAATTATAAAGCATATGCATTGTGCCAAGGGATTTGCGTGAATCCTCACAACATGTTCTAAAGTGAATTCCTTATTTGCATTTTAAATATGAAGAAACAGAGGCTTTAAGTAGTTAAATTATCTAACTTGGTCTCATAGTTGGTAAGAACATATGTCAAATACTGATATTTCTAAGTTTAATCACGATACTACATAACACTAAAATCTTCAGAATAAATTTGAGGCATTGAACACAAATTATTGAAGATCTTATGAGTTGTCAGATGACATCAAAGATGTTCATATTAACAACAAAAAGTCTTTACAAAGACAGAAGAGGAAAAAAAGACCAAAATGGATAACAAAATAGACTCTGATATCTCTTCTAGGGTGTCAGCAGATAATAATGACATCACCAAATATGAATAGTACTCTAGAGTACAGTGTACACAGGTGCAGCCCTGAATGTGCTTACCAATCTATGCTAGGAAATTTGGAGAACAACATCTTGGCTGGCTAACTTCAAGACATCCATATTTGTCACCATTCCCAAGAATATTGAGCCAATATCAGGTGGAAATTATCAAACAATATAAATATCATATGCAAGCAAAACATTTCAGAAGATCTTTCAAAAATGGCTAAAACAATACATAGAGAACTGCAAAAAGTTCAAGTGGGATTTAGAAGGGACTGTGGTATCACTGATAACATTAGTGATGTCAGTAAATCCTGGCTGAAAGCAGGAAATACCAGGAAAATATATGTATCTGTGTTTTATTATCTATGTGGTCATTCAGCTGTGTGAATTATAACAAACTATGCCTAATATTGAGAAGAGTGGGATTCCCAGAACACTTACTTATGCTCATACAAGGACTATACCAAGAAGCTGTTATCTGAACAGAGGAAGGGATCCTTTGTTATTGTTGTTGTTCTTATGTGCCATCTAGTGGCCTGTGGCTTATGGTGACCCTATGTACAACAGCTCTGAACCTTACCCTATCTTGAACCAGTTTCACTGTCTCTAACACACCTACTCTCATTATTTCAGTTATTAACTCAATCCATCTCATCCACGGTCTTTCTCTATTATACTGGCCCTCCACCCTTCCAAGCATTACGTCTTTCTCCAAGGACTAATCACTCCTGGTCAAGGGCCCAAAATATTGATAGGAGCTTCAATATCTTTGCCTCCAAGGAGTAGCTCATTTTTACTTCCCAAGACATACCTATTTGTTCTATTAGTATTCTATGGTATGTTCAATACCCTTCTCCAGCACCATAACTCAAAGGCATTGATTTTTCTTCTATCATCCTTAGTCATCGTTCAGGTCTCTGATGCATAGCAAGTAATTGCAAAGACCAAGGATTGGGGAAGGCACATCTTAGACTACAGACTGACATCATTGCTCTTCAGTACTCTAGAGAGTTCCCTAACAGCAGATTTTCCCAAAGCAATCAGTCTTGCTGCTGGTGCCAAGAGTGTTGATCATGGAACCAAACAAGCTGAAAATTTTAATAATCTCTGTCTGTTCTCCATCTATCATGATGTTGCCAATTGACTCAATGGTGAGAATCTTTGCTTTCTTGATCTTGAGCTTCAATCCATATTAAAGACTGCATTCCTTTAGCTTCTGAAGCAAACAAAAAAAGGTTCTTTCTCTTCAGTCTTAGCAAGCAAGGTTGTATCATCTACATGACACAGGTTGTTGATAAGTCTTTCTCCAATTTTGATGCCACATTCCTCTTCAGAGAATCTAACCTCCTGACTTATCTGTTCCACAAAAAAGATTTAAAAGGTATGGAAATAGGTTACATCACTGGTGTACACTTTTCCTGATTTTGATCCATGCGGTGCTTCCCTGCTCTGTTCTGATAACTGCCTTCTGGCCCAAGTATAGGTTTCACATGAGCACAATCAAGTGTTCTGAGATTCCCATTCTTTTCAGAGTTAGCCATTGAATGTTGTGATCCACACTGTCTAATGCCTTTGCATAGTCAATGAAACAGACATTCCTCTGGCACTCTCTACTTTGAGCTAAGATCTATTTAATAATATTAATGTGCCTAGTGTCATGCATGATCTCTTCTAACCTCAGCTCACACATCTTGCAATTTTCTGCTGACACATTGTTACAGTCATTTTTTTTTCATGGTTTAAAATCAGGACCAGCATACATCAGTGTTTTATCCTTTCTCCACACGTTTCAATCTGTTTGCTGAACAAATCATTTGAGAAGCTGGCTCTATAAAGAATAATGTGGTATCAGGATTGTGGGAAGACTCAGTCTATGTAACTTGTGTTACAAAGATGACGGTCACAAACAATAAAATTTTCTTTTAATCGTGACTTTAATCAACATTTACAGAGAAGTTTCATTTATTCATTGTTGCACATTTTACCCCCTCTCTCTGCCTTTCCTTTCCTCAGTACTCGCTCGCTCTTTCTTTATCTCTCTCTCAATAACATTCATTGTTGAACAATTACCTACCTCATCCCCTCTTCACTCTAGTCCTATTTTCAAAGATGTACCTCTTATTCTGTACTGTTATTATACATTTAATGCCTAATATTATATTCCGTTTAATTAGTTCTTTTCTTTATCTATTCCAATACAATGGTCATTATCAATCCACTCTTTTCCTCTCAACCCCCCATATCAGACCTGCTTTATAACAGTGGTGTTATGCAGTATTTGTCCTTTTGTGACTGAGATATTTTACACAGCACAATGTCTTCCACGGTCCCCCATGTTGTGTAATGTTTTATGAGTTTATTGTTTTTTGATGCTGTGTAGTATTCCATTGTATGAATACACCATAGTTTTCCTATCCTTTCATTTATTGATAGGCACTTGAGTTGCTTCCATCATTTTTCTATTGCTTAACACAGCAATAAACATAGGTGGGTTTATATCTGATTGGATTGTGGTTATGGTTTCTTTAGGGTATATTTCTAGTAGCAGAATTTCAGGGTCAAATGGTATTTCTATTTCCAGCCTTTTGAGAAAGTGCCAAATTGCCTTCCATAATTATTGCATCATTTTACAACCCCATCAGCAGTGAATAAAGGTTCCAATCTCTCCACAATCTCACCAGCATTTGTTTGCTGCTCTTTTGAACTGCTATTGTTAATGGGGTGAGATCACATCACACAGTTGTTTTTATTTGCATCACTCTGATAGCTGGGAATTTTTAATATTTTTATGTGTTTGTTTGCCATCTGAATGTATTCTTTAGTGAAATATTTATTCATATCCTGTACACACTTTGTGATTGGGTTGTTTATCTTTTTATAGTTGAGGTGCTAGTGTATTCTATAAATTTTAGATATAAATCCTTTACCAGATATATGTGACACAATCTTGCTTGCTGAAAGTAACAATGACTTGAAACACTTGCTATAGATATCAAAGACTACAGCCTTCAATATGGATTTCTTCTTAACATCAGAAAGACAAAAATCCTTACCACTGAACTTGTAAGTAACATCATAAAAGATGGAGAAAATATTGAAATTTCTTCTTATTTGGATCCATAATCAACACCCTTGGTACAAGCACTCAAGTGACTAAAGGATCTTGCACTAGTCACTCTTATTTCAGGAACCAAAGTGCTAAGAAGTAATGATATTAGCTTGAAGAATAAAGTGTGCCTGACTCAGGCCATAGACTTTATTTACTATTCATCAAAGATATGGACAATGAATAAGGATGATAGAAGAAGAATCGATGTCTTGGAGTCATGGTGTTAGACTATTCCAGGGACTTCCAAAAGAATAGACAGATATATCTTGGGAAAAGTGCAGTCAAATATTCTTTGGAGGTAAAGACGGTGTATCTCCATCTTATATACTGTGGGTATGTTGTTAGGAGAAGTTATTTCTTGGAAAAGGATATCCTGCTTGGAAAGGTGGAGGTTCAGTCAAAGAGAGAAAAAGTCTCAACCAGATCAATTGACATAGTAACTTCAGCAATGGGCTCAAATGTATCAGAGATGATGAAGATGGCACAAGATAGGAAGGGTTCAGATCTGTTGTTCAGAGGGTCATTCTCAGTCTTACTAGATTCCATGACCTAACAAATAAAAACAACATATAACAGTTACTAAAGTACCTGATTAATTCAAATAAGAGCAAGTAGGAAATGTGTTGGACCTGGGAGGATGATTCAGAAATTGGAAAATAAAATGTCTAAGTCTCATTAGGCAGATTTACCCCAGCAACTAAGTCTAGAGCCAATTCTGGCCTATGTTATGGAAAGACTGAAAGCATCCTCAGGAAAGGTCAAGTGCATCTGACATTTGGAGAGCTCTGGCTCTAGTTCTCACACTACAGCCAAACATCTATCTTATATTTGAGAATAAGTCTCTATTTTTACCTCAACTTTATTGACTAAATTCCTATTATTGTTTCCCCTGATCCTGGGCGTAATTAATCTGCCCAGCTTCCAATGTTGATCAGTCTCCCTGGGGCTGACATTCTCAATAACTTAATGAATATCATTCCCATTTCCTTGGCCTCCATTTTTATAAAGTTTTCACTTTTCAAGGATATTTTAGGTTTGTTGTTTGTTGTTGTTATGTGCTGTCAAGTCGTTTGCAACTCATAGGGACCCTATGTACAACAGCCCTAAACCCTGCTCTATCCTGTGCCAATCGCACTGCCTCTGACACACCCATCCCAATTACCCCAGTCACTGAATCAATCCACCTCACAGAGGGTCTTCCCCTCCTGCGCTGTCCCTCTACCGTACCAAGCATGATGTCCCTCTCCAAGGACCTGTCTCTCCTTACAACATGTCCAAAGTATGTCAGGCGAAGCCCCAGAATCTTTGCCTCCAAGGAGTAGCCTGGTTTAACCCTCTCTAGGATGGATCTGTTTGTTTTCTTGGCAGTCCATGGTACATTCAATACTCTTCTCAGCACCACAGCTCAAAGGCTAGTCATTGTCCAACTCTCTGATGCATAACAAGTGATTGCAAAGACCATGGCCTGTATCAGGCAGACCTTAGTCTCCAGAGAGACCCAGTTGCTCTTGAGTACTTTAGAGAGGTCCCTAACTGCAGACTTTCCCATCACAATATGGGTTTTTTTTTTGTTTGTTTGTTTGTTTTGTTTTTTATTTCCTGGCTGCTGGTGCCAAGAGTGTTGATCGTGGAGCCAAGCAAACTGAAGCTGTGAACCATCTCAATCTCTTCATCATCCATCCTGATGCTACCGATTAGATATAAAAATATTCCCATAGAATTCTCATATACACCTTTCCCCTCTATAATTTGCACCTTTTGTTCCTGGAGGATATTTGTTATAACTGATGGATATATATTGATATAAGTGTATTCATGAAAATCTCTTGTTTGCGTTAAGGTTCACTGTACTATATCAGTCTATGGGTTTTGTCAGATGTATAAAGTCATGTATCCACCATTAGAGTGTACTATAGAACAAATTTAATGTCCTAAAATTGCCCTCTGATTACCGTATTCATCTTCTCCCTTTTCCTCTGAATGCCTAGTGAAAACTGATCTTTTGACTCTAAAAAGTTCTATTTTCATTCTGTAGTTTTGCCTTTCTACAATGAAATAGTTGAATTCTTGCTCTCGTAGCCTAGTGAGTAAGGAGATGCATTCCAAATTGGTAATGCAACTTAATGGCAGGCATTTGAAATCCACCAGATACTCTGTGAGAGAAAGATAGACAATCTCCTCCCATGTGATTTGTGTTGTTATGTTCTGTATGGTCAGAACCTACTCATAACTGACTCTCTAACCAATTATCAGAGGCATTTAATCACATTGGAGGAGACTATCTTTCTCGTGCAGAGCAGCTGGTAAATTTGAACTGTATGCCTTTGGGTTGGCATAGCAACTCTTCGCCACTAAGCCACCAGAATTCCCTATAAGACTTATAGACTTTAAAAACCCACTGAAGGATAAGCTATGAGTCAGTTCCATCTCAATGGCAATGAATTTGAGCATTATATTTTTTGGGGTTTGGTTTTTGTTTTTGTTTGGTGGTTGTTATGTGCTGTCGAGTTGCTTGCGACTCATAGCGACCGTATGTACAACAGTCCTAAAAGCTGATCTATCCCTTCCAAATCCCATTGTCTTCAAATGCCTATCCCATCCCCATTACCTCAGTGATAGAATCAATCCATCTCATCGAGGGTATTCCTCTCCTGCACTGTCCCTCCACCCTCTCAAGCATGACATCCCTCTCCAAGAACTGATCCTGCCTTACAACATGTCCAAATTATGTCAGATGGAGCTCCAGAATACTTGACTCCAAGGTGCAGCCTGGCTTCACCTTCTCCAGGATGAACTTTTTGTTCTCCTAGTAGTCAATGGTACATTCAATACTCTCCTCAAGCACCCACAGCTCAAAGTCTTCACCTCTCCTTTTATCATCTATAGTCATTGTCCAACTCTCCGATGCATAGCAAGTAATTGCAAAGATCATGGCCTGTCTCCAGATTGACATCATTGTTATTCAGCACTTTGGAGAGGTCTCTGACAGCAGACTTTCCCAATGCAATTGATCTTTTAATTTCCTGGCTGCTGGTACCATGAGTGTTGATTGCAGAGTCAAGCAAACGGAAGTTGTCAATCTCATTCTCTTCACTGTCTATCATGTTGCTGCCAATTGGCCCAGTGGAAAGAATCTTTGTTTTATTAATGGTGAGCTTCAATACAGATTGAAGGCTGCCATCCTTGACCCTCTGCAGTTCCACCTCAGTTTCAGCAAGTAGGGTTGTGTCATCTGCATGATGCAGATTGTTGATGAGTCTACCTTCAATCCTAATGCCACACTTCTTCTCATAGAGCCCAGCCTCCTGGAGAATCTGTTCCACACATAGATTGTAAAGATATGGAGATAGGACATATCCTTGATGCACACCCTTCCCTGATTTTGAACCATGTAGTGTTTCCTTGCTCTGTTCTGATGACTTCCTCCTGGTCCAAGTATACGCTTTGCATAAGCACAATCAAGTGTTCTGGGATTCCCATTCTTCTTAGAGTCAGCCACAGTTTGTTGTGATCCACATAGTCAAATTTGCTTGGTAGGGACATTTTTTGTTGAGCTGATTTTTTAAAAAATTATTTTTATTTTATTAAAAATCTCTTGACCAAGGTACTCTCTTTCTTATCTACCTGACTTTTAGAATATTCCAATTATTGGGACTAATCTGATAAGAACCTTAGTGGCACATTAGTTAAGGTATTTAACTGCTTCCAAAAAAATCAGTAGTTCCAATCTGCCAGCCCATGGTAAAGAGACAGGGCAGTGTGCTTCCATAAAATTAAAGCCTTGAAAGCTCTCTGAAGTAGTCCTGTTCTGTCCCTCAGGGTCATTATGAGTTGAACAAGGAATAAAGAAGACCAAAGAAAAATTAATACCTTGGAAATGTGGTGTTGGGAATGAAAATTGACTAATTTCTAGCACTTCCAGAAAAGCAAAAAACTCTACTTGAAGAAAGTGCAACCAGGGTGCTCTTTAAAGGTAGACACGATGAAACTTTATCTAACATACTTTGGCCATAGTGTGAGGAAGTTATTCTCAAAGACTTACTAGGGCACATTTAACAATGCAAATGGGAATTTACTGATTTTTTTTCTTTTTAAAAGAAATCTCATATTATCTTCAGATAGTTTTGATGATGGTTGAAAATTCATTTAAGCTGAAGGAACTTAAGAATAAATTCAATCCTCAAGTTGCAATACTTAAGGATGCTGTCAACAGAATATTAAATGATCCAGAAAACATTAAAAGAAGATGGAAGGAGTATACAGAGTCATTGTACCAAAAGGGATTGGCCTACACAAAAGAATTTCATGAAATAACATATGAGCAAGTTGCTCTGAAGGAAACGGCAAAAACAAACAAAACAAGGCCAATCAACTGACACTGTACCAATTTATATATTTCAACAAACAGACACTACCCTGGACATGCTTATCAAGTTTTGTCAACAAATCTGGAATACAACCACTTGGTCAACTGACTGGAAAAGACCCATATAATGTGGAAATTATTGAACACTATTATTAACATCATTTACAAGCAAGATTCTGCTTAAAACTACTAAAATAACACATCAACAGAGAACTGCCAGATGTACAGGCTGGATTTAAAAGAGGCCGTGGTACTAGAGATATTCTAACTAATGTTAGATGGGTCTTTGCTGTAAGCAGGGATTACCAGAAGAATGTCTGTGTATCATTGACTATACAAAAGCTTTGACTGTGTGAATCACAACAAATTGTGGCTAACTCTGAGAATAATGAGAATCTCAGAACATTTGATTGTGCTTATGAGAAACCTAGAGTTGGACAAGGAGGGAGTCATCAGAACAGAGCAAGGAAACACTTCACAATTCAAAATTGGGAAGGTTGTACATATGCCAGGGATACATTCTATCTCCACACCTTTTCAATCTACATGTGGTACAGATCATCTGAGCGGCTGGGTTCTATGAGGAAGAATGCAGCGTTAGGATTGCAAGAAAACTCACTAACAACCTGCATTATACAGATGACACAATCTTGCTTGCTGAAACTGAGGAGGCCTGAGGCATTTGCTGCAGAAGGCCAAGGACTGAAGCTTTCAATATCGATTGAGGCTTAACATCAAGAATACAAAGATTTTCACCACTAGGCCAATTGCCAGCATCATGATAGATTATGAAGAGATTGAGACTGTAACAGTTTCAATTTGCTTGGTTCCACAACCAACACTCTTGGTACCAGCAGCCAGGAAATCGGAAAGATGAATTGCATTGTGAAAGTCAGCTGTCAGGAACTTTTCCAGAGTACTCAAGAGCAATGAGGTCAGTATGTGGACTAAGGTGCACCTGGTCTAAGCCATGGTCTTCACAATTACTTGCTATGCATCAGAAAGCTGCACAATGACTAGGGATGAGAGAAAGAGAATTTATGCCTTTGAGTTAAAGTGCTGGAGAAGAAAACTGAATATACCCTGGACTGATAGCAGAACAATCAAGTTCATTCTGGAGAGGTGAAACCAGTCTGTTGCTTGGAAACAGGAATTTGAGGCTCTATCTGACATACATAGGTCATGTTGCAAGGAGGGGCCAGCCCTTCGAAAGAGACATCATACTTGGGAGAGTATTTGCACAGTAAGTAGTATATGTGCCATTGTGAGTATTCCAGGGCAGGTTTTAGAGACAAATACACAATATCTTGCTATCTATTTTAAGCTTGATGAGAGATATTAATTCTTTCCTAGAAAAAAATAAGAACATGAAATTGTTGGTGTTGAAGCAAACCAACTTATATTTTTTTTTCAAATGTTGGTGTTAGAGACATGGTTATGATTTCCAAACCTTTTACACATTTATTGTCTTAGCTCTGAAATAAATAAGTTTAAAGAATCATATAAATGCATAATGAATCAAGTCTCTTGGGAAATAATTATCTCTGCTCCTCTGGTCAAAACTATTGGATATTTTAAACTTTTGCATGATACTGTAAAAATAAAGAAAGTAAGTGAGTGTTGAGTAGAAAAATATCCAGTCTAAATTTAATCTTATGACATATGTGAGCTGTCTTAGTCTCAAATTCTCACACAGTCATACTTCCCCCACCCCCATCTCTAATGGAAGCAAAGTTAAGGAGAAAAATGGGTAAAGGCTTCTTTAGGGAACATATATATGAACTTAGACAAAATAAATCTTTACTTTGAAGTTACAAAGAAATTGGAATTTTGTATTGTGTCTAAATGACATAAAAACCTATATTTTTAAAAATGTGATAAAAGGCACTGCTAGAAAAAAATGTGGCTGTGCTAACCCAGTGGTAAAAAGGAATGCATCAATCCCAAATTCAAGCAGTTAAATCCACCAGCTGCTCCATGGCAGAAATATGGGTCTCTTCTCCTGTGCAACTTATTGCCTCTAAAAACCCACTGGAAAGTTAGCTATTAGTTGATGCAACCTTGACAACACACAACAACAACTCTTCAAGAGCTTTATTGAAGGGAGCTCTGGTAGCCTCATAGCAAAGAAGTAGCACAGCAATTCTGAAGATGCACAGTTCAAATCTAGCAGATGCTCTGCTGGAGAAGGAGGGGCGATCTCCCTCTGTGCCAGTCAGATCCAATTTGATGGTACACAACAAGAAAAGGAAACAAACAAACAAGCAAACAAAACTCTTGACTCACATGTACCAATGATCATGAAGATGGCATATGGCTGAGCAATGTTTTCTTCTGTAACACTGAAGATCACCATGAGTTAGAGCTGATATGATGAAAATAAACAATAATAATAAAAGTGATAACAAAATTAAATGGATAAGACTGTACAGCTATCACCTCAGAAATTGTAAAGGATTTATTTCATTTTCCTATTGAGTATACCAGGGACAACCAAATGAATAAATAAATCTATCTCGAAAGAAGAGTAATCAGAATACTCTCTAGCAGCAAAGATAGTGAAACTTCACCTCATTTGGGACATATGTTCTAGAGGCTCCAGTTTTTAAAGAGAGACATTAACCTGGTAAAGATAGAGGGTCAGTGAGAGAGGAAGACTCTTAATAAGTTGACACAATTACTACCACAATGGACTTGAGAATAACAGAGATTATGACAATGGTGTGGGATATGGTAAGGTTCGATTGGTTGTTCATAGGGTCGCTAGGAATCACAGTAAACTCAATGGTATCTAATAACAACAAAAATATAATGAACTCTGGTAGCTTATTGGGTAAGGAGTTTTAGTGCCAATCTAAAGCAAGTGTCTCAGATTCACCAGCTGCTTCACAGAAAAAGGATGGGTACTCTCTTCTCATGCAACTAGAGCCACTGAAAACCCACTAGAATGTCAGCCATCAATAGCTTCTGACTCAGTGACAATAAGTTGTTAAATAACATGAAGAATGAGAAGGTATCTAAGTTTTTCAACAAACTTCAAACAGAAGAGACATAAAATGATTGTTTACTATCTTTGCTTCCAAGAGGCACTCTGGCTACAGCTTTTCCATGATATATCTGTTTATTCTTTTAACCATTCGTGGAAGATCCAATATTATTCTCCAGAACCACAATTTTAAGAACTCCGTTCTTTTTTCTTTTATCCTTATACATTCTTCATCTCTCATATGCATAGCTAGTGACTAGAAGAGGAAAAAAAAATAAGACCAAAAACAAAAGACATGGCCTTGATCAAGCATACCTTAGTCCTCACACTGACACCATTGCTCCTCAATAAATTGGAATGATTTCCTGATTGCAGACTTTTCCAGTACATTTTCTGATCTCTTGACTGCTGGTACCAAATATATTAATTGTACTCTCAAATAATATTAAGTTGTTAACAATTTCAATCTTTTCTCCAACTACCACAATGTCGCCTATTGATTAAGTGGAAAGTATTTCATGTCTCAAAGTAATATAAACACAATGTGTGAAAAGAAAGAAACAGTGAAATCTATTTGTAAATTATAACAATTAAGAAGTGAAAGAGGAAATATATTTTAAGTGTGAATTTATTGCTGTCAAAGTTACAGAACTTCACATTAGAAAGGAAGTAAAGACATTTTAAGACAGCTGGACAATGACTAAGAATTACAGATTAAGAAGTGATACCTTTGAGCTGCGGTGCTGGAGAAGAGTTTTGATCATACCATAGCCTGCCAAGAAAATAAATTATTGTCACAAAGAGGGTGAAACCAAGTCTCTCTTTGGAGGCTAGGATTTTGAGACTCCATCTCACAAGCTTTGGACACATGACCAGGAGGGACTTGTCCTTGGAGAAGGACACCATGCTTTGGAAGGGTTGAGGGACAGTGCAGGAGAGGATGACACCAAATGAGATGAATTGATACAATAACTAGGTCAATGGAAGTAAACATGCTGGAGTCAGTGAGACTGGCTCAGGATATGGCAGGCTTCAGAGCTGTTGTACATAGGGTCATTATAAACCACAGGCACCTTGTTGGCACATATAGCAACAACAATAACAATAACAACAGCAACATGGACCCTTTTAAACTGCTACATAAAATTATAAATTGCAGTACAAGCCCAAAGAAAATTAGTAAACTTTGACGCCAAATAAAAAGAAGAAAATCATATAAACCTAGTAAACATCTAAAACAGTAGCAACCAAATAGAAGAACAAACAAGCTAAGCCAGAAAAATTTCATGATACAAAGGAATTGACAGCAACACAAATAAACACATAATAAAATGGCAGAAACATATTCATACCTGTAGATATTCTATTCACAAAAAAATACCATTTAAAAAATAAATGGCAATTAAACACATGGACCTTACCTGATAGACTACATAGGTTTTTTTTAAAATTTTTTTTAGGAATCAGTTTAGCTATATCTGTGGAAAGAGTTAGTGAACAAGTTTAATATAAGGAGTCAAAACAGGGCCAGAGTCTGTGCAAGAGATAATCAATTAATCATGTGCAAGTATAAATTGACATTTAAGAAATAAAAACAAGGCCATTAAGAACCAAAATTAGATCTTGAATCTATGCCATCTGAATTTAAAAATTATCTAAAGAATATTTTTGATATATTGAATACTATGACCAAAGACCAGATGAGTTGTGGTATGAAATCAAGAATCATCCATAAATAAAGTTATAACAAAGGGAGAAAGAAAAGAGCTAAATGGATGTTAAAGGAGATTTTAAAATTTGCATTGGAATACAGGAAGCCTAAAACAAAGGAGACAAAAATAGATGAAGAAAAAAATTCAAAAGGGCAGCTCTTAAAGACAAAGAAAATAGTATAATGAAAGGTGCAAGGAACTGGAGTTAGGAGATAAGAAGGTAAGACAAGTTCAGCCCTTCTCATGCTGAAAAAAACTATAAAGCAAATTCAAGCGTCAATGTGCATTATTAATGGATTCTATGGGAAAATTTTTGAATGCTGCAGGAAGCATCAAAAGAAGATGGGAAGAATACATAAAGTTCTGTACCAAAAATAATTGGTGGGTCCTAAATAATTTCAAGAGGTAGAATATGATCAAGAATCAATGGTAATGAAGAAAGAAATTCAAACTGCACTGAAGACAATGGCAAAAAGGCCCCAAGAATTTATGAAATTCCAGAGTACTGAGAAGCAATGATGTCAGTCTAGAGACAACGATGTTCTTGATCCAGGCTATGATCTTTGCAATTACTTGCTATGGCATCCAAGAGCTGGATAATGACTAAGGATGATAGAAGACAAATTGATGCCTTTGAGTTATGGTGCTTAAGAAGAGTCTTGAACATATCAACAACCACCAAGAAAACAAATAGGTCTGTCTTGGAGAGGATAAAACCAGGTTTCTCCTTGGAGGCATGCATTTTGAAGCTCCCTCTCATGTACTTTGGGCATGTGACCAGGAGGGACTAAACTTTGGAAAAGGACATCATGCTCAGAAGGGTGGAGGAACAGCACAGGAGAAGTAAACCCCAGATGAGATGGATTCATACAGTAAGTAGGGCAATGGAGGTAGGTGTGTAGGAGTCAGTGAGACTGGATCAGGCGACAGGGCTTCAGAGCTATTGTACGTACGTAGGGTTGCTATGAGTCACAGGCAATTCGACAGCTCATAACAACAACAACAGCTGACGTAAAATAACAAATAGATATAGTCCTGGACATGTTCATTAGCCTATGCTAAGAAATTTGGAAAATAGTTATCTGGCAAACCAACTGGAAGAGATCCATATTTATTCCCCTTCTCAAAAAAGAATATTCAATTGAATGTAGAAATTATCAAACACTATCATTGAATGTAGAAATTATCAAACACTATCATTAATTTCAAATACAAGCAATATTTTGTGGAAGACAGCTAGAACAAATACATTGACAGGGGGATTCCAGAAATTAAAGCTGAATTCAGAAGAAGGGGTGGAATGTGGTATAGTTAATGTCAGAAGGATCTTAGGTGAAAGGATAGAATACCAGAAGGATGTTTCTTTTTGTTTTATTGACTATGCAAATTGAATTTGACTGTATGGATCATATAATATTATGACTAACACCGTGAAGAAGTAGAATTCCAGAACACTATTAATGCACTCATTAACGATATGTGTTACGCAGTTGACAGTTCTTTTTTACTGAAAGCGAAGAGATCTTGAAGTACTCGCTGCAGAAGTTCAAAGACTACTGCTTTCAATATGTATTACATCTCAATTTCAAGAAAACAAAAATCCTCAGCACTGGACCAATGGCAATATTGTGATAGATGGAGAAGATAGAAGTTGTTAACAATTTCACTGTACTCGGATCCACAATCAAAAACAATGGTAACAGCAGTCAAGAAATTAAAAGACATATTGGGAAAATCTGTCAAGGATCTCTCCAAAAGGCTAAAGAGCAAATGTCATTTTAAAGACTATGTTGTGCCTGATCCAAGCCATCCATTGTCTTTTCAAATACTTCCTGTGTGTCTTAAAGTTGGGTAGATAATTAGTGATGATGACAAAATAAGTTACGCCTTTGAGTTATGATGTTGGAAAAGAGAATGGAATATACCCTGGACTCTCTAAAGAACAAACAAGTCTATCTTGGAAGAAAAATAACCAGGTGCTCCTTAGAGGAAAGGATGAAGAAATTTCATCTCACATTCTTTGGACATGTTGTGAGAAGGTGCCAGTCCTTGGAAAGGACATCATGCTGGGAAGGAAGAAAAAACAGAGAAAGAAAAACACATCAAGCCCAACAAGATGGTTTGACACAGTGACTATAACAATGGGCTCAATCAAGCATATCAGAGATGATGAATATGGTGCAGGGTCAACTTGATGGTACCTAACAATAACAGTGAATGAATTAAATGCACCAATCAAGAAATAGAGAGTCGAAGAAAGAGTAATAACACATGACCTATCGATATGTCATTTACAAAAGACCTTGGACACAGGACTAAAATACAAGGGTGGAAAAAATATATGAAGCATATGGAAATCAAAACAGAACAATTGTGTAACTGTTCATTTCTGATAAAACAAACTTTAAGGTGAAATTAAAAGATCAACCTAACAAGAGGACATAGCAATAATTAGTATCTATGTCACTCATGAAATCTCCTCCTGTGTCTATTACTGCCTCTGAAAATCCACTGAAGGATTTGCTATGAGTTGGTTCCAACTCAACAGCACATAACAACAACCTCATGAAAGCACTGCAAAGTCTATAACCAAAACTTTAACAGAACTAAGAGATGAATAGGCAAACTTTGGTATAACATTAGGAGACCTTACTATCCCACTTTCAATGAAGGACAGAACAACTGGGAAGAAACTCAAAGAAGACATAGAACTAGATAATGCAATCATCCTGTTCTCATAGACATATAGAGAAAAATCCACCCTAATATACATCCTTTTCCAATAAAACGGGCCACAGGTTAGACCACAAACCAAGTCTCAATAAATTTAAAAGTTTTGAAATAATACAAAGCATCTTCTCAGATAATAATAAACTAGAATAATTAAATTAGAAATCAACAATAGAAAAACCAAAGGGGAAAAATAAAATACATGGAAATGGAATAACTCTGTTCCTAAGAACTACTAGGTAATAGAAGACAAAAAAGTTAAATTAAAAAATGTTTTTGAGTCATATAAGAATGAAAACATAACATATTAAAAAGATTACTCTGAGGATTATTTATAATAATTGACGCACACATAAAAATTAAGAGCCAAATATAATAATAGAAATAAATTCTAATAAAGGTATAAAGAAGCATCTTTGCACATATTTGCTATTTTAGATTTCTAGGGAGTGGAGTAATTTTCATTAGATATTCAGAATGTTTAAATCTGCTGTGGATTTCCTTTGTATTATGAAAAATATTTTATCTGAAGTGTAACAGTCATTCTCTAATCCTGTTAGGCTCATTTAAAAATCCTTTTGTTTTACCAATTTTTTTCACTATAGAACATGTTAAACATTTTACATAGTAGACAGAATAATATAATGAATCTAAATCATGTAGCTTCAAAAGTTATTAAGCCAATCTTGTCCCATTTATTTTTCATTTTATGTTCTCTTCTATAGTTTCATATTATTTATCCACAAATATTTTGTTAAGCTCTTCCAAAAGTTAGAGCTTATTTATAATATAATCACATTATTATCACTTGTAGAATATTTAATAATTATTTACTAATATTTTCAAAGACCAACATTTTCAATATTTTCATGTATTTTTGTATCAATATCTAAACATGACTTATATATTACAGTAAGCTAATGTTATTAATAAATCTGTGTTTCCAAAATCTCTTTGACCATCTCTCCCTTAAAAAAAACAAAAAAAAATTTCTTGATTTACTAGAGGAACCAGTTCTGCAACATTTCTTTTCATAGACCTAAAATTGCTGATTAGTATTTGTAGTGTAGCTTACAATTCCCAGTAAAGAAATTGTTGCTGTTGTTGTTAGGTGCTGAGACCTTACCAACAGGCCTGACCTTTGTCCTCATCATCTCTGACACATGAACCCATTGCTGCAGTCACTGTGTAAAGGTTGCTAAGGTGTGTGTGCAATTGTTTCAGTGAATTATACAAAGTGTCATATTTAGGGGTTCAATCTTAAATTAGTTTTATTATATGTAAGTGTCTGTGAAATTTAGGCTTTACTACTTCAGGTACTTTTTTCTTTTTTTATAGAAATTAAGAAACTAGCTGCTGTCAGTGCCATGTTATAAAATTTTATTTCAATCATTATTTTGGTTGAGGTTTGAGAAAATTATGAGCAGTTCAACTATCATATATTTTCCCTAACTTAACTAATACATGAATACCTTTTAAAGAGAGGGAAAGCATGCTTATAAATTTTTGGAGATGGCTTAAATGATTTTCATTTTAATAGCATTTATATTTAT
Source organism: Elephantulus edwardii (assembly GCF_000299155.1). NCBI lineage: Eukaryota > Metazoa > Chordata > Mammalia > Macroscelidea > Macroscelididae > Elephantulus > Elephantulus edwardii. The sequence goes on from NW_006399755.1 coordinate 23,781,154, forward strand.
ATCACATAAAAAAGGAGAGGGCTCCTCTGTAGAAAATTAGGAACATTTACAAAATATGTGGAAAGAATTACTATTGAAGTTTCTGAGGTTCAGTAACATTTAATTCCACTACTGTCACTCCTTCCGGGATCATCGAAAAGAATTGGAAGACACAGAAGAATTTCATGAAAGAACATATGAGCAAGAGCCTATGGTGATGAAAGAAGAAGTTCAGGCTGCTTTGAAG
>NW_006399755.1:23782724-23808668 GCF_000299155.1 Elephantulus edwardii
AGGAGAGGAAGGCCCTCTATGAGGTGGATTGCTTCAGTGACTGGGATAATTGGGATGGGAGTGTCAGAGACAGTGCGATTGGCACAGGACAGAGCGGTGTTTAGGGCTGTTGTACATAGGGTCGCTATGAGTCGCAGGCGACTCGACGGCACATAACAACAACAACAACACTGTTACTCCTTAATAAACAAGAGAAACTTTTGATAGATGGTGAGCAAAACTCCAGTTTTCATAGTGAAATAATTATTGAAGAATAGGTCTTAGTGCTAGGATAAAAATTCTTTATCCTAATCCTTCCAAATTCAGGTCTTGGGCAGCATCCCAGCATAAAGTTTGGACCTAAGGAGCAGCCATCATTTACAGTTCACTTCCTTAGGCAGGTCCAAGGTGCATGAGATGGATTAACTCAGTGACTGGCATAATGAAGGTAGGTGTGTCAAGGATGATGAAATTGGCTCAGGATAGATCAGAGTTCAGAGCTATTGTACATAGTGTGATGATGAGTTGGCGTCATCTTGACAGCGCATAACAACAACAACATATGCAAAGGATGAAAAAGATGAAGTTTCACCATTTTTGCCCCTAAAGAACACTCTGGGTATATTTTTCCAAAGACCTTTCTGTTTGTCCTTCCAGCAGTCCTTGGGGTACCCAGTACTCTTAACCAACACCAGAACTCAAAGGCATCAATTCTTCTTCTGTCATCCTTATACATTGTCTAGCTCTCAGTAACATAGAAAGTGATTGAAAAGACCATAGTCTGAATCAGATGAACCCGAGTCTTCAAACTGATAGCATTGCTCCCCAATAATTTGAAGAGGTCCTTGACTGTAGACTTCCCCAGTGCACTGTGTCTCCTGACTCCTGGTACAAAGGGTGCTGACTGTCGATCCAAGTTAAGAGGAAATGATGACAGTTTCACCCTTTTATCCTTCTATCACAATGTTCCCTATTGGCCCAATGTAAAGGATCTTTGTTTTCTTGATATTGAGATGCAATCTATTTTTAAGGCTGTAGTCTTTGATCTTCTACAGCAAGCATTTCAAGTTCTCCTCACTTTCACCAAAGTTGTGTTAATTGTATAACACAGGTTGTTGGTGAGTCTTCTGCCATCCTGATGCCAAATTATTCTTTATAGAGTCCAGCTTTACAAATTATTTGCTCAGCATACAGATGGAATAGATATAGAGACAGGATACAATCCAAATACATATTTTTCTTCTTTTTAAATATGCAGTGTCCACTTGTTCCATTCAAACAACAGTTTCTTGGTCTAAGTACGGATTTTTTTTTATGAACACAATTAAGTGTTCTGGGATGGCCATTATTTTCTATCTTGGCCATAGTTTGTTATGATCCATACAAACGAATGTCTTTCCATAGTCAATACAACACAGACATTCTTCTGGTATTCTATGTGTTAAACCAGGATGCATCTAACATCAGTAATGCTATCATGGGTGCCAGAGCCTCTTTAAAACCGCACTGGAACTTCTGCAATTCCGTGTAAATGTACTGTTCCAGTCATTGGATGAAGTTCAGCAATATTTTGATTGTATGAGCTATTAATGATAGTTTGATAACTCACATTCTTTTGGATCAACTTTCTTGGAAATGAAAACAAAGATAGATATCTTCTAATAAGTAGGCCAGGAAGCTGACCTAAAAATTTCCTGACACAAATTGGTGAGCACATCCAGGGCTTCATCTGTTGGTTTAAACAAGTCATTTTGGTACAGCATCTATTTCTGAGGCCTTATCTTTTGTCAGTGTCTTCAGTGCAACTTCAACATCTTCCTTCATTAACACTGGCTCTTGTTCATTGAGTACTTTCTGAAATTTTTCAGTGTCAACCAATCTATTTCCTTCTATTTTCTTTTTTTTTTCCTGAATCATTCAAGATTTTGCTCATGCTATTGGTATTGTAACACAAGATTTGAATTTGTTTTTCAGTTCTTACAGCTTGAGAAATGCTGAGTGAGTTCTTTTTATGTTTTCTGATTCCAACTCTTTGAACATTTCATTATAATCCTTACTTTTGTCTTCTTGAGATGCCCTTTATATTCAGCTCTATTAATCCAGCATCTCTTCCCTTTCTTTTGGCTTTGGGATGTTCTAATGTAGTTTTCATAGTTTCTTCTGACATCCATTTTGGCTGTTTTTTTCTCCTCTGTCTTTGTAACAGTCCTTTGTTCTCTTCAAGGATGATATTCTTTGTTTCATCCCACAGTTCTTTTCATCTTCAATCATTGGTGATCAACACATCAAACCTAATTTAAGATGATTTTTAATTTATGTAGGATAGACAGACGCAAGATTGTATTTTGTTTCTTAAGGACTTACTTTCATCTTCTTCAGCTTCAGTTTGAACTCGCATTTAAGTAATTTATGGTTTGTTCCATAGTCAGTACTTGGTCTTGTTCTGAGTGATGATACTGAGATTCTTCAGTGACTCTTTCTACATACATTACCAATTTGATTCCTATGCAGTCTCTCATGTCATTTTGTGTTTCTTTAAAAAGGTATTTGCCACAAATGAACCATTAAATGTACAAAATTAAATCATTCATTCTCCAGCTTAATTACTGTCACCAAGTCTTATTTTCTAATTATTATTCCTTCCTTATTTTTTCCAACTTTTGTATTCTAGTCACCAATAATTATTAGTGTGTTTTGATTGCATTTCAGACAGCAAAAGTTGAAAGAAATCTTCAATTTCCTCCTTTGTCACTTTAGTTGCTGGTACATATATTTTAATAATAGTCATGTTAAACAGATCTTCCTTGCATGCATGTGCTTAGTATCCTAATCATTCACAACATTGTAGTATAGGATATATCTTTAAATTGTATTTTTAACGATTAATGCAACAATATTCTTCCTCAGTATTTCATTCCAGGCATAGCAGATCATATGATTGTCTGATTCAAAGTGGTCCATGCCAAACCATCTCAACTTACTAAGGCCTGGAATGTCTATCTTTATGAGTTCTGTTTCATTTTTTACACCTTCCAGTTTTCTAACGTTCATACTGCATACATTCCACATTCTGATATTAATGGTTGGTTGTAGCTGTTTCTCTTCATATTTTAGTGACTTCTCATCTAGGCTGCAGGTCAATTGTTCTTCTTAGTCTGTCTTAATATAGGAGTTCTGCTGCAGCCTATCCACCATGAGTGACACTCCTGGCACTTGCAACATCAGTGACATGGCTTCTAGTATCACAGCAATCCACAAGTTACACAAGTCCGGCAGAATGACAAATAAGAGCTGCACTAATGAGAGCAAACAATTAAAAAGTATATACACACCTCACTTTAATTATTGTTGTTATTATTGTTAGGTCAAGTATGACTCATAGGGACCCTATGAATAAAAGATCTGAAACCAGTCCTGTCCTGCACCATCTTCACACTTCCTGATACACAAGAGCCCGTTGTAGCAGACACCTCATTAAGCTACCTGGTTGAGGGCCTTCCTTCCTCTCCTTCACTGACCCTTCCCAACATAGTGTCCCACTCCAAGGAATAGCACCTGCTAGCAATATGTCCAAAGTATGTGAGGCGAAGCCTTATAATTCTTGCCTCCAAAGAGCACTTCTGACTGCACCCTCTCCAAGACTGATGGAGGGTTGATTTAATTAGCAAGATGCAAATCAACCCCCAATATCATGACCATACAGATAGGTGTTGTAACTCTGAGAGCAAACTACTAATATACTTACATATTAGGTAAGCATGTCATTGTGCAAGTCTTATTTAGCTTACCTATATAAATGCTTCCCAGTGAAAATGTTCATATTACACATGATAATGTTTATCAGCTCTCACTTTGCAGTTGGTAAGGAGTTGTGCTGCCAATCCAAAAGCAGGTAGTTCTAATATACCAACTGTTCCACAGAAGAAAGATGCTCATTCCATGTGATACATAACCTCTGAAAACACCCTGGATAAGCAGCTATGAGTCAATTCTAAGTCAAGGGCACTGTTTTTGTTGTTGTCCTTGTAGAAAAAAAAATATAATCTAATGCAAATGGTTATCAGGATAATCCAGAATATTAATTATTTTCCTACCATGAACTGTCAGAAGAATGAATAAATCTGTAAAGCCAGAACACTCCTTAGAACCAACGCTGGTAAGATATGTTAACAAGATAGATCAGTCCCCAGAAAAAGATGAGATGCTTGGTAAAGTAGGTCAGGAAGAAAGAGAAAATTTTTCACTGAGGTACAGTGGTTGCAACAATGGTTTCCATCCAAAATTAGGGCTATGAGGATTATGTACGGTGGTGCGATGTATTGTTCTGTTGAACATAAGGTCCTACAAGCTGGAACCAACTTGAAGGCATCTAACAACAACATATTATCCTACAGAAAAATCTGAACATTACCACTGTACTCATGTAATACAAAAATTCAGATCAAGGATACCAGTTTGAGAAACCCTAGACACTTAAGGGCAATACACAAATATCTTAGGAAAATTAATGTTAAAAGATATACTTCCAGATCCAAAAGTTGTTATGTGCCATTGAGTTGAAACCGACCCATCGCTGACCCTTCAATGGGTTTTCAGAGGCAGTAAATTATAAGGGAGGAGGTTCTCCATCCTTCTGCCACAAAGCAGCCAGTGGATTTAAACTATGTGCTTTTGTTATTGCAGTGCAGTTTCTTACAACTAGGCCATGTCACTGATGTTGCAAAAAAAAGATTCATGTACCACCAAATGCAAACTATGAAGTGACCAAAAGGCTCCACATCTCATTTAACTTAATAATTTTCTTAATAAGAAGAATTAGGTAATGGATAGGAGCCTGAGTTATACACAGATAAGGAAATGTATAAACTTTTGGTGAAGTTATTAAATCAGGCTCAAGACATCACATAACCTAATTTTCATATTATTAATGGTTATCATGAGGTCTGGATACTTTCTCACTTTTCTGCAAGGTGAACTCTATTTTCTCTAGGTCACTGTATATTAAAGTACAAGGCCACAGGGGCAGAATCATAATGACAAAGACACAGATTTCCTGCATAAATGTTTCAGACCAGGATTCATTGATGAACTTCATTATTTACATTATGTAGAACCTGTTAGGAGGAGTCTTAGCAAGCCGACCGGTGTCACAAATGGGCAAATGTTGAACCAATAATGCCCTGCAGAGAAAGTAATTCATAACTAAAAAACGAAAACTAAAATCTGTCAAGTCAGAACTGACTCATAGCTGACCTTCCAGCAGGGCATTAGGATTGTGGCATTAGGACTTGAGGGAGACTCATAAAAAATCTGTGCTATGCAGATGACCCAACTTTGCCTGCAAAAAGTGAGGAAGACTTGAAGTACTTACTGCACAAAATGAAAGACTATACATAGTCTTCAATAAGAATTGTATCTCAGCATCAATAAAATAAAACAAAACAAAGTATTCACCAGTGGCCCAACAGGAGGCTGTATGAAAGAAGGAGAAGAGATTAAAGTCAACTATTTCAGTTTACGTGAATCTAAAATCAACATCCACAAAAGGCATGTTACATTGAGAAACTCTGTTTCAAAGGACTTTTGAAAATGCTAGAGGTGAAAGTTTAAGGAGTAAGGTGGCCCACTCCACACCATAAATTTGCAATTGCTTCTGAGAATCTAAAAGCTGTACAATAAATAAGGAAGACCAAAGAAGTAATGCTTTTGAATTGTGGATTCAGCAAAGAGTATTGGATATACTACCTGTGTGGATCACAACAAATTATGGATAACATTGAGGAGAATGGGAATCCCAAATCATTTGATTGTACTCATGCTAATCCTATATGTGGATCAGAAAGGAGTCCTCAGAACAGAGGAGAAAGAAAAAATTGAAATGGATGTCAGAGGAGACTAAAAAGATTTCTTTCACTGCAACGTCAAGAAGCTAAATCTAAAGGAAAACATGTTGAAGTTAAAGAGCTAAACAGAAGATTTCAAAGGACAGCTCAGGAAGACAAAGCAAAGTATTAAAATGGAATGTGCAGAGAACTGAAATTGGAGAATAAAAAGGGAAGAACTCGCTCTGTATTTCTCAAGCTGAAAGAACTGAAAAACAAATTTATGCTTCATGTCGTAATGTTAAGTGATGCTATGGGCAATGTACTGAATGACTCAGAAAGCATCAAAAGAAGATGGAGGGCATACACAGTCACTGCACCAGAAAGAAGTGACTGACACTGAAAAATTTGAGAAAGTACCATATGAATAGGAGCCAGTGGTAAAGAAAGAGGAAGTGGAAGCTGCATTGAAGGCATTGGCAAAAAATAAGGCCCCAGGAATCGATGGGATACCAATTGACTTCTTTCAGTTAACAGTTGCAACTTTGGATGCACTCACCAGTCTTTGCCAGGAAATTTGGAGGACAGCTATCTGGCCAATTAATTGAAAGAGGTCCATATTTGTCCCTATTCCCAAGAAGGGTGATCCATCTGAGTGTTGAAATTATCAAACAATATCATTGATATCACATGCAAGCAAAATGCTGCTGAAAGTGAAAGAATGTGTTCTTGAAAACAATGCATACTAATTTTGTAAATAAACTAGCAGAAAAATTTAAAAAGCAAAAACAAACAAAAAACTGCTAAAACAGTACATAGATAGGAAATTGCCAGAAGTTCAAGCAGGATTTAGAAGAGGCCGTGTCACCAGGGATACGTTGCGTATGTCAGATGGATCCCAGTGGAAAGTAAGGAATACTAGGAAAATGTCTATTTGTGCTTTACTGACTATGCAAAGGCATCTGACTGTGGGGATCATGACAAGTTGTGGCTGACACCAAGAAGAATGGGAATCCCAGAACACTTGATTGTGCTCATGAGGAACTTATACCTGGATCAGAAAACAGTTGTGCAGACAGAGTAGGGGAGCATGTTTTAGAATTGAGAGGGGAATGTGTCAGGGTTGTATTCTATCTCCATACTTCTTCAAGCTATATATTGAGCAAATTATACGAGAAGCTGGACTCTATGAAGAGGACTGTGGAATCAGGATTAGAGGGAGACTCATAAATAACCTGCATTATGCAGATGACACATCCTTGCTTGTAGAAAGTGAGGAGGACTTGACACACTTATTTCAGAGGATCAAGGAATGCAGCCTTCAGTATGGATTGCGTATCAATATTAAAAAAAAGATTCTTACCACTGGTTTAATAAGCAGCATCATGATTTATGGAGAGGAGATTGAAACTGTCAACAGCTTCATCTTGCTTAGATCCACCATTAACAATCTTGGCACGAGCAGTCAGGACATAAGGAGAAGAAACTGCACTGGGGAAATCTGCAATTAGGAACCTTTCCAAATTATTGAGGAGTAGTGAGGTCAGTTTTAGGACTAAGGTATGTCTGATTGAGGCTATAATCTTACCAATTACTAGCTATGCTTTAATTCCTGGACAATGAATGAATAAGGATGACAGAAAAGTAATTGATGCCTCTGAGCTGTAGGTTTGGAGACGAGTTCTGAATATCCCATGGCCAAGAGAACAAATAGATACGTGTTAGGCAGGGTGAAGCCGGAACATTCTTTGGAGGCAAGAATGACGAGGCTTCACCTCACATACTTTGGACATATTGCTAGGAGGTGCTATTTCTTGGAGAGGTACATGATGTTGGAGAATGTGAAGGGTTGGAAAAGGAGATGAAGACCCTCGTTCAGATGTATTGACAAGGTGACTGCTGCAATGGGCTCTTGTGTGTCAGAAAGTATGAGGACTGTGCAGGACAGGACTGGTTTCAGATCTTTTGTTCATAGGGTTGCTATGAGTCGTACTTGACTCGATTGCACCTAACAACAACAAACATATGAACCTATCTATATGAAACATCAAAAATAAATAAAAAATAAACATCAAAATAAATAGCTGTATAAAGCAGATTAATGGTTACCTAGGTAAGGGTTAGAGTGGAAAGTAGGGAATGTCCTGAAGATAGACATGGACTTTTGGAATGTAAGGTTTTATATGCTGATTATGATTGAGTTTATGTAGTTTCATACATTTGTGAAACTTCGTCAAGTGGTAAGAAATTGCTCTGCCAACCCAAAGGCATGAGGTTCGAATCCACGAGTTATTTCACAGGACAAAATGGCAGAGTCCCTTGTGATTTACTGCCTGTGAAAGCTCACCAGAGGGTCAGCTATGAGTCAGTTCCAACTTGATGGTACTCAACAACAACAAAATCAAACTCTTAAATTGGTGAGAGACTTCAATTTTTACAAAATATACCTCACAACTGATTTAACAATTAATAAATTCACAAAATTAATCAATATGATAGTCTCATATATTTAAACTGAGCAAAGTAGTGCCCCTAAGAAGCTCAAGTATTACTATGCTGACAAAATTGAGTTTTCAGTCTTTCAAAGCTAAGGACTTGAAATGAGTCAAGGTATTTTACTAAAGAACAGCTGGCTTTCTAGAACTTTCTTTGATATCCTCGGTTTTTTTTATATCGGTATATGCTCAACAATTACATAAAGGTAGGAATGACAATGGAAAGAAATAGTGAAAGTGGTTGTGACATCCTCATTCAGGCTATTGAATGCTAATAAATACATACATACATACATACATAAATCGTATCATCTTACTGAGTTCCCACACTTTAGAGGCACCCATTCTACCATATTTAGAGGACAGTAGGCAAACAGATTTCTGTACAAGAGGAGAGTAAAAGAAGGAAATATCGCCATCAGCTTGTATTAAGTAAAGATTCAGAAGGCTATAGCTATAAAATCTACTGGGGCAGTTTTGTTGTTGATTTTATGTGCCATCAACTTGACTCCAATTCTTGGAACAGATCAAAATCTTGCCCAGCTCTGTTATCCTTACAATCTCTGTTGTGTTTAAATCCATTATTGCAGTCACTGTATCAATCCATCTTAGTGACTTCTTCCTCTTCTTCACTTTCCCTCTTTTCTAAACATGATGCTTTTTTCCAAGTGTTGATTTCTCTTAATAATATGCCCAAAATAAATGAATACTTAACCATCATGTTTCTACAAAGCACAATAGCTCCACTTCTTCTTCTGTTCTTTGATAGGTCATGGTATATACAATATTCTTTATTACTACACAAATAAAAATTATCAATTCTTCTGCAGTCCTCCTCATTGTCCAATTCACCATGCATATGAAGCAATTGAAAATTTCATGGCTTGGGTCAGACACAATCTTTAAAATGACATCTTTGTTGTTTAGCACATTTTCTCTTTACTTAATTACCACTCCCTAGAGTGTTAATTGTATATTATAGTAAAACAATATTTAAAACATCTTCTATCTTTCTATCATGACCTTTGATGTTGGTTCCTTTGTGAAAAATTTTTGTTTTCTTTATGTAGAGATATAATCTATGCAGAAGGCTATAGTCTTTGGTTGTCCATTAAGTGCTTCAAGTCTTCTTTACTTACTACAAGCTAGGTTTATCAGCTGAACAACACAGGTTGTTGAAGAGTCTTCCAATGGTCATTTCACTCTGTCTTAAAGTATCCTATATGCATAACAGATCATAATGATGGTGTATGATAGGGAAAAGTTGAGCTCTGTTGTTCACGGGGCTGCTACAAGTTATGGTTGATGGTAAGCAACAAAATAACCAACCACAAAAAATCCTATGAGTTGGAGTCAACAGCAGTAAGAACCAAAACAATGGGTTTTGCCATTTGCTGCTAAATTGCTGTAATTCTTTCTGTGATGAATAAACACCTTTAGAGTGTTATTTAATCTTAGAAAGATTATACTAATATCCCTTTAAATTCAAGTAGAGGTTTTCATGGATTGGTACATTTTTGTATTATCTGCTAAGGGGGGAAATAACACTATTAACAACAATTTTCTGATAAAAGACCTTATTTGTGTCCTATGACTGAAATAAAACTGAGTATATCTACAACTGCAAGTGAAACAACTCTGATGAGTAACTGATATACAGTTAAAGGTCTAGGGATTTCTGGAACTACATGCTACGACCTCAAAGAGCCTTGAATATGCCATTGGTGGTGGTGTTAGGTGACATCAAGTCAAGGACAACCCGTAGTGAGACTATGAACAACCAATCTTCACCCTATCCTATACTGTGTCATCCTGACCATCTCTGGCAGAATTGAGTCCACCACTGAAGTCACTGCATCAATCCATCTGGCTTAGGATCTTTCTCTTTTGTTGACTCTTTCAAAGTATGATGTCCCTCTCCAAGGAATAGCCTCTCCTACAAGATGCCCAAAGTATGTAAGATGAAGCTTTGCCATCTTTGCCTTCAAAAAAACACTATGGCTGCACTTTCTCCAAGGCATGTTCATTTTGGCAATCTTTGGGATATTTAGTATTCTTCCCCATCCTCACAGCTTAAAGGCATAAATTCTTTTGTCATCCTTAGTCATTGTCCATCTCTCAGATGAATAGCAAGTCATCGAAGAGGCGATGGCTTAAATCAGGCATACCTTACTTTTCAAACTAGTATCATTGGTCCCAAATAATTTGGAGAGGTCCCTGACCACAGGCTTCTCCAGTACAAAACGTCTCCTGATTCCAGATCTCCTAACTGCTGGTGTCAAGAGTGTTGATTTTGGATCCAAGCAAATAAGGTCATTGACAGTTTCATTCTTTCTTCATCTACCATCCTGTTGCCCATTGGTACAAGGGTGAGAACTTCCCCCCCCCTTCATATTGAGATGCAATCCATATTGAAGACTATTCCTTGATGTTTTTCAGACAAAGCTTCAAGTCCTCCTCACTTGCAACATGCAAAGTTGTGTAACCTACATAACATAGATTACTGATGAGTCTTCCTTTGATCATGGTGTAATGCTGTTCTTCAGAGTACAGTTGCATGAATAATTTGTTCAATATAGATTGAACAGGTATTGAGAGAGGACACAACCTTGATGTAAAACTTTCTTAATTTTAAACTCTATCATTAATATGACATGCAAGCAAGATTATGCTGAAAATTATCCAAAACTGACTAAAACAGCACCATCAACAGAGAACTTCCAGATGTGCAGGCTGGGTTTAGAAGAGGCTGTGGGACTAGGTATATTATAGCTAATGTTAGATAAATCTTAGCTGAAAGGAGAGAGTACCAGAGGAATGTCAATCTGTGTTTCATTGACTATGCAAAGGCATTTGACTGTTTGCATCATAAGAAACTATGGCTGACTCTGAGAAGAATGGTAATCCCAGAACATGTGATTGTACTTATGTGAAAACTATATTGGACCCAGGAGGCCATCATCAAAACAGAGCAAGGAAATCCTACATGGTTCAAAACTGGAAAGGGTGTACGCCAAGGATGTGTCCTATTTCTATATATTTCCAATCTATATGAAGAACAGATTATCTGAGAGGCTGGGCTTTATAAGGAGGAATGTGGCATCAGGATTGGAGGAAGGCTAATCAACAATATGTTATGAAGATGGCTCAACCTTGCTTAAGTAGGACATGAAACACTTGCTGCAGAGGGTCAATGACTGTACCCTTCAGTATTGATTGAAGCTTAACATCAATAAAACAATGATTCTCACTACTGGGCCAATTGGCAGCTTCACAGTAGATTATGAAGAGATTAAGATTGTTAACAGATTTTGTTTGCTTTGCTCCACAAGCAACATTCTTGGTATCAGCAGCCAGGAAATCAAAAGATAACCTGGATTGGGACAGTCTGCCATCATGAATCTCTCCAGAGTACTAAAGAGCAACTACATCACTCTGGAGACTAAAGTGTGCCTGATCTAGGTCATAGTCTTTGCAATTACTTGCTATGAGTCAGAAAGCTGGAAAATGACTAGGGATGATAAGAATTGATGAATTTGAGCTGTGGTGCTGGAGAAGAGTATTGAATATACCATGACTGTCAGGAGAACAAACAGGTTCACCTTGGAGAGGGTAAAACCATGCCACCCCTTGGAGGCAAGGATTTGGAGGCTTTGTTGGACAAACTTTGAGTATGCTGCAAGGAGGGACTAGTCCTTGGAGAGGGACATCATGCTTGGAAGGCTAGATGGACAGCCCAAGAGAGGAAGACCCTCGAGGAGATTGATTCAGTGGCTGGGATAATGATGACAGGTGTGTCAGAGACAATAAGGTTGGCACAAGATAGAGCAGGTTTCAGGGATGTTATACTTATGAGTTGTAAGTGACTTAATGGCATATAGTAACAACAACAACAACAGTGTTCGTTTCCATGTTCACAAAAAAGCCTCTTGATCTAGAGGCAGGAGCAGAATCAAGGTGTCTAGGATTCACATTCCCCTCAACATTAGCCATAATTTGTTATGAGCCACACAACCAAATACTTTTTCATAGTGAATATAGCACAGACAAGTATTCCTCTAGTACTCTTTGAATTCATCGGAATTTAAAAATTATCTTAAGAATAGATTTGTTTCAATGTCGTATACATTATTTACCCCTCTTTTCTTAGTTTCCTCCCAACCCTGATGTCAGTCCCCCTTTACAACAGTGGCATTATGTAATATATGTCCTTTTGTGACTGAGATATTTCATTCAGCATAAAGTCCTCCAGGGTCATCCATTTTGTATAAATTCATGAGTTCCTTGTTTTTAATGCAGCATAGTATTCCATTGTGTGAATATACCACAGCTTCTCTATCCATTCATTCCAACTCTTCGCTATTGTGAAAAAAAGCAGCAATGAACATGGGTGTGCCTGTTTCTGCTTGGGTGGAAGTTACAGTTTCTTTAGGGTATATTTCCAGTATTAGAAATGCTGGGTCAAATGGTATTTCTATTGCCAACTTTTTGAGAAAGTGCCATACTGCCTTCCCTAGTGGTTGCACCATTTTACACCCCCACCAATAGTGGATAAGGGTTCCAGTTTCTCCACCACCTCACCAGCATTTGTTGTTTGCTGTTCTGTTAAATTTTGCTATTCTTACTGGAGTGAGATGATATCTCACCGTTGTTTTGATGTGCAACTCTATAAGAGCTAGGAATTTTGAATATTTCTTCATGTTTGTTTGCCATCTGAAAGTCTTCTTTGGTGAAGTGTCTGTTCATATCCTGTGCCCATTTTTCAATTGGTTTGTTTATCTTTATCTTGTTGTAGTGTTCAAGTATTTTATAAATTCTAGACATTAGTCCCTTTTCTGATATGTCATTACCACATATTTTTTTCCCAGTCTGTGGTTTTCCTTTTTACCCTATTGGAGAAGTTTTGGGATGTGTATAGGGATTTTAGTCTTAGAATATCCCTTTCATCTATTTAATCCTCTCCTGGTTATATGTTTTTCAGGATGCTTGGAAGACTGTTTATGTTGTAGATTAGGACTTTTAGAGTTCTTCCAAACTTTTCTCTAACGAAGTTTATAGTCCTTGGTTTTAGTTCTAGGTCTTTGATGCACTTTGACTCGGTTTTTATGTATGAAGTGAAATGTGGATCTTGCTTGAGTTTTCTGAAGATAATTTTCCAATTTTGCAAACACCATTTGTTAAAAAGACTGTTGTTTCCTGACTTAACTGATTTCATCTCCTTGTCAAAAACCAGTTGACTATAGGTAAATGGGCTGATGTCTGGATTCTCAATTCTATTCCACTGATCTATGTGTGTCACTGTACCATTACCATGCTGTCTTGACTACCGCAGCAATGTAGTATGATTTGAAATTGGGGAGTGAGATGCCTGCTACCTTGCTTCTATGTTTTAAGCTTTGCTTAGTTTGGGCCTCTTTCCATTCCAAATTAAATTGGAGATTGCCTTTTCCATCTTGTTGAAGAATGGAATTGGTATTTGTATTGGGATTGCACTGAACATGTAAATTGGCTTTGGTAAGATTGTAATTTTCACAATTTTGAGTCTTCCTATCCATGAGCAAGGTATATTCTTCCATTTCTTCTGGTCTCCTTTTATTTCTTATAGTATGGTTTTGTAATTTTCTTTGTACAGCTCCTTCGTGCTTCTGGTTAGATTTACTCCCAAGTATTAAACCTTGTGATTAGCTATTGTGATGGGTATTGTTTCTCTTAGCTCCAGTTCTATATTCTTTTTGTCACTGTAAAGAAATCCAATTGATTTTTGTATGTTGGTCTTATATCCTGCCACTTTGCTGAATTGGTCAACTATGTTCAGTAGTTTTCCTGCTGAGTCTTTAGGGTTTTCTAAATGATATTATCATATAATCTGCATATAGAAATAATTTTATCTCCTCTTTGCCAATCTCAATACCTCTTATTTTCTTCTCTTGTTGCTATCACTAAAACTTGCAATACAATATTGAATTGGAGAGGGTGATAGTGGGCATCGTTGCCTACTTCCTATTCTCAAAGAAAATTAATTTAATTTCTCTCCACTGAGGACAATGTTGGCTCTCATATTTGCACATATGCTTTTAATATGTTGAAGAAATTCCCCTCTTGGCTTTGTTCACAAAAGCAAGGGGTCGGAAACAACTTAAGTGTCCATCAACAAATGAATGGATAGAGAACCTGTGGTATATTCACACAATGGAATACTACGCTGCATTGAAAAACAAGGAACTCATTCAATATTATTCAAAATGAGTGACCCAGGAGTACACTATGCTGAGTGAAGTATCTCAGTCACGAAAGGACAAAATACTGCTTGGTACCACTGTTGTAAAACAGGACTGACTTTGGAGTTGGGCGAAGACTGAGAAATATGGGTTCAATAATGTATACTACATTGAAACAGATGAGGGAGAAAACTGTTTAAAAGGGATATGTGATTGGGTATTTTTGTCATGACAGGAGTCCAGAGTAAAGGGTGCGTAGTGGAGTGGACCTGGGGGGAGGGATTATAAAACAGTGAAAGAATTTGTCTTTTACTTTTCCAAGAGGGTAGTGTACTAGAGAGCGGAGGTTGGGAGGGGAGAAGAGTGCAACAATGAATGAATGGAAATTCAAAGTCTCTGTAAATTTTCACTGAAATTAATAATAAATTTTAAAAAAAGAAAAAAAGTTGAAACAAAAGGAAAGCTAACATAAAAGAGCTGAACAGAATATTTCAAAGGGAACCGCAAGAAGACAAAGCAACCTACTTTAATGGAATGTGCTGTTGTTTTTGTTAGGTGCTGCTGAGTAAAGCAAAACTTAAAGCGACACTTTGAGCAAAAGATCTTAACCTCATTTTTTTCCTACGAGATCCTCACACTTCCTGACACGAGTCCATTGCAGCAGTCACTCTGTCAATTAACCTAGTTTGACAACTTAGCTTGCTGAAAATGAGGAGGGCTTGAAGCACTTGATTTAGAAGGTTAAACACTGCAGTATTCAATATGGATTTCACCTCAACATCAAGAAAACAAAAATCCTAGCCATTCGACCAATAGGCAATATCATGATGGACAGAGAAAGGATTCAGACTGTCAACAATTTCATCTTACCTGGATTCACAATAAAAAGACTTGGTGTCAGCAGTCAGGCGATCAGGAGACATATTGCATTGAGAAAGTCTGCAATAAGAGACCTTTCCAAAGTATTGAGGAATAATGAGGTCAGTTTGAGGATAATGGTGCACCTGATTCAGGCCATGGTCTATTCAGCCACTTGGTATGCATTTAAGAGCTGGATAATAATAAGGATGGCATAAGAAGAATCAATGCCTCTGAACTGTGGTATGGAAGGAATTCTGAAGATCACATAGAATGTCAAAATAATAAACATTTATGTCTTGGAGAAGATGTGGGCACAGTGCTCCTTCAAGGCAAAGAGTATGACACTTTGTCTCACACACTTTGATCATGTTGATAGGAGAGGTTATTCCTTTGAAAGGAACAGCACGCTTGGAAAGGTGGAGGGGCAAAAAAAGAGAGGAGCACCTTCAAACTGGTGAGTTGACAATGCTGACTACAGCAGTGGGCCTCAGTGTGTTAGAGATTGTGTGAGGAAGGCACAAAACAGGATAGTATTCAGTTTGGTTGTTCGTAGGGTCACTATGAGTCATATTCATCTCAAAGGTACCTAACAAACAACTGATATTCTTTACTTTTAATTAGGTACCACCTGGCATCAGTTGTGATATCCCTAGTGTCACAACTTCATTAAATTCAGCTTGAACTTCTTGCAGTTCTCTATGTATTGTTCTAGCCATTTTTAATTATCTTTAGCAATATTTTGCTTGTGTTATATGCCATCAAGTTGCCTGTGACTTACAGTGACCCTACATCTGGACTCCGTGTACAATTAATAGCCCTGAATCTTGCTCTATCTTGAGCCAATCTTACTGTATCCCCATTATCTCAGTTACTGTGTCAATTTATTTCATCTAAGGGTCTTCCTCTCCTGTGCTGTCCTTCCTGGTAACATATCCAAACTATGTAAGACAGAGCTTCAAAATCCTTGCCCCTAAGGAACAGCCTGGTTTCACCCTCTCCAGGATAGCCCTATTTGTTTTCTTCGTAGTCCATGGTATATTCTAGGCTCCTCTCCAGCACCACAAATCAAAGGCATTGATTCTACTTTTGTTACCCTTAGTCATTGTTCAGTTCTCTGATGCATAGCAAGTAATTGTGAAGACCATGGCCTGGATCAGGTACACTTCTCTACACTGACAGCATTGCTTGTCAGTACTCTAGAGAGGTCCCTGATAGCAGAGTTTCCCAATGCAATTCATCTTTTTATTTCCTGACTGTCGGTGCCAAGAGTGCTGATTGTGGAACCAAGCAAGCTGAAATTGTGAACAATCTATCTCCTCTTCAACTATCATGCTTTGTTGTTATGTGCTGTTGAGTTATCTGCAACTCATAGCGACCCTATGTACAATAGTCCTAAACCCTGCTCTATCCTGTACCAATCTTATAGTCTTTGATAGACCTACCCCCATACACCAGTCTTTGAATCAATCCATCTCATTGAGAGCCTTCCTCTTTTCCACTGTCCCTACACCCTCCCAAGCATCAGTCTCTCTCCAAGGACTGATCCCTCCTTATAACATGTCCAAAGTATGTCAGAAAAAGTTTCAGATTTTTTGCCTTTAATGAGCAGCCTGGTTTCACCATTTTCCAGGACAAATTTGTCTGTTCTCCTAGCAGTCCATGGTATATTCAATACTCTTCTCCAGTAGCACAGTTCAAAGGCATCAATTCTCTTTTTATTGTCCCTAGCAAATTGTCCAGCTTTCTGATGTATATCAAGTAATTGTAAAGACTATGGCCTGTATCAGGTGCACCTTAGTTTCCAGACTGACATTATTGCTCTTCAGTACTTTGGAGAGGTCTCTGACAGCAGACTTTCTCAATGCAATTTGTCTTTTAATTTCCTGGCTCTTAGTACCAAGAATGTTGATTGTAGAGCCAAGCAAACTGAAGCTATCAACAATCTCAATCTTTCACCATCTATCATGATGCTGCCAATCAGCCCAGTGATGAGAATCTTCATTTTCTTCATGATGAGCTTCAATCCATACTAAAGGCTACAGTCCTTGAAAGTTATATTTTGCTTTTGTGTGCATTAATTATATTGTTTGACAACTTCCACATTTTGTTGGACTCAACTGTTAGAAATGCAGTAGAGACAAAAATATCCAAACCTACAAGCATCCATCTCTTTGCATTATTTACAGCTGTCTCCTTAGCCTCTTAAATACAGCTGGCAATGAGATCCAGTCAATAAATATTTATAGGATGAAAATAATAAAAGGTTTGAAAATAATTGGTTTCCATAAGATAAAAAGAATTCTTATCATCAATGGTTTTCATGAATGGCTAGGTTACCTGTGGTCACAGTTATTTAGAAAATAGTGATGAAGAGATGAGGAGTCAAAGATATGACTGCCAAACTGCCTTCTAATCTATTATTCCTTGATTTCAGACTAGTAACTGCTTCCTGAGTATATTTAATATCTCACATGTGAACAATAAAATAAATGGCTCCAAAATAAAACTGTTTATCTTTTGACCATACCTTCTTCTCTATATCATTTATGCTGATAATACCCTCAATGTGTTCAAATTAAAAACTCTCTGAGCATTATTTTTATCAATTCTGTCCCTATTTCTCAACATTGAAACATTTACTACAATCTATAGGTCCATTTCCATGATACCTGTTAATGTTACTGATTACAATCACTATCTCTTCAATTTCAGTCTTTATTTCCTTGAAATTTATAAATTTAATCATTCAAAACAGTGCCATTGAGGCAGAATGATTTCATAGCTTACCCTCCAGTGTGTTTTTAGAGGCTGTAAATCACACAGGATGTGGAGACTACAGATCTTTCTCCTGCAGAGGAGATGGTAGATTCAAACCAAAAACTGTATTAGCAATGCAATTCCTTACCACTAACCCGTCAGAGCTCCCATAAGCCCCAAAAGGAAGAGTAGAACTTCCAATTAATTTACATTCTCATCTGAAAGACTCCTTAGAGATTAAAGGAGCTGAAATAAACCTGACCATTACTTAAAGACCATGCACAAAACCATGGGAATTCCACCAAATCAACATAAGTCACCTTGGTCACTCAGTATCAGATTAATTAGAATGACCACAAGCCTATTCTCCACAGTAACCTCCCATTCAACCAACTTTACTCAAACCAGAAGCACTTACCTTTGAAGAGTAAATGAGAAAAAATATTTCAAAACCAGAGCATACTTCAATTACCACAGAGAAAAAAAATCTGTGTTATTAACACAAAGTGCAATTAGAGGAAATTTTGAATCGTATATGAGGCTGAATTCTACATTTGAGTGAACTAAATGCAAAGGCGTTTGACTGTGTGGACCATAACAAACTGTGGCTGACTCTGAGGAGAATGGGAACCCCAGAACACTTGATCATTCTAATCATTCTCATGAGAAACCTGTACTTTGACCAGGAGGCAGTCATCAGAACAGAGCAAGGGAACACTGAATGGTTCAAAACTGGGAAGGGCGTACACCATGGATGCATCCTATCTCCATACCTTTTCAACCTATATGCAGAATAGATTATCCAGAAGGCTGTGCTCTATGAGGAGAAATGTGGGCTCAAGATTAGGGGACGATTTATCAACAACCTGCGTAATGTAGATGACACAACCCTGCTTGCTGAAACTGAGGAGGACCTGAAGCACCTGCTGCAGAGGGTCAAGGACTGCAGCCTCCAATATGGATTGAGGCTCAATGTCAAGAAGACAAAGATTCTCACCAATGGACCAATTGGCAGCATCAGGATGGATGGTGAAGAGATTGAGATTGTTCACAGCTTTAGTTTGCTTGGCTCCACAGTCAACACTCTTGGCACCAGTAGCCAGGAAATTAAAAGGCACATTGCCATTGGAAAGTCTGCTGTTAGGGACCTCTCCAAATTACTGAAGAGCAATGGTGTCTCTCTGGAGACTAAAGTGCGTTTGATACAGGCCATGGTCTTCACAATCACTTGTTATGCATCAGAGAGTTGGACAATGACCAGGGAGGATAGAAGGATAATTGATGCCTTTGAGCTGTGGTGCTGGAGAAGAGTATTAGGAATACCATGGACTGCTAGGAAAGCAAACAGATTAGTCCTGGAAAGGGTTGAACTGGGTGGCTCCTTGAAGGCAAGGATTCTGAAGCTTCCTCTAACACACTTTTGACATGTTGTGAGGAGAGACCGATCTTTGGAGAAGGGACATCATGCTTGGGAGGGTGGAGGGACAACGCAGGAGGGGAAGGCCCTCTCTGAGGTGGATTGATTCAGTGACTGGGATATCGGGTAGGGAGTGTCAGAGACAGTGGGATTGGCACAAGACAGAGCAGAGTTTAGGGCCGTTGTACGTAGGGTCGCTATGAGTCACAGGCGAGTCGACGGCACATAACAGCTATAGTGGAAAGGGATCCAATAAGAGTATTAAATTTGTATTAGACAAAATAAAAGTTGTTATCTTCCATCGAGTCACCTGGGACTCATAGACACCCTAGCCCATGTTTATTCTTATAAGAAGAGTAGATGCACTGTGAGAGCAGCCAAGTCTGACTTCTAACCACTTCCAAAGGTGAACTGTCCCTATCAATAATATCCAGCGGAGCAATTAGCTGCTTGGTCAGACACATTGCCCCTCATGCTCCTGCATCTCTCTCTACCAATCATTTGGGTCTGATATTGGTTGTTGAGTCACAGATTTTATTTACAGTTGTGGTTACCTACAGTGGAATTCATTAGGGGAATAAATTGGAGAGTAGAAGAGGCAAAGAATATCACCAGTGAAAGTCCAGGTTTATTCCAACAGTGCCAAGCCAGATTAACAGTAAAACACAATTCCATAATTAATGAAATTCCCAGTTCAGTTCAATACCACTTCCTCAGAACAGTTATAAGTTAGCTTCTATTTCAATTATCTGTCAAGAAAAACATTTAACTGTGTCCAGCACAAATGCAAGAAGCCTCAGGTTACACCTTGCTGCAGTCTCTTCACAACAATGTTACAGTCTTTCCACAATCTCTCAACCACTATTTCACTGGGATATTGTTCTATAAAGTGGAAAGCCCTCTCCTCTTTATTAGTTTCAAAGCTAACGTATGGTAAAACCATGTGTCTTCAGTTAAAGCATCTGGAGACTAATGAGGGGTTAAAGAATAGATAGAAATGTCTGCATTTAACTAATAATGAATTTCTATTTGTCAACAAATGTTGACAACCATGGAGAGGTATTCTTTAAGATCACTTCTAAAAACTTCCCAAATGTTTAATGTATAAATTAGAAGCTGAAAATTGTTTTCAACGCCAATTTAAATGATTTTTTTCTTGTCAGAAAGCCAAAGGCTAAAAATAATATCCTTAACACAACTGGGGCTAAGCAGGACGCTTCATAGTAGCTGTGAACTCATGGTAGAAACTGTCTACACCATGGTTATCTTATATGTCAAATTACAGCCCTCTGATATGAAGTAATACCAATCTTGCCAAAGCTGCTTCTAAATGGAGCTGTTTCACAGGTCATCTTCAGTTCTTTAAAAAAAAAACTGTAATAAAAACAACTTATACAGTAATCTGCTTGGAATCATCCCTGGAAAGCTATTCAATCAATCGCACCATCTTACTTTTGAACCAAGGAGTGGGAGTAAAGGCTTTGGCTTACTCTTGTCTTTTCTTATCCCCCTATTTCACTTATTTTTTCCCAAGTGACATGGTAAGGGGAAAATAAACTACATTTTAAAGTAAATAACTCTTAGTCTGGACCACTAAATTATTGAGAAGGGAGAAAACATTTGTAATTAAATAAATTAAAAGAAATAAAAATTCACATTTGTTTGGTATCTTTTTTTCAATTTCAAATACAACCAGAATTATTAGCCTGTAAATAATTTTGGCTGCCAAATTATTAGTAATGAATAAAAAAGTTTCACTGGAAAACTTCCATTTGTGTAAGAAAACACAATGGACTCTAGAATTACAGTATTGAAAAGATGTTCCATTGGTAATGTTACACTCATAAGCAAGGCAAATGCAAGTACTCTCATGTGTTTTGCTTTGCTCCTGTGAAGAAAGAATTTTATTTGTACTACCTGGCTAACTTGCAGGCTACCTGAACACATAAAAAGAATTTCTTTCTATATTTTGTTATACAGCACTCAGAACAATCATTAATACCTGCAAATGCTCTTGTGCTACTTTACCCACAAGGCTTAAGTCCCATTTATAAAGCAATTGATGAATTCCAGATATCTGAAGATAATTGCAGATGTGATAAATGTTATTATTATGTATTGAAAATATTGTTATTGCTGTTATTGTGTGTCATTGAATAGAACTGACTCTCAGTTGAATCTCCAGCATGTTTTCAGAGGCAGTAAATGGCACAGGAGACTGCCTATCTTTCTTTTATAGAACAGCTGGTGGATTTGGACCACTTGTCTTTGGGGTTGCAATGCAAGTTCCTACCCCTAGGCCACTGGAGTACCCTATATTGAAGATAGCAGATACAAAATGTTTGGAATAAAAGCAGTTTGTGCTTTGTTTCTTAGTGTAAAATAGAAAAGTAAAAACTATGAAAAAATGAACTTGAGATAGCATTACTCCGGCGACTCTAATGCCATCCATGCTGAACTTGCCCGCAGGGTTCAGGACTCCACTTTGCAGACTGGGGTGATCCCTCCATATATTCTTATATAGTAGTTTTATTACCAGAATTATCTCTCATTCTCATTTACGTCACTTTCCAGAAATAGACAAGTTATATTCAACTCCACTAATTAGGCATTTGTAGAGTCGTGTCATAATTATATTTAACCAAAGAAAAATTTAAATTAAGGCGTTTTTAAAAAGTAGTTTCTTTTTTAAAAGTTAGAAAAATGTAAAAGTTCAGTATAAAATGCTTTTTTTGCAAAGATAAGAAAGAAAAAACAGACTAGAGAAACATATCTGTCTATAAACATCTATTGAGTAAAAAAGAATTCAACAGAGTGATTGAAGAATAGAAAAAAAAATTATATATATGAGAGAGAGACTCCTGCAACTCATAGTGACCCTAGGCATAGCAGCTCTGAACCCTGTTCTATCCTGAGCCAGCCTCACTAATTCTGACACATCAACCCCAATTGCCCCATTACATCTCATCTGAGGTCTTCCCCTCCTGTATAGTCCCTCCAACTTGCTGAGCATGACATCCTTCTCCATTCATTTCTGAGGACTGGTCTCTCCTGGCCATGTGCCCAAAATATGCGAGACAGAGCTTCAATATCCTAGCCTCAAAGGAGAAACTTGGCTTCACCTTCTCCAAAACAGACCTATTTGTTTTCTTGGCAGTCCATGGTATGTTCAAGACTCCTCCAGCACCACAATTCAAAGGCATTGATTCTTCATCCTTAGCCATTGTCTGGCTCGTGTGTGTGTGTGTGTGTGTGTGTGTGTGTGTGTGTGTGTGTGTGTGTATTTATGCACTTTTGGTGATTTTTACCAATCAAAGCTATACGATGAAGTGAGCTATCATCAGAGTGACTCAACAACTGTCAAGCTTCAATTTGGTTTCAAAACAAAGTTAGTAAGTGAGAAATCTCCCACACACAATTTAAGTGGCTTATGGAAGCTTTGCTTACTTAATCATTCAATATAAAAGGTTGGTTTGGATTTCCAAGCCCATAGATAGCAAGCAGTTACAGAGTCCTTGTTGCAAGTTCCTAGAGAGCTGTGCTATTATCCCAAGGGAGTGCCTCTCTGGCAGCTCAGACCCACCTCCCAGGGATGACTCCAAGGGAGAAAAACAGGCCATTCCCACATTTGGTGATTGTTGTTGTGTGCTGTGCAGTTAGAACTGACCTGTAGCTACCCCTCCAGCAAGTTTTCGGAGGCAGCTTAATAACACAGGAGGAGAATATCCATCTCTCTCCTATGGAACAGCTGGCAGATTTGAACCACTCCCACCACTTTGATTATAGTCGCCCAAAAAAAGAATCTGCTATGCATTGGTTCCAACTGAACAGTAATGACAGAAACTGAGGAGTTACTTACTGCATACTGACAATTCTTCCTAGACAAACACGGAGCCAGTTCCCATTGCAGAGAGCAGAAAGGCAATAAATTCTGATAGAGGTCTGGGCTCCAGCAACATATAAACAATTTAGTGCATGGTGCCTCTTACAGGATGTCAATAAGAAACTACGGTGACTATTTCCATTCATGGAATTCTCATTTTTATAGTTAGTTAAGCTTTTCATCAACATCATATATGTAAGCTGTTTTAAAGCTACAAGGCTTATGACAGAAAAAACAAACAAACAAAAAAACCCAAGACCACAGCCATTTTGCTGTCATTTTTCCTTCCCCCAAAATATTAACCTTTAATTTCTTGAATATTATTCCATATTTAAAATGTGCATATTATGCTAGCTCTTGATGTATATATTTTAAACACTATCTAATTGATTATCTGGAGTAATGGAAAGTTTAACTCCTTTATTACATTCAACACTTTCCTACAACTTATCCAACATACGTTGTTGTTGTTGTTGTTGACCACCTTCAAGTCAAGCATGATTCATAGTGACTCTATGAACAAAAGGCATGAAGCCTTTTTCTATCAACACAAATTTTCCTGACACATGTTGTTTAGGAAGTGGATGCCACTCCTGCTTCCAATCCAACATATAAAATGTGTTATTGTGTTTATGTTCCATACTTTATTTATTATAACATCTAATATTATAAAATTCTGAACCAAGTATTATGTTACAATATCCTTTTTATGCAACTTTATTTTTATTCTGGAGTTCATTGTATTGTCTCATTGCAGAATTTTCTTTCTCTATAATCTAAGGATAAAGAGTTGTACTTCTAACTCAGACACATGAGGTTCTAATCAATCAGTTTTACTCTGAGTGAAAGATGGTCAGTCTTTTTGCATGTGATTTACAGTCTCTGAAAATATACTGCAGGGTAGGGTAAGAGTCAGCTATGGTTTGAGGTCACCAGCTGCTCCATGGGAGGATGGACAATCTCTTCCCATGTAATTAAATGCTTCTAAAAACCTGCGAGAGAGTCATCTATGGGTCGGTTCTGACTCTATGGTACACAACAACATCTAAATAAACTTTTGCTGAAGGAATTGTTTTTCAAGATTAAACCTATCATATAGTCTATCCTAACTGTTCCCCATCCTCACCCCTTCTATTCAAGAGGTATACCTGCTAAGAGGTATGTATCTCCTAAGCTCTGAACTGAACACTGTTTAGACTTGTTGCTCTACTATCATCCCAGATCATCCCTTTGTTACCATAGCACTGGCTTCATTTATTCGTTTCCTGGGTTCCAAGATCCTTTTTCTTTTCTTTCAATATTTTATCTTCTATAAGAGTTGTTGTTAGGTGCTGTTGAGTCAATTATAACCTATAGGGACTCTATGAAGAACAATTCTGAACCCTCTCCTGTCCTGTGCCATCCTCATCATATCTGACACACTTTAACACATTGCTGCAGTCACTGTACCAATTCATCTCATTGAAGGTTCCTCTCCTTCATTCATTCTCCACATTTCCAAGAATTACTTTCCAAGTAATAGCCTCTCCTAAACAATATGCCCAAAGTGTGTGAGCTGAAACTTTGCCATCTTTACCTACTAGGAGGACTCTAGTTGCATTGTTCTACAAGTCATACCTTTTAGTTTTCTGCGAAGTCCATGCGATATTCAGTACTCTTATCCAACATCACAAATTACAGGCATCAATAATTCTTCTGCCCTTCTTATCCATTGTCCAGATTTTTGATGCACAGCAGATGACTGGCAAAACCACGCCTTGAATCAGGAGCATTTCAGTCTTTAAGCTGACACTACTATTCTTCAGGACTTTAGAGAAGTCCCTGACATCAGACTTCCACAATGCTATACATGGGTTGTCTGCTTGCTTTTATGAAAGCTTTTGATTGTGGAAATTGTTGGCAATTTCAATATTTTTTCCCCATCTATCATGATACTGTCTATTGATTCAATGGTGAAGATTTTTGTTTTCTTAATGTTGAGCTGTAATCTATTTTGAAAATTGTAGTCCTTGATCTTCTACAGCAAGTGCCTCAAGTTCTCCTCACTTTCAGCAGACAAGGTATGCATAGCTCAGGTTGCTAATGAGTTTTCCTCCCGTCTCAATATCACATTCTTCATAAAGTCCAACTTCTCGAATGATTTGCTCAGCATACAGATATTCTCACTTACTAGCCTCTGTGCACACCATTTCTTGTGTCTGGGTTGTCTGACACTCTCTTCTATATTTAATAAAATACAACTCATCCTGTAAATCTAGCTCATACTCCACGCTCTCAGGATTTGAATTACTGCCACAATTCTCACTTAAGTAAGAATTTTTTTAATGAAATTTTATTAGTTTTAATGAACATTTACAGAGATTTGGGGTATTCATTCATTCATTGTTGCACTGTTTTCTCCACCCTCATCCCCAGTTTGTTCTTCTCCCCCCCCCAATGTCTGTTTTAAATGTCCAATTGCCACAGTGCTTGTCAAAGCCAGTTCTGATTAATCTCCTTTGTCAGTGTGTCC
>NW_006399755.1:23810693-23869819 GCF_000299155.1 Elephantulus edwardii
TTTGTATTGGGATTGCATTAAATGTGTAAATTGCTTTTGGTAGTATTGCCATTTTCACAACATTGAGTCTTCCTATCCATGAGCAAGGGGTATTCTTCCACTTTTCAAGATCTCTTTTTGTTTCTTGTAGTACTGTTTTGTAATTTTCTTGGAAAAGGTCCTTTCTACTTCTGGTTAAATTTATTCCGAAGTATTTAATCTTGTGATCAGCTATTGTGAAAGGCATTGTTTCTCTTGGTTCTGGCTCTGTATTCTTTTTGTCGCTGTAGAGAAATCCAACTGATTCTTGTATGTTGATCTTGTATCCTGCTACTTTGCGCATCATTGGAATCTTTAAGTAAGAATTAAATTTACTGCCATTTTTCTTTCCCCAAACAATTTCTTTCTTTTTTTTTTTTCCTGAGAAGTACAGCAACATTGTCTAAGAACAGAATCTCTTAGTCATTTTTGCTTATTCTCCCTCATTTCTACATTTCATTCATTGTTAGATCGTGCTTATTCTACCCTTCTAGTGACACAGAAATGTGTTCCCTTCCGTTTTCTCTGTGTACCACATTTGTCTTGTCACTCAGTATAACTTGCCAGTCTCTTGCTACAGACATTCTTTTTCTCTTGAGTTTTCTCCCTATTCCAATGCATCCTATCATCTAAAAGTGTAATTCTAATATTTTGCCTTTGCAAAGAAATCCATAAAGCTTGCTCATTATCTAGAGGACAAGATTCTAAATTCTCCCTTGATTCTGATTCACTTCTCCAGCTTTGCTTTGGCCTTTCCTTCAGAAATCCACTGCACTACAGACAAATCAGTGGATATGCTGTGTTATAAGCATGCTCTTAGTCAAAGCCTTTGCTCTTGTTGTTTCTTCTTGGCTCACCTCCATTTTTTCTGTTACTATTAAATTTCTCTTCACTCATAGTTTTCCATCTTCCACAGACACATTTTTCAAAAAGTCTTTCCCTTATATTCTCTTCCTCATATAAAACAAGAAAATTGCATGGCACTTCTTAGTTAATTATAATACAGGATATTTTATCTTCCATTTTATTTACTTGTGAATTTTATTGGACACTGAACAAGATATTAACTGTAAAAATAGAGAATATCAGAGATAATAAGAATGGCACAGAATAAGACAAAGTTCAGATCCATTGTTCACAGGGCCACCACATTCATAGTTGATTCCATGGCACCTAACAAAAAATTTGACAAAATTTATCACCTTAGAGTGATTCTTCTATTTTCCTGCACATCTTTTTCAAATGTTGCTGTTGTTGTTTGCCATTTAGTCATAACCAACTGATCGTTGACTGCCAATGGGTTTTCTGGCAATAAATTGTGTAAGAAGAAATTGTCCATCATTCTCCTGGAGCAACCAGGGGATTTGAACCATCTGCTCTTGGAATTTCAGCACAGCTTCTTATCACTAGGCTACTAGAGCTCTTTCACTCCTTTTTTTTCTTTCTCATATGTTGTTGTTAAGTGTTACTGAGTTGGAATCAGCTCACAGCTAACCTTCCAGGAAGTTTTCAGAGGCAGTTGATCACATGAGAGGAGACTTCACATCTTTCTTCTGTGGAGCAGCTGGGACCATGTGCCTTTAGGATTACAGTACAACTAGGGAAAGTAATATTCGATCACACTATAAAAAAACAACAACAAAGTAATACCATTGACCTAGTGCACAGAAAGCTATGCTACCAAGCCCAAGGTGGGTGATTTTAATCTGCAGCCCTCAGGCCTGGTTTAAATTGTTTTTGGTGAAGCAATTTTTTAAGTGGTATAGCACTGGTCTGTGTGTTGCTGTACAGAGGTAATTAATGGTTGCTGTGATGCTAAACATTGTGACACTGATGTGCTAAATGTGATAATGGTTACCAGTGGTGGACAGTGTTTCATGGAGCTTCCCGATTAAATCAACCTAGGAAGCAGTAGTGGCATCCACTTCCGAAATGGCTTGCCTCCGGAAACTCTATGAACATGGAGAAACTATCAAAGTTATACAAGTGTTCAGGTCTTTAGTTCATAGGGTCACTATGAGCCATCTAAGACGCAACAACACTTAACAACAAACAACAATTTTACTAGATCACATTATAATTAATTTTATAGGTATTTCCACCAAAATAGTGTACTTGGGGTTCACAGACCATATTTTATTTACCAATGTGTGTTTTTGGCCTGGTCTAAAATCTGTGCTCCTCAATGTGTCTTGGCATGCATCTAATTTTCCACAGTGTCATATTCGTCTCCTTGCCTACCTTATCAGCTCTTTGAAAGAAAGATTACAGTAAATTAGCCTTCTCGATTAGATAATGGATTCTTTGAAGAAGAATATAGGTTTATCTTTAGCATTACTCTTTTTTGCTAGTCTCAACTATATAATGTTTATCAGTAAATCTTCCTTAGCTGCAGGCTGGTTATTAAACAAGGATATAAATTACAGAATAATCTAATTTCTCTTTTGCAATCATGTGCTAAAAAACTTATCTAATTTCAACTTATAGAAAATGTTTTGCATGTTATACTAAAAATATTTTTTAAGTGAAAATAAACTATCGAGGCAATTTGTTGTTGTTGATTGCCACTGAGTTGAATATAACTAATAGTAATTCTGTGAATAAAAGACCTAATGTCTTTCCAAAACTATCATCATTTCTCCAATTTCATAGAGGTTCCAGAGGGATGTGGTTTAGGATGTGGATATCATTCCTGTTTCCAAACCTGTTTTATACCTAGGAACTCTATGAAATACTTTCCACATTGAGAAACCATTATGATATTTGATACCCCAATGGCACATGGTTCATCATCACAATTTAGAAGGAAGATAAACTTCTGTGTATGTAATGAAATGTGAATTCTCTTCAAATAAAAACTACATGCTCAAATATACATGCAACATTTTTCATACAATTTTAAGTCATCCAAGACCTCCCAAAGCCCAACTGACTTAAGCCTAAGCACTACTATTGTTTCTCATATTAAACTTGAAGAAATCTAAGGCTCAAAACCAGTCTATTATTTGCCCAATGTCCTACAAGTGCATTATCCCCAGATTTCTATTTCCACTATACTGTTGTTCTCATTAGACATCATCAAGTCAGTTCTGAGTCATATGTGACATTAAAGCAGTACCAGTTCTTAAGACATGGGTTCAGTTCTGACTATATATTACAGGATAAAATATTGTCTGGCCTTGTACTATCATCATAAAAATTGCCTATTGTTTCAGTCACTATAAACTCATCTCCTTGAAAGCCTACTATTTCACCAAGCATAGTGTCCTTCTCTGGACATGAGTCCCACCTGACAACATGTAAGATAAAGTCTTGCCATCCTCTCTTCTAAGTAGCATTATGACTGTACTTCTTCTAAGACAACTGTGTTCATTGTTCTGGACATCACTGCTATGCTCAATATTCATCACCAACATCACAATGAAAATGCATGAATTATTTTTTTCAATCTTCTTTATTCAACGTCCATCTTTCACATGCATACGAGTAGACTGAAAATGGAATGGCCTAGGTCAGGCATACTTCAGTCCTTAAAGTGATAACATTGCTTTATAAAACTTTAAAGAGTTCTTCTACAACTGTTTTCACTACACTAAACATAAAAAAATCAGAAATGTTTACAATCATTAAATCCAAGTGCAATTCTGTTATGTGAACATTGTTCATAAATTGAAATCCTTTCCAGCACACAAGAGCCTAAATCTACATTCTCCTTTATTTCCTAAATTTCAGGAAGCCCATATATTGTTAAATATTTGTTGCTCTTAGAGGTCAAATATGAAGGAAAGAACTTTTTAAAAGGAATATACGATTATTCATTATTTGTATAACAAGAGTCCAGAATAAGAGGTGTAGAGAGGGAGAAAATTATGCAACAATGAATGAAATTTTTTTAAGCAAACTGGTGGGAGGGAGTAGGGAGAAAGACGTGCAGCAATGAACGAATGAAAAATCCAATTTTTCTGTAAACTTCTAAAATAACAATTTAAACACACACACACACACACACAGAAGACTGATTCCAATTGTGTTGACATTATACATAACAGAGTAAAAGACTGTTTTTTCTGTGCTGTCTTCAAGATCAGTAGCATGGTTAGTCCTTTATTTTGTCTATTGTGTCAATGCCTTCTTATTGAAGGTTTACCTCATTTTTGCTGGCCCTTTATTTCACCCCCTAGCTGCTCCACAGAAGAAAGATCAGCAATTTCCTCCTATATGATTTGCTACCTGTGAAAATTCCCCTGGAAAGCTACAGATAGTTTTTGACTTGAAGATACACAAAACCAGCATCTATTTCACTAAAGAAAAGTTTCTTTTCTAGAAATTGGTGTGTTGTGATGCTATGACCAAAGTAAACTACGCAGAGTAATTAGCACTCTTGCTTCTAAGGAACATTCTGGATGTACTTCCTCCAAGATGTATTTATTCATTGTTCTGGAAGTCTAAAGTATATTTGACATTCCACATACAGTCAGTGTTGTTTACCAATATAAAAATGCAAATGTATCCATTTTCCTTTTATCATACTTTTTCATTGTTTAACTTTCACATGTGTATCAAGAGACTAAAAAAACCCTAGTTTAGGTCAAACACACTTCTAAAATAACATTATGTTTTAAAAACTTTTAGACATTTTCTGCAACAGATCTGCCAAATGTGTCTATATAATTTGATAGTTTTAAATTTTATTTTATTAATTTTAATGAACATGTACAGAGATTTTGGATTTCCATGCATTCATTTTTGCATTTTTCTCCCTGCCCACCCCTCCCCACCCAGTTCACTCTTCTCTTTGAAAAGTAAAGGAAAAATTTCTTCAATGTTATATACAATCAACTCACACCCCCACTGAGTACACTCCACTATGCAACCTTCATTCTTGTCTCTTGTCATAACCATAATACCCAATCTTATATCACTTTTAAAGTGTTCTCTCCCTCATCTATTTCAAGGCAGAATATAGCTTGCTGTTGTTGTGTACCACTGAGTCAGACGCAATTAATCTCACAGAACATTACTCATCCTTCTTCCACAGAGCAGATGACGGATTTGAATGGCATTCCTTCAGAATTGCAGTGCAGATTCTTATCACTGAAGAGACGAGAGCTCCCTGCTACTTAATGGTCATTAACTGTGGTTCCAAGTATAATGAAATCATTGATTTAATTATTATAAAATCTTAATTATGCCTTTACATAACAAATTTGTTGTGGTTGTTGTAATGTGCCATCGACTTGTCTGCAACTCATAGCGACCCCATGTACAACAGTCCTAAACCCTGCTCTATCCTGTGCCAATCATATTGTCTCTAACACTCTTACCCCAGTCACTGATTCAATCCATCTCATTGAGGGTCTTCCTCTCCTGTGCTGTCCCTCCACCCTTCCAAGCATGAAATCATTCTCCAAGGACTGGTCACTCCTTGCAACATATCCAAAATATGTCAGATGAAGTGTCAGAATCCTTGCCTCCAAGGAGCAGCCTGGTTTACCACTCTCTAGGATGAACCTCTTTGTTCTCTTAACAGTCCATAGTATATTCAACACCTTTGTCCAACACCACAGCTCAAAGGCATCAGTTCTCTATCTTGCCTAGTGACTGTCCAGCTTTCTGATGCATAGCAGTGATTGCAAAGATCATGGCCTGTATGAGGTGCACCTTGGTCTACAGACTGCTATCATTGCTCTTCAGTACATTAGAGAGGTCTCTGACAGCAGACTTTCCCAACACAATGTGTCTTTTAATTTCCTGTTTGTTGGTACCATGATTGTGGAGCCAATCAAACTAAAGCTGTTTATAATCTCAGTCTTTTCACAATCCATCATGCTGCTGCCAATTAGCCCAGTGGTGAGAATCTTTGTTTTGTTGATACTGAGCTTTAATCCATATTGAAGACTGCAGACCTTGACCTTTTGCAGCAAGCACTTTGGAAATATTTCTTGCCTTTTATGCTTCTAGCTCTTATGTGTTTAAAATGCAAAAATTGGCAATATATCTGAAAGAAGAAGGCTATACTTTGTCTGTTCTAGGGAAGAAAACAGGTTTTATTCATGCTACTCCTAAAACTAAATGCATCTGGAAACTCTACAAACCCTCTAAACTCTTTAAATGTACAGAAATGATGGTAGTTATAGAACAGAGTTCTGTACAGAAATAATGTTAGTCATAGAACAGAGCTTGGACATTTTTAGGCAAAACTTACTCTCAGCTGTATTCGACTTGATGACACTTAAGCACTGCTAAGTGAAACTAGTGTTGTTATATCTGGAGGAACACTCTTCCACTTTGTACATCACTCTTTGTCAATGCGCAGTATGAAATAACCTGAGTTGCTGTGATGCTGAACCTTGTGTCATTGGGGTATCAAATACCAGAATGGTTTCCCAATGTGGACAGAGTTTGGTGGAGCTTCCAATTGTAAAACAGATTTGGAGGCAGGACTGGAATCCACTTCCCAACCACATGTCTCTGGATACTCTTTGAACTCGATGAAATGACAACAGTTATGGAAAGGCATTATGTCTTTTGCTCATAGAATCGCTATGAGTTGTGCTTGACTCGATGGCAATCAACAACATGCCTAACAGAGTGCCTGATATATAAGGAGTACTTCAAATATATTTGTACCCTAAGCAAAATAATTAGCCATGTCTTTTAAATCTATTCTTTTCTGGTAATTTATTCTCACTCTAATTTCTATTTTCCTAGACAGAAATATCAATCTGTTCTTTTTTAAATGCTAATGCTTATAATAATATTTTAAAAATGCTAAAGAAAAACTAAAAATTCAAGGAGCTATAATAAAAACTTAATCATAAAAAAATCATCATTTTTACTATATTTAAAAAATAATATTTTTGCACATCAAATGTAATATATGTAACTACGTGGGGTTTTTTACGGGTATACTTGAGTAGATAAGCTTTTCAATTAAATGTTTTGAAAATGCACTGCATTGAGTATGGCTATTTTATTTAAGAAAGTTATATTCATTTGTTTCTACCTATTTTTTTCTGTACGTATGTCTTGGAGGATGTGGAATCAGGGTGCTTCTCGGAGGCAAGGCCAATAGAGTTTTCACTGATTGAATAGATGTGTGTAAAGGATACAACTTCATTTTGTTGACAGCACTGTTGTCTTTATCTTTTGATGATTAAGTTTCTTTTCAATGTTATGCATATGTAAAAGACATAAAAATGATGAATTCAGGAACATATAACTGTCCTCACGAGAAGCCTGTATATAGTCCAAGAAGCAGTTATTTGAACAGAACAAGGAGATAAACATATTTTAAAATCAGGAAAGGCCTGTCTGCATCATTGTTGTGTCCTTTATGTATACCTTTTCAATCTGTAGGAACGCTGTTGGCCTAGTTATAAGATGTTGGCACAACCAACCCTTAAGGTTGTTGTTGTTGTTGTTATATGCTGTCAAGTTGACTACAACTCATAGCAACCCTACACAATAGCTATGAGCCCTGCCCTATCCGGAGTCAATCTCATTGCCTCTGAAACATCTACTCCCATCACCCTAATTACTGAGTCATCTATCTCATTCAGAGTCGTCCTCTCTTGCACTGTCCCTCTACCCTTCCAAGCTTGATATCTGTCTCCAAGGACTGGCTCCTGCTTGCACCATGCCCAATATGTGTTAGACGGGGCTTCAAAATCTTTGACTCCAAGGAGCATGGTATATTCAATACTCTGGTCCAGCAACACAACTCAAAGGTATTGATTCTTCTTCTATTATCCTTAGTCATGTCCAACTCTCTGATACATAGTAAGTAATTGCAATATCCATCATCTGAATCAGGAACACTTTAGTCTCTAGACTGACATCTCATTGCTCTTCAGTAATCTGGAGAGGTCCCTGACAGCATATTTTCCCAATGCAATGCATCTTTGTATTTCCTGGCTTCTGGTAACAAGACTGTTGATTGTGGAGCCAAGCAAACCAAAAGTGTTAATAATCTCATTCTCTTGTTTGTCTATCATGATGCTGCCAATCAGCCCAGTGGTGAGAATCATTTTTTCTTGATATTGAGCTTCAATCCATAATGAAGGCTGCAGTCTTTGACCTTCTGCAGCAAATCTCATTTCAATAGGCAAGGTTGTATCATCTGCCTAATGTATACTGTTATTGTCTTCCTCCAATCCTGATGCCACACTCCTCCTCACAGCCCAGCCTCCCTGATGATCTGTTCCACTTATATATTGAAAAGGTATAGAGATAGGCTGCATCCCTGGTGTACACCTTTCCTGATTTTTGAGCCACACAATTTCCTTGCTCTGTTCTGTAAACTGCCTGCTGGTTCAAGTATAGGTTTCACATATATTAAAATTCTTAAGAATTTCCATTATTTTGGAACCATAATTAACATCCATGGTAATTATGTTGCTAGATGTCATCAAGTTGTCTCATGACAATTCATGACAACCCTATGAACAACAGATTGGATCTTTGCCCTCTTCTCTGTCATCCTCACAATTTCTGATATACTCAAGCCCATTGTTAGAGAATCTGTGTCAATTAATTTTGTTTAGGGCCTTCCTATCATTCTTTGACCTTCTACCTTTCCCGTAAGCATGACCTTTTCCAAGTATTGATCCTTCTTAACAAAATGCGCACAATGTATGTCAAATGAAGTTTCACCATTCTTGCCTCTAAGGAGCACCCTAGTTCTCCTTCTTTCACAACAGACTTGTTTGCTCATCTGGCAGCCACTGGGATATTCAATATTCTTCCCCAACACCACAATTCAAAGACATATGTTCTTTTTCAAGGGACTGGTTCCTCCTGACAGTATGTCCAAAATGAGACACAAAGCTTCAAAATCTTTGCTCTGAGAAGCACCCTGGTTCCACATCCTCCAAGATATATGTGATTACTCTTTTTCATTTATTGTAGAACTTTCACATGCATATTGTTGTTGTTATTGTTGTTGTATGCCAGTCAGTTGTTTGTAACTCATAGTAACCCTATGGACAGTAGTTTTGAAGCCTGTCCTATCCTGAGCCAGTCTCACTGACTCCAACACACCTATACCCATTACTCCAGTTATTGTATCAATCCATCTCATCCAGGGTCTTCCTCTCTTGCACTGTCCCTCCACCCTTCTGAGCATATCTCTCCTGTCTATGTGCCCAAAGTATGTGAGACGGAATTTCAAAATCCTTTCCTCCAAGGAGAAACTTGATTTCATCCTCTCCAAGACAGACATATTTGTTCTTCTGCTGGTCCATGCTATGTTTAATACCATTTTCCAGCAACAAAACTCAAAGGCATCAATTCTTCTCCTGGCATCCTTAGTCATTGTCTAGCTTTCTGATGCATAGCAGGTAATTGCAGAGGCCATGGGCTACATCAGGCAAACTTCTCAGCACTCCGGACAGCTTATTGACAGCAGATTTCCCCGGTGCAATTTGTCTTTTGCAATTTGCCCTGACTGATGGTACCAAGAGTGTTGATTGTGGAGCCAAGCAAGTTGAAATTGCTAACAATCTCAATCTCTTCTCCATCAGTGAAGAGAATCTTGGTTTTCTTGATGTTGAGCTTCAATCCATATTGAAGGCTACAATTCTTTACCATCTGCAGCAAATGCAGGACTGAAAGAGGTCAATATTTATTCCTATCCCTCAAAAGTTATCCAACAGAGTGTGGAAACTATTGAACAATATTACTAATATCACACACAAGCAAAATCTTGCTGAAGATTATGCAAAAATGACAGGAGCATTATCTTAACAGAGAACTACCATAAAAAAACCCTGGGTTTAGAAGATGCTGTGGCATTAAAGACATTATCACCAATTACAGAAGGATCTTGGCTGAAAGCAGGGGACCAGAGGAATGTCTACTAGTGCTTCACTGACAATGGAAAGGCATTTGACTGTGTAGATCACAACAAGTTGTGGTTAACCTTGAGAAGAATGGGAATCCCAGAATACTTGATTGTTCTTGTGCGAAACCAATAGTTGGACAAGGAGACAGTCATCAGAACAGAGCAAGACAATACTGCATAGCTCAAAATTAGGAAAGGAATATATCAGGGATGCCTCCTGTGTGAATACCTTTTCAGTCTGTTTCAGATGCATGCTAAGTAACTCAACATTTCATAGCTTGATGCAGGCACTCCTTAGTCTTTAAACTGACATTATTGTTCTTCAGTACTGTAGAGAGATCCCTGGCATCAGATTTTTCCTGTGTAGCATGTCTCTGAATTTCTTGACTGTTGCTGTCATGTGTGTTGATTGTGGATGCCAGTATAATCAAAGAGTTGACAACTTCAATCTTTTTTTGCATCCATCCTGATGTTGCCTTTTGGGTCTCTGGTGTATTTTTGTTTCTGTGATGTTGAGAAGTGAAGGATATGATTTTTTTTTATCTTCAGAAAGTGGTTCAGATCATCTTCACTTTCAGCAAACAAGGTTGTATCATCAGTCAAAAAATAAAAAGATGTGTCGCACTAGAAAAATCTGCTGTCAACGACCTTTCTAAGGTACTAAAGGGCAAGGACGCCAATTTAAAATCTTAAGTATACTTGTCCCAGGTCATGGTATTTTCAATTGCTTTCTATGCATCTAAATTTTGGTCAATGGATGAGAATGATATAAAAAGAATTAATGTCCTTGAATTGTGATGTTGGAGAAGAGTTTCAAACACCTAATAGACTGCTGAAAGAACAATGAAATCTGTTTTGAAAAACTGCATCTAGGGTGTTCCTTAGATGCAAGAATGAGGAAACTTTGTCTCATGTTTTGAGGAGTGACCCTTTCCTAAAAAACAACAACAAAAAAACCTTCAAAAGGAAAAGCTGTGGGTAAGAAAGAGAATATTCTCAACAAGAGGAATTGACATAGTGACTGTTAACAACAGACTTGAGTATGAGAGATTGTGAGGAGACAGAAAATTAGAGCAAAGTTTTGATCTGTTGTTCACAGGGTTGCTATGAGTCATAGTCAATTCATTGACATTTATTACCACCAGCAAAAATGCTGTTGTTCTTGTTGCTAGGTGCCTTTGAGTCGAGTACGACTCATAGTGACCTTATGAACAAAAGATCTGAACCCTGGCCTAACATATGCTATCTTCACACTTTCTGACACACAAGAGCCCACAGCAGCAGTGACCATGTCAATCCACCTGGTTGAGGGTCTTCCTCTACTTCACTGGCCCTCACCCTTCCTAGCATCATGTTCCTCTCTAAGAAATAGCTCCAAATAGCACTCTGGCTGCACCCTCCAACACATTTCTGTTTGTTATTTTGGCTGTCCTTGGGATGCTCAGTACTTTCTCCAACACCACAGCTCAAAGGCCTCAATTCTTTTTCTTTAATCCTTATTCATTGTCCAGCTCTCAGTTGCATAGCAAGTGATCAGAAAGACAATGGCCTGAATCAGATGTGCCTTAGTCCTCAAATTGACATCATTACTCCTCAATAATTTGGAGAGATCCCTAACCGCAGATTTTTCATACTATCCATATGCATACAAGGAAGACCCATTGACACAACTATTTGGCTCCTGTATCTGGAGCTAAAGAGGAAGAAATTGAGACTTTTTATCAGATCTTGCAGTTCAAAATTGATTGAACATGTAATCAAGATGCATTAACTATATAATTAGTGACTGTGGCACAAAGTGGAAAACAGTGAAGAAAAAATAGTAGTTGAAAAATTATTTTGATGATAGAAATGAGACTGGAAATAGAATTTTGTATTTACAATGATTTATTCATACACCTCTTCTCAAATATCTTCTTCTAAAAGATACAAACGAGAACTTTACACATGGATCTCACCTGATGGGCTGCATAAGAATCAAATTGACTACATTTGTGGAAGAAATCACTGGAGAAACTCAGTATCAACAGTCAAAAGGAGGCTAGGGTCAAACTGTGGGTCAGATCATCCATTACTCATAATTGTAAGTTCAAATTGAGGTTGAAGAAAATTAAAATAAGTCCACAGGAACCAAGACATGATCTTGAATCAATCCCATATAAATTTCAAAAGCATCTTAGGAATAGGTTTGATGATTGAAGACCAAAAACAATACCAGCACTGTATTTACTCACTGTCTCTGAGTTGATTTCACCTGATATGGACCCTCCATCAGGTTTCTGGGACTATTCATTTTTACTATATGTGGACTACCCAAATTTATCCTATAGAGTACTTGATGGATTCCAAACACTGACACATTATGCACTTCACCACCAGGGCTCCTGCAGTTCTTTATATTTTAACTATAATCCTTACAATATTTGCTAAGAATTGATATATCTAGAAGTTAGAAGAAGCAATTCTCAACTGAATTTTAAGGAGCTGTTTATATTTCACAAAATAGCTCTCTATTAACTTTGATAATAGTAGTCTACAGATTCTACTTTGCATACAAACTGCCCTCAGTTAAGTTTATTGGGGTTTTGTTCTTTATTTGAAATTATAGCCAAATATGTACCTAACAGAAGAACTCAGATTTAATCAAAAAACTGAAGGCAAGTGGAGCAACAACTTTAGTATTGAAATTTTTACTTCAAGTACCAAAGCTATTTTCAAATCTTAAAAGAAAAGGAAAATCCCATAACTTACTATATCTGAAAGCCACTAGCATTCAGAAATGCATCCATTTCCTAGCTATATCATCCAAAAATAAACGTAATGCAAGGCATTTATTATCTTCCAGGTTCTTTTTAGTTTTACAAAAGCCTTACTTGCACTTGTCACTTTTAAGCAAAGAAACTCAAAAGCTTATGAATCAAATATAATGGTTAAAACATTAGTGGTAATTTTGAGCACACGCAGTAAGCCAGAATTTTCCCCCATGCCTTTCTTATTAAAAAGGAATAGAAAGCAATTATAATAACCTGTTATTATCAAATCATCTCCTAGATCAATCACTAGCACTATCTTCCCACACAATAAAGAAGTGAAAGTAAAAAAAGAAAAAACTGAATAAAGAAAGAAAATATTTGCAGACATCAAGAGAGAGGAAGAAGAATCAGTGAGGCAAAAATACAAACTATGCTCAAAAATTATTTTTAAATCAAGTAATTAACTTACTCTTCAAAGTGTGTATATTCTGTGTAATTTCCACAGAATCTGTAGGTTATCCTCCCTAAAACAAGGTATTAGGGATTTTTAAAAAAAATATGATCTATAGACTTTTCAATTGCCTCATAAGTATGTGAAAGTTGCACAGGAATAAGAAAGACCAAAGAATTATTGATGCCTTTCAATTGCGTTTTGAAAAGAATATCGAGCATATTACAGACCGCTCAAAGAACAAACAAATTTGTCTCAGAAGTGCAACTAGAAAATTTCATAGAAGCAAGGATGATGAGATCTCCCCTCACAGACTACAGGCATTTTATTAGCAGCCACTAGTTCTTGAAGGGAGATATTATGGTTAGGAAAAGTGGAGAGGCACCAAAGCAGAGGAAGTCACTTAATGAGATATGTTGACAATGACTGTAACAGTGTACAATGAATGTAGAAGATCAGGCAAGGTTTCAATATGTTGTACACAGGTCACTCTGAATTGGAGTGGATTTAAAGGTATCCAACAATAACAAGGCGCATTTTCTTTTCTTTCTTTCTTTCTTTTTTCAGGAGCAACGGTGTCTCTCTGGAGACTAAGGTGCGCCAGATACAGGCCATGGTATTTGCAATCGCTTGTTATGCATCAGAGAGTTGGACAATGACTAGGGAGGACAGAAGGAGAGTGGATGCTTTTGAGCTGTGGTGCTGGAGAAGAGTACTGAATGTACCATGGACTGACAGGAAAACAAACAGATTCATCTTGGAGAGGATTAAACCAAGCTACTCCTTGGAGGCAAGGATTCTGGGGCTTCGTCTGACATACTTTGGACATGTTGCCAGGAGGGACGGGTCCTTGGAGAGGGACATCATGCTTGGGAGGGTGGAGGGACAGCGCAGGAGGGGAAGACCCTCTATGAGATGGATTGATTCGGTGACTGGGGTAATCGGGATGGGTGTGTCAGAGGCAGTGAGGTTGGCGCAGGATAGAGCAGGGTTTAGGGCTGTTGTGCATAGGGTCGCTATAAGTCGCAAAGGACTCGACGGCACATAACAACAACAACAACCGAGCACGAAATAGCAAGAATCTTAATAAAACATCTTACCTGTTTCAGAAAGTAATGCCAATTCTTGAGCAATCTAAATATAAATTATATATAGAGGATTTTTGCTGGCTAGAGACACAGAGTTGATTTGAAATGGAAAAAGAAATAAAGAAGAAAAAATACTTCACACAACTGAGTGCATATATATCATCTAGCTATGAAACTGAAGTAAAATGTACTTCCTTTTATGATGATATTTTACACCCAAAAAGGAAAGAGGAAAGAAACTAAAAGTGAACAATATATATGTAAGGGTGCTTTTCTCAATCTATAAAATAAAATAATCTAACAAGGCTGCCCATGATCTCTTATCTTACACTCCAATCTTCAGGCTACTACAGTCACTATTATATTAGAAATTGTATCTTTATTTCTGTGGATCTGGCTAGCAAAATTTTTTACTCTGCTTCTCCTTAAAAGGAAGCTATAACAACAACAACAACAACAACAAAAATACCAAAACCAAAAAAAAGGTAGCTATCTAGCTTGGTGTGCTAAGCAGAACATAAAGAAAAATGTAAATTGTTCTTTATAAATCTATGTCTATGTTATCTATCACCATGGCAGCTTAATTATAAAGAACTGGTAGTAGCAAGTATATTGTGCTTTTAAAAGAATGCAATGAACATTTGAAGCAATTTATCTCTTTAATACTCAGAGAAAATTATACTAAAAATGTATAGTTGCTGTAAAAGGAGAAAGGAGTCTTCTACCAGCATTGTAGAATCCTTTTTTAAAATAAAAATATTTTACTGCTAAAGAAAGCTTTTAAACCCCATGAAGATTCTAAACAGAGCAAAAGGTATCTTTCAACAGGAGAAAGAACAAAAATATGGTGTTTGAGCAAGTTCTTCTGTCTCATCAAGTCTAACCCTCTTTCTTTCTACCACTTATAGCCTTTTTAAGCATCCTTGTCTAAAAGATGTGTTGAGGGTGGGGCAATAACCACTGCAGTACTAAAATTCAAGAGAAGATAACTTATTCAAGCATGCTGAAGAAAAGGAAAAAGGTAGATAGATAAAAGAGTGGGGGAATCAGACAGATGGCAGGAAGCTAAACCCAAAACTCCTGAGGGTTACATTTGACAGAAAAGAAGTTACACTACTGTTCTATTTACATTAAGGTGATTTAAAGGGGTATCCATATATTTGGTTTCTGTCTCCTTAAATAAGAGACCTTTTGTTATGCTTTGGTTGTGTCAGAGACAAGGATATTCACATAATACAGAAAGGGGCACACACAATAGATGTTACAAAAGGGGACAGAGAACCAGATAAAGCCCTCTAGTCTGGGTTGATAGGGCATAGAAGTGTAAATGAACAAAATCTGTTTTTAGGGGCTACTTTGCTTTTAAGATGTGAATGCAATGTGTGCATAAAAAAAGGAGCCTTACTAGTGAGTGAGTGAAACTCAGAATTGACAGCACAGAACAGGGGTTTCAGTGAATTTGCTATATACCATAGGCTTTCAGAATCAGTTCAACATCAGTTATTTCTGCTGGCTACATGGTTGTTTGACACAAAAACAGTATCATAAGAGAATAATGAACTTTATAGATAATGATAGAAAAAGAGATGGTTATGGTGAAAAAGAAGGTAACAGAGACAGAAGTATAAAGGAGTTGGACTCAAGGCCTGTAAGAGGCTTTGTGGGCATCTAGGTCATTCAGTGTGAACAGAGGAGACAAGGGCAGGAAGAGCTCTGAGGCATCACTTGGTATAACCACTTCACTTTCACCTCACGTGAAAGGGACCCAGGAACGCTAATGAGCTACAGAAAAGACACGTGAGGGAACAGAGATGACCAGGTGTGGGATATCAGGCATGGCTGAGGTAATGGGAAGTTGAAGAGTGAAACTCAGGTTAATTTTTGTCATTTGGTACAGAGTTAACAGATACACAGACTTTTTCAGAGAAAAACAAAATTTTGGAATTTTAAGTGGAAATGTCTCATTTTTATTTGTTGGGAATGAATTAAATATTTTTAACTCCTATTCAAGGTCAAACTTCACATGTCTGTTAGGTGAGACTATTGTCTGTTCTTGTGTTTACAATGAAACTGGAGCCACCCCAGAGATTACCAACCCTCCAGTGAATTTTCAAAGGCAGTAACTCACACTGGAAGAGAATTTTCTTCTTTTGCCCGGAGAGATGGTGGTGGCGGATTTGAACTGTGGAAAAGAATGTTCATCTTTTGCCTGGAGAGATGGTGGTGGTGGATTTGAACTGTGTAGCTTTGCATTACCAGCACAGTGCCTTAAAGAGCTCCCTTTGTCTAGTCTAGGGAAGTACAAATATTCTCAGAAAATGATCTCAAGATTATCAAAAGGTGAGTAACTCTAGTAATTGTACTAACATAGCCAAGATATTTCAGTCTGGGGAACATTTCAAGGGAACCTCTTTAAGATAGCATCTGTGAGAAAAGTTCAGTAAGAACTTGAAAAAACGAGGTGATAGCAGGCATAGAGAGCAAGGAAATTAATTATAGAAAATATAATGTATATGAATGATTGCATAAAACACAAAAACACATCTAAAACACTATGAATATTAATGATTATGTGAAAACCAATAAAATTTTTATACAAACCATAAAAATATTTAAAGTGAAAAAAAAAAAAAACAGAGAGAGAGAGAGACGGTAGCTTTGATTTGCCTTCATATTCACTTGCCCAGTCTCCCCTGAGGACTGCCTAATGGCTTGACTTCTCCTGACTGACAGGCAATCTACTTCACAGCTCATTTTCTTCCTTTCCAGGTTGGTAAAGATGGCCTTTTGGGGCTTACAATTGAGTTAAGATCCTCATTTTCTCTAAAAACAGCAATCTTGTCTGCAAAGGTATTCTACAAGGGGGAAAAAAGTAAGTCAAAGTTTCTTTAGGAACTTGTGAATGGTTCAAGATTTTATCACTTTTGAAGAACCGGTTATGCAAGCTGAGCAGCTGTTTCAGTTAGCAAC
This sequence comes from Elephantulus edwardii, assembly GCF_000299155.1. NCBI lineage: Eukaryota > Metazoa > Chordata > Mammalia > Macroscelidea > Macroscelididae > Elephantulus > Elephantulus edwardii. The sequence goes on from NW_006399755.1 coordinate 23,827,818, forward strand.
CCTATAAAGAGGTAACTTGAACCCTGCCTTATCCTGTCCCATCCACATCATCACTGATGTGCTAGGACCCATTGCTACAGTCACCATGTTAGTAATCTCACTGGGGGTAGGGAGTGTTTTCCTCTCCTTCACTGGCCCTTCATCTTTCCTAAAATAATGTCTTTTTTCAAGGAATAACCCCGCCTAGCTATATGTCTAAAGTATGAAAGACAAAGCTTGCCACCTTTATGTCAAAGAAGCACTCTTTAAAAAAACAAAATACTATTTTGTGTGTGTGTGTGTGTGTGTCTGTGTGTGTACTGTCAAATCTGATCTGATTGGTAAAGGAGGAGATTGGCCCTCCTTCTCCAGCAGAGCATCTGGTGGACTTGAACTGCGAGCCTCTGGGATTGCAGTGCAGCTTCTTGCCACTAAGCCACCGGAGCTCCCTCCAAGAAGCATTCTTTTTTTTTTTTTCTTTTCTTTTTTTGGTATATATTTTTTTTTTAAATTTTAAATTGATTTTAATGAAAGTTTACAGATTCTTTGGATTTCCATTCATTCACTGTTGCACTATTCTCCTTGCCCAGCCCCTGCCCCCAATCAACTTTACCTTTTGACAAGTAAACGAAAGTATATTTCATTGTTATTCAATCCCTCCCTCTAAGTCCACTCCTCTATGCTACCTTTGTTCTTGCTGCACTTTTCCCAAGACATCTCTGTTTGTTCTTTTGGCTATCCATGGGATATTCGGTATTCTTCTCTAGCAACACAACTCGAAGGCATCAATTCTTCTTCTGTCATCCTTATTCATTGTCCAGCTCTCTGATGTATAACAGGTGGTTGAGAAGACTATGGCCTGATTCAGGTGCACCTTATTCTTCAAAGTGACAATTCTATACCTAGACCAAGGAACTGTTGTCAGAACAAAGGAACATTGGAACCCTGAATAGTCTAAAATTGGGAAAGGTGTGTATCCTTTCTCCTTACCTATTCAATCAGTATACTGAGCAAATATCTTGTGAAGCTGAACTCTATGAAGAGAAACTGTGGCATCAGGATGAAAGAAAGACTCATTAACAACCTATGTTATTCAGGTGGCTCAACCTTGGTTGGTGAAAATGAAGAGGATATGAAATATTTGCTACAGAAGATCAAGAACTACAACCTTCAGTATGAATACATCTCAACATTATTAAAACAATGGTTCTCACCACAAGACCAACAGTCCACATTTTGATAGATGGAGAAAGGATTGAACCTGTCAATGATTTTCTCTTTCATGGATCAATAATCATCACCCTTCGTACCAGCAGTCAGGAAATTGGGAAATACACAACATTGGACAAGTCTGCTGTCAGAGACTTCTCAAAATGTTGAAAAATTGAGTGGTAATAGGTTCTATTTCCCACATACTTCCCCAATAAAATAGCCAAGATAAACACACACACACAAATTTAAGACTTCACACAAATCTCATTCATGTGGCTGAGTTTTAGGGACTGAATAGTTTCCTTTCTAAAATATGCTGAAGTCCTAGTCCACACATTTGTAAATAGGATCCTATTTAAAAATAAGGTATTGAAAAGAAATATGTGTGATGTTTATATGAGATCAGTTTATACGACATTTATATAAGCACAATAGTGTGGATCCTAATTTATATGACTGTTCTTATAAAAGATAAGGTACGTAGAGAAAGGAAGACTGAATGACACCATATGATGCTGCATTCATAGTCAAGGAACTATCTGAGCCCACAAGGGCTAGGAAAGAGTCATAAAGCTGATTATGAGAAATAGCTTCAGAAGGCATCAATACCATCAACACCTTCGGATACCCATCCTCAGAAATTTTAAAACAATAACTTTCTATTCTTTTAAGTTTATGTTCTTTTGTTATAGAAGTCATAGATGACAAATATCTACTTTTCTCCCCTTGCTTTGTTTTTAAATCCCTGCTTGTCCTGTTATTAGTCAATTGTTCATTTATGCAAGTAATAAATACTAAACATCAGCAGCATCATAAGAAGAGATTGAAATTGTTAACAATTGTGAGCAACCTCGGCTCCACAATCAACACTCTTGGCACCAGCAGTCAGGAAATCAAAAGAATAAATTGCATTAGCATAATGTGTTGTCAAGGACCTCTTCAGAGTGTTAAAGAGCAACACTATCAGTCTAGAGACTAAGGTGCATACAACCCAGGCCATGGTTTTTGCAATTGCTTGCTATGCATCAGAGAGCTGGAAAAATCACTAAGGATGACAGAAAAAGGATCAATAAAGAGGATAAAACAAAGTTTCTCCTTGGAGGCTAGGATTTTGAAGCTGTCTCACATCTCTTGGGCATGTTGCCAGGAGACCAGTTCCCTGGAGAAGGACATCATGATTGGAAGGATGGAGAGACAGGAAAAGAGAAGAAGACACTGGAGGCGATGGACTGACACAGTAACCTGCCTAATGGGGATATATAAGTCAGAGACAGTAAGATTGGCTCAGGGTAGATCAGAGTTCAGAACTATTGTGCATAAGGCCACTATGAGTAACAAGCAACTCAGCGGCACATTACAGCAACATACTTCATTAACACTGAGCATAACTACACGTGCTCACAGAGCTTAAATTCCATTGGATGGTATATGCATACAGTGACATGCTGATAAAGGTTTAAGAAAACAATTATAAAGGAGCAAAAATTTCTATTTATATGATTTTGTAATTTTCATTTGCAAATAATCCCACTGTGGTTGATTTTCAGCTACCAAAATGACATCACGAAATTCAGAACAAGGAAAGACATGCTCAGGACATCATTACATAATAGTTCCTTCCTACAGACACAATTTATTGTCCAGATAGACAATGCATAAAGATGATAAAAGAATAATTGATGTATTTCAGTTGTGGTATGAGAAAAGAGTACTGAATATGTCATGGACTCACAAAAAAACTGATAGATCTTTAAGAAAGTGCAGCCAGAGTGCTCCTTAGACGCAAGTTTCATCTCATATACTTTGGGTATGTAGTTAGGAGGGACTATTCCTTGGAAAGTGACATCATGCTTTGAAAGATGAAAGTTCAGCAAAAGAGAGGAAGACCCTCAAGATGGATTGATACAGTGATTTCAACAATGGACTCAAGTATGTCAGAGATTGGGGATGATACATGATAGAACAAGATTCAGAATCATTATGAATCGTATTCTACTTGACAGAACAAAACAACAACAGACACAATAAATGCAAACAAATCCCCAAAACATGAATTACAGGAATACACAATCAAGTAATAAGAAATCAAGTATTTTTACTTCAATTTTGGAAATAATAGTGTTTAACAACAGACTTGTAAAATTCCTAAAAATTAAAAAATTAGCTTTTTTAGCCTGGTAAAACCTGGTTCCAGGATATTCCAGGTATAGGTAGATTGAGGAATTTTGTTGTTGTTAAACGTAGTACATTAGATTAGGAACAGCAAGTCAGAAAATAAAATAAAGATGCAGGAATTTATCCATTGGAAAGAGTCTGAGAGCTAAAGATTCTGAGGTGAGAAATGCCTAGTCGGTGATGGACTGAGTAAAATCCTAGATAAGATGGATTGAATCTCCACAGTCAATACTTTAACACTTCCTATAGAGTAACTCACTACTTTAGTATATAACAGAGAATATTTCCTTTACTGACCAAAAATCTATTTTCCTGTAGCTATGGCTTTTAAACTGTTCTTTGTTTAAAAACTTATAAAAAAAAATTCTCCACGGACTTCAGAGGCTTCAAAACCCAGTGAAGAGTGTGGAGGGTGGGCAGAAGGCTAGTTAAGAAGGCACATCAGTTTCTTGTTGGAATAATAACAGAAACATCTATTTCTCGCTCATGCAATACATGTTCCAAGTTCAGGTGACATTGTTTGCTTTCATTTGTCATATTTTACCTTTGAGGAAGAGGCAGAGAATGATCCTATCTGTGTGCTCAGAAGTAGAACTGCAAATATTCTTGGGAAGCAGTAATGTAAACCACAATCTCCTCATAATTTGGCTCTACACTTTATAGAAGAAAGGAGCTCTGGTGGCTCCGTGGGAAGGAGCTGCGCTGCCATGCAGGCTCATGGTTCAAGTTCATCACCTGTTTTGTAGGAGAAAAATGGGTACTCTCCTCCCATACGATAGATTGGCTCTGAAAACCTACTGGAGGGTCTGTTAGGGGTCAGTTCCAACTCAACGGTACCTGATAACACCGACATTTATGACAGAAGATCCTCAACAAGATGGATTGGCACAATGGTGGAGACAGTGAAAGTTCAAAGTTCTGATCTGCTGTTCACAGTGTCCCTGTGGGCTGTAGTTGGCTCAATAGCACCTAACAACAATAACAATAGCTTCAAATAGCAGTTGCTACATCTTTAAATGTTCCACATTCTATTTACCACCACCAACACTCCTAATTCCCGGTAGAAAACTCACTGCTACTAACTTTCAGAAGATACACCTTTCCATCACTTTGGAATTTGACGTCTGGATCTGAAAATCATAGTTATAGCTACAAGATCAATTTTCCCCACCAAATAATCATCTCAGGTGTATTTCACATATTTCTAGTGGCCTTTAACTGTAGCATTGTAAAAAAAAATATTGAATATGCCAAAATAGAAATAAATCTGTCTCCAAAGAAGTCAACCTAGAGTGCTCCTAAGAAGGAAGGATATTGAGTCTTCATCTCATTTCTGGCACGTTTTCATCCTGGAAATGGACATCATGGTGGGAAAAGTAGAAAGTCAATGAAAGAGAGGAAGACCCTCATCACATGGATTGACACAGTGACTACAACCACAGGCTAAAACAGTGGCGGGATGGCTCAGGATTGGCAAGAGTTTTGTTCTGCTATACATCCCTCTTGTCTATTTTCTGTTGTTGTTGGTCTAACATTCTTCTAGGTAGTATAGCCCTGGTCTACCCACTTGATGTACAGAGGTAACTCATGGTTGTTGTGAAGCTGAACACTGTGACACTGATGTGTCAAATGTGATAATGGTTACCGATAGTGGACAGTGTTTGGTGGAGCTCCCCGATTAAAATAAGCTTGGAAGCAGGAATGGCATCCACTTCTGATATAGCTTGCCTCTGGAAACACTATGAACCTGGAGAGAGGATGAAAATTATACAAGTGTTCAGGTCTTTCATTCATAGGGTCGCTATGAGTCACCTACGACTCAACAGCACTTAACAACAACATACATAATGTTACTATGTGTGGGAGCCAATCTAATAAGATTTACCAATATCTAAAATGGATCATTATCTCAAGTAGCCCACATGCTACCAGTCCCTTTGTTAACTACTTTCTCCAGTGACTCACTGGGTACTACTAGAACTCTTAGAGTGTTATCTTCTGCTTCTATGTTCAAAACACATAAATAATAATGTTTAGCTGAATTTAACTGAACAATTTTACAATTTCATAGTATTTCCTCTATTGATGTACTCCTTCTATAAAAGGGAGCTCTGGTGGCCTAGGGGTAAGAAGTTGTGCTGCAAACACTAAGGCACACAGTTAAACTCTATCTGCTTGGGAGAAGGATTGACGAATTCCTCCCATGTGATTTATTGCCTCTGAAAACCCACTGGGGGATCAGCAATGGGTTGGGTTTGACTCAACTATAAACAACAACAACTGGTGGTACAGCTAGTCGCACTGCTAAACTCAGGCCCCATCTCCCAGTACTTTTATTCCACCAGTGACTCTGCAGAAAAAAGATAGTCTTTTCCCACTGTCTTTTTTTTTTTCAGCCTCATAAGTCTGATGGAGAATTGCTATTTATTTTCCCCCAGGTTTGTAGTTTTATTTAAAAATTCTGAGTCTACTTTCAGACATTACATCACATAATGTGTAAGGCAAAAGACATCAGAGTACACTTACAATTCTTCTCACCGTTTATACTATTTTTTGTGCATTTTGTTTTACATATACCAACAAATCATAGTTTTTGTTGTTGCTATTGTTATATATCATCAAGTCACCTGCAACCCATTGTTACCCTATGCACAGCCACTCTGAACCCTGCCCTGTCATGAGCCAGTCTCACTTATTCTGACACAACTACCCCTATTTCTCCAGTTATTATATCAATTAATCTCATCAGGGTCTTCTTCTCCTGCACTATCCCTCCACCCTTCCAAGCAGAATGTCCCTATCTGAGGACAGGTCTCTCCTGACCATGTACACAAAGTATGTGAGACAGCTTCAGAATCCTAGCTTCCAAGGAGAAACTTGGTTTCACCCTCTCCAAGACAGGTTATTTGTTTTCTTGGTGGTCCATGGTATAGTCAAGACTCTTCTCCAGCACCACAACTCAAAGGCATCGATTCTTCTTCTATCATCTTTAGTCATTGTCCAACTCTCTGAAGCACAGCAAGTAATTGCAAATACCATGGGCTGGATTAGATGCACCTTAGTCTCTAAACTGACACTGTTGCTTTTTAGTACTCTGGAGAGATCTCTGACAGCAGATTTTCCCAATGCAGTTCATCTTTTGATTTACTGACTGCTGGTACCAAGAGTACTGACTGTGGAGCTGAGAAAGCTGTAGTTGTTAACAACCTCAATCTCTTCTCCATCTATCATGATGCTGCAAATTGGCTCAGTGGTGAGATTGTTTTCTTAATGCTGAACTTCAGTCCATATTGAAGAGTACAGGCTTTGATCTTCTGCAGCAAGCGTTTCACTTCCTCACTTTCAGTAAGCAAAGTTGTGTCATTTGCATTTTAGCAGCCATATACTTCTAAGAAAATAAGCAAATAATGATCTTTTTCATTCCATTGTTGATACTTTTTTTTCTTTTACAGATATAGCCATTTATACACGTGCACCGTTAACTCACATTTCCTGAAGCTCAGGATCACAGGATGACTCACAAAGGACAGTAGTGACTTGCGCTTTACTCACATTCAGCTGTGGTCAAATATAGGTCAAAAGAGTTACGATGTCAGAGGAGTTGGGGACTGAAGGAGTTTTGTGGACAGAAAATGAAGGCCAGTCTTTTTAAAGGAAAAGGTTAAGATGGATTTCATGGAAAGACCATGTTGTTTTTGGGTTAATAAAATTTTCTCACTACTATTTTATCCCTTTCACCTTAAAAAAAATCTTCCTTTAACTTCTTATCGGATAGGTTGACAAAAAATAAGGAACTCATGCAATATTATTCAAAATGGTTGACTCTGGAGAACATTATGCTGAGTGAAATATCCCGGTCACAAAAGGACAAATATTACATGATGCCACTGTTGTAGAATGGGACTGTCCTTGGGGTTGGGGAGAGACTGAGTAAGATGGGTTCAATAATGTATACTGCACTGAAACAGAGGAGGGAGAAAACTGTTTAAAAGAGATATATGACTAGGTACTTCTGTCATCACAGGAGTCTAGAACGAGGGCTACATGGTGGAGGGGACCTGGGGGAGGGTTTGTAAAACAATGAAAGAATCCTTTCTTTTACTTTTCCATAATTTTTGACTCATGTACTTATAACTTGTTAGTCAAATTTGTGTCTTCTAGGTTGCAACACCCCCATGATACATCTTCAAGGATATGAACATGTATGGCCAAGCACAATCAATAAGAGTGCATCTAAATTCCAAAATCAATCTCCATAATAGTCTATGTGTTTCCTACTGCCAAAGGGGCCCTTTAGAGTAGTGAGAGAAGATCTTCACCCTGAAACCCACAGCGTCCCTTTTCAGCAGGAAGTAGCTAAGAGAATACGCCATCCCCTTTTCCTTGTGAATCAGGGTGAAGTCTCTCTCAGGGAGGAGTGATAGGGAATGGCAAAGGACACACCGACAAAGGAGATTAATCAGAACTGACTTTGACAAGCACTGTGGCAATTGGACAATTAAAACAGACATTCGGATGGCGGGGAAGAAGAACAAACTGGGGAGGAGGGTGGAGAGAATGGTGCGGCAATGAAGGAGTCAAAGCCCAGAATCCCTGTGAATGTTCATTGAAACTAATAAAATTTAGTAATAATAATAATAATAAAAATATTTAAAAAGTTGTTTGCAGCTCTTATTCCGGACTCTTGTCATGTCAATAATCCTTAATTATATATTCCTTTTATATAGTTCTCTTCCTCATCTATTTCAATGACATGTACATTATTTGTCCTCTCTTTTCTTAGTTTAACCTTAAACCTCATGTTAGTCCTGTTTTATAACAGTAGCATTATGCAGTATTTGTCCTTTTGTGATTGATATATTTCATTCAGTATAATGTCCTCCATGGCTGAGTTGGGGGACATGGACTGTATAACAGTGAAAAACTATTTTTTTATTTAAAAAAAGCAAACTTTGGGAGTGGGGGAACAGGAAGAAAATGTGTAACAATGAATGAATGGAAATCCAAGTTCTTTATAAACTTTCATTAAAATCTCAATAATTTTCATGTTGTTTGATCCCCCTCCTTTCTCTTAATAAATGTTTTCCATACTAACAGAATGTTTATACTGGGATTTTTTTTCTTTAGTTCTTTAATGATATTACTTTAGTTTCTTCTATTATACATGGTTTCTAGGGGACAAAACAAAACCAATAAACAAAAAACTTGTCTGATTTTTTCGTGTGTGAGTGTATGTGTGTGTGTGTTAATGCAATTACTGTCTTTGTTGTTTCGTAGGTAATGTTTTTTATTTCTCAGCTGCCTTGAAGATTTTCTCTTCTTTCCAGTTTGATTTTCCCACAACTCTTGGATGCTCTGTTGTTTTGACTTTATTTTTTGTTTTACTGTTTTCTTTTTTCCTTTGAGTTTCCATCTGGATAATATTTTTTTGGTGGCAATGCTAGTTCAATTGTAGAAGTCTTACCTTTAGTGCAGGAGACTGGTTCCATTTCAATGTACCTCAAACATAGTCATCACCTTTCAGTGGAAGCTTGTTTATTATTCTGGTGCTTAACAAGTTCTAGTGGGGCTCCCAAAGTAAGACAGACTGGAAAGGAGTCCAGAAAATATATTCTTTAAAAAAATTCCAATACCAGTCCCCTGAGCCTCAACAATCTGAGTGTATGGTATATATACCATATACATGGTAATATACCATATAACCCATTAGGGTCAAATCAATGGCAGCTTGTTGTTGTTCAGTACTGTTGAATCATAGTTGACCCCCAGCAGGTTTCCAGAGGCAGTAAATCACATGGGAGGAGATTGCCCATCCTTCTCACACGGATCAGCTGGTGGACTCAAACTATGTGCCTGTTGGATTGCAATACAGCTTTCTACCAAGCAACAATAATTTCTGTTCACCTACCTTTAAATTCAATTATTCTTTACTTGACAGTTTCAATCTCCTCTCCATCCATCATGATGATATCTATTGGTCCAGTGGTAAGAATCTTTGTTTTCTTGAGATATAATCGATACTGAAGGTTATAGTCCTTGGTCTTCTGTAACAAATGCTTCAAGTCCTCCTCACTTTTAGCAAGTGAGGTTGTATCATCTGCTTAATGCAGGTTATTAATAAGTCAATCTACAATCCTGATGCCATACTCCTCTTTATAGAGTCCAGCTTCTCATATAATTTGCTCAGTGCACAGACTGAATAGGTATGGAGAAAAAAAAATACAGCCTGAAACACTCCCTTCTCAATTTTAAACCATACAGTGTTCCATTTCCTTGTTCTGTTTACACAACAACTTCCTGGTCTAGCTATAGGTTCTGCATGAGCATGATCAAATGCTCTGTGATTCCCATTCTTCTCAGTGCCAGTCACAACTTGTTATGATCTACACAGTCAAATGCCTTTGTATAATCAATAAAGTGTAAACATTCTTCTGGCATTTTTTTTACTTTTAGTCAGGATCCATCCGTCCGATGTCAGCAATGATATTCCTGATGCCACAGCCTCTTCTAAATCCTGCTTGAACTTCTGGTCATTTCCTGTCTATGTACTGTTCTAGCCATTTTTGAATGAGCTTCAGCAATATTTTGCTTGCATGGAATAGTAATGATATTGTTCTATAGTTTCGACATTCAGTTGGATCACCTGTCTTTGGAATTGGAACAAATATGGACATTTTCCAATCTGATGGCCAGAGAGCTGTTGTTCAAATTTCCTGGCATAGTCTGGAAATGTTCTAAGCTTCATTTGTTAATTGAAATAAGCCAATTGGTATCCCAGTGATTCCTGGGGCCTTACTTTTTGCCAATGCATTCAGTGCAGCTGAATCTTGCATGGATCTACAATTAACAATCTTGGTACCAACAGTCAGGAAATAAGAAAACACATTGCTCTGGGAAAATTTGTAGTTAGGGACCCCTCCAAATTACTGAGGAGTAATGATAACAGTTTAGTGTTTGTAGGGTTTTCAAAAGCCTTTTATTTAGGAAGTAGATGGCCCATCCTGCTTCCTAGTCTGTCTTAATCAGTGAGCACCACCAAAACCCATCCATGATGGGAAACCCTTTTGGAATTTGACACACCAGTGGAAAAAAATTCAGTATCACAGCAACCCCAACCGATCTCAGTTAGGGACCTTTCAAAATTATTGCAGAGAATTGATGTCAGCTTGAGGACTAAGGTGTGTCTGATTGAAGCCATAATCTTTCTGATTACTTGCTGCACATCCAAGACCTGGACAATGAATAGAGATGACAGAAAAAGAATTGACACCTTTGAGCTGTGGTGTTGGAGAAGAGCACTGAATCTCCCATGGACAGCAAGAGAACAGACAGGTATGTCTTGGAGATAGTGCATCCGGAGTGCTATTGGAGGCAAGAATGATGAGGTTTTACCTCACAAACTTTGGACATGTTGCTAGGAGGTGCTATTCCTTGGAGAGGAATATGATGTTGGGAAGGGTGGAAGGTTGTCAAAGGAAGGGAAGACCTTAAACAAGGTGAATTGATATGGTGACTGCTGCAATGGGCCCTTGTGTGTCAGAAAGTGTGAGAATGGTGCGGGACAGAACAGAGTTCAGATCTTTTGTTCACAGGGTCACTATCATTCTCCACTTAATGGCACCTAACAACCACAACAATTATGTCAGTTAAAGGACTGAGGTGCATTGGATTCAGGCCATGGTCTTTCTGATTACGTGCCATACATCTGAGAGTTGGACAATGAATAAGGATGACAGGAAAAGAGTTGATACCTTTGAGCTGTGGTGTTGGAGAAGAGCACTGAACGTTCCATGGACTGCAAAGAAACTGAACAGGTATGTCTCGGAGAGGCTACAGCTAGAGTGCTCTTTGGAGGCCAGAAAGATGAGGCTTTGCCTCACATACTTTGGACATATTCCTAGGAGGGTCTGTCTATTCCTTGGAGAAGGGCAAGATTCTGGGAAGAGTAGAGGGTTGGCGAAGAGAGGAAGACCCTCAATCAGGTGGGTTGATATGGTGACTGCTGCAATGGGCTATTGTGTGTCAGGAAGTGTGAAGATGGTGCAGGATACAGGGTTCAGATCTTTTCTTATAGGGTTGCTATGAGCCATACTTGACTCAAAGGCACCTAACAACAACAACAACAACAACAACATTCTTTCCTTGGCTGTGCCAAATCTAGTGAGTCAGTGAAGAATATTTTTCTCTCTGTTACAGGTTTTGATTTTTTTTTATTCTAGCATTTCCATTTCTCTCCTTCTCACTGGTTCCATCTAGCAGCCAATATCATCTAGCCAATATTCAATCTTTTATGTTATCTACTTTTCCATGAGACTTTTAACATTTTTCTGCTGTGGTGGTGGTGGTATACCATTGAGTCAGAATTGACCCTAGCTGACCCTCCGGTGGATTTTCAGAGGCAGTAAAAAGCATTGAAGAAGATTGCTCATTGTTCTCCCACAGAACAGCTGGTGGATTCAATCTATGTAACTTTGTGCTGGTAGCACAATTTCTTACCACTAAACCATCAGAGTTCCCTTTTAACATATTGCTTTTGTTGTAAGGTGCTGTTGAGTCACATACAACTCATAGCAATCCTATGAATATCTCTGCTCTATTTTCTTAATTTCTAACACACTCAGGCCCATTGCTGCAATCACTTTATCAACCTACCTGCTTGAGGGTCTTCCTCTCCTTCACCCTTCTCTTACCTTTCCAAGAATGATGTTCCTCTCCAAAGAATAGTCTCTCATGAACAACAAATGCTGGTGAGGTTGTGGAGAAAGTGGAACCCTTATTCAGTATTGGTGGGAGTGTAAAATGTGCAACCACTATGGAAGGCAGTATGGCACTTTCCCAAAAAGGTGGAAATATAAATACCAATTGACCCAGCAATTCCACTACTTGAAATATACCCTAAAAAACCAAAAACTGCTACACAAAGAGATATATGCACACCTATGCATAGGAAAGAGACAGAAACAACCCAAGTGCCCATCAAAAAATGAATGGATAGAGAAGCTGTGGTATATTCAGAAAATGGAATACTATGCAGCACCGAAAAAGGACCTAATAAATATTATACGAAATGGTTGACCCTGGAGAATATTATGCTGAGTGAAATATCCCAGTCACAAAAGGACAAGTACTGTATAATGCCACTAATAAAACAGGACTGGCATGGGGCTTAGGGGAAAACTAAGCAAAGAGGAGATAAGTAATGAACACTGCATTGAAACAGAGGAGGGAAAGAACTGTTTAAAAGGAATATATATGATTAGGAATTATTTTCATGGTAAACGTCAAGAATAAGAAGTGCATGGCAACGTGGACTGGGGACAGGAAGGGAGGAAATTGTGCAACAATTTCTTTTAAGAATTTTTCTTAAAGATAAAATCAAACTGAGGGTGTAAAATAAAACAAAACTAAGCTAAAATAAAATAAAAAGAACATGCCCAAAGTATGTCTGATTTAGCATATTAGTAACGCTTATTTTAAAATCTTTGTCTGAAAGCTGCACTGAAATCCCAGAGGTACGTGGTTCAAATCCACCAGATGCTCTACTGGATGAGGAAAGTCAATCTACACACACACACACACACATACACACACACATAAATAAATAAATTAAATCTTTGTATCAGAGTTTAAATATTCTTATCATATTTTATTCTGGTTCTAATAATTGCTTCATCTCCTAAAGCAGGATAATGTTTTTCTTTCTTTTTCAGACATGTTGTAATTTTTTCCTGGTAAGTTTTATTTGTTAGTAGATACTGAGATATTTTTTTTAAATATGTTTAAAGAAAAGTGTACTATTTGTTCCATTTAATCTTTAGTGGCTGGAGACTGTGTTATGTGCTGTCAAGTAAGAACCAACTCATTGCTGACCTTACAACAAGTTTTTCAGAGGCTGTAAACAACATGGGAGGAGACTTCTTCAGGTTGACAACATCTTTACCTACTAGGTTACCAGAGCTCCCTAATCAATTATTAGACTGTTTAAAGTTTGTAATTACTACAATAATACTCAGAGCATCACGTACTTAACATTTTTTGGTGACACCTTGTGCTTAGAGTGGGGAGTGATTTTGCAGAGGGTTTTTCTTATGACTACTCTTCACTTGGCTTTGGACTCCTTTCTCTGCTTTGAGTCATCCATCCTTTTGCACTGTTGCCAAGACAGTACCTTTCTGTTCCTTCCATTTTTGCTCTAATTCCTTGTTATTTTTACTTGAGACTTGTTAACATATTGAAGGAGAAGAAAAAGATAGATTTTCTCTAACATTATGCTTCTACCACATTCTAAGGTAGGCACTCTGATTCTGGATCACAACTAGGAAGATTACCTTTACAAATGCCCGATTCTTACTCTATATTTACTACTGGGAGGAAAATGCATTGCTGCCTGTACTCCAAAGCCAACTTGTTTGTTTCACATTTTGTCCATAAGCTACAGAGCTTTTTCACGACAGCTCCCAGTCTACAGTTTGTGTTATTCTTATGGTTCAGAATAAGGCATTTGCCCATAGGGAAATGTGGGTAGATGTATCCGGGAAGTTTCAACAGTGGCTACTGTTCTTTCACAAGTCAGAGCCACAGGAACAGAAGGAAACATTTTTAGAATTTTCTCAAACCTACCCTTCAGGTAAGTACATGGTAGAGCTTCCTAAGAAAAAATCCTGCAGGAATATATTAATTGCTTTATGTCTGAAGTCCCAGGAGTTTTATATCCTCATGCTAACTGACTCTCAGCCTTTAACATTTAGGCAGCAATTTCCTATTGATCCTATCAGTTTATATGTCATCTTGCAATGTCTCTTTGCTATATTATAAACAAATTCAGGTTTGGTTTCTCTCTGAAGTGTCCAAAATCTGTCTAAATTCCAAATCCATTATTTGCCCTTAGACATAAATTATCTGATTCATACAGGGGAAAATAAAAACATTCATTTGAAGTTTTTTGAATGTAATATTTATGTTAACGTTGAGTGTAATAATTTTTCCAGCCCTCTACATTTATAAGTTGAAATCATAAGTGACATTGACACTTCTCAAATATACAGAAATGCTGATGTGCTGGAGCTTTCTTTGATTTCTCTCTCTTATCTTCAGGCTTTTAATTTAAATACTATCAACTGTTGTGTTGGTTTTTGTTTTTTGTGTTTTGTTTTTGGGGTTGTTTTTTTTTTTTATTTTTAGAGAGAAAGAATTTCTTGGCCCTGTCTAAAAGAATAACTTTTGAGAACAAGGGTCAGCAAACACCATAGACCAAAGCCAACAAAAGGCATGACTTTATGGGATGCATGACCTAAGAATGACTTTTACAATTTTGAAGAGTCATTAAAAAAAACAAGGAATAATTATCAAGTGACATGCTATATGGATCACAGAGCCTAAAATAGTTAGCACTTGGTCCTTTACAGAAAAAGTTGTTTATGTCTATTCTAGAATACAAAGTCACTGATTTATTGGGTAGCTTAAGTTCCAAGTAATTTAATGAAACATAATCAAGTTCACATGAAACATGGACATAAATATAATTTATAATCTGAAGGTTATTTTTCAAAGAAGAATAATGAAGATTTGTAGGTATATCTAAGTACTAGACAACTTTTCAAATAAAGTCTCGTAAGCCTCAAGAAAATGTAGACTTTATCAAATTAAGCTGTCCTCTTGTAGCCTAGTGGTTAGAACCTGTGCTACAATCCCATAGGAACATGATTTGAGTCCATCAGCTGCTCTGCAGTAGAGATAATGGAAATAAACTCTGAGTTTAGTAATTAATTCAGAGACTAATTGCCTCTAAAAATCCACCAAAGCGTCAGTTACGGGTCAGTTCTGATTTGATAGCACACAACAACAACAAAGGTTAAAAAATATGTTAAGACTTGCCAATAGAAGAAAATTAGCAAACTCTCAAAGACATAAGATTAAAATATAAAAATGGATGTCAGAAGACACTCTAAATATTGTACTAGGGTGCTGAGATGCCAAAGCAAAGGGAAGAAATCAAGAAGTTAAAGAGCTAAATAGAAGATTTCAAAGGGTAGAACAAGAAGACAAAGCAAAGTATTATAATGAAATGTGTGAATAACTTAAATCCAAAATTCAAAAGGAACAAACTCAATCTGCATGTCTTAAGGTGAAGTAACTAAAGAACAAATTCAAACCTCAAATTGCAATACTGAAGGATACTATGGACAGAATATAGAATGGTCCAGGAAGCATTAAAAGAAGATGGAAGAAATATGCAGAGTCATTGTACCAAAAATAATTGACTGACACAGAAGAATTTCACAAAACAGCATAAAATCAAGCAGCAATGATGAGAAAAGAGGAAGTGCAGGCTGCTCTGAAGTACTTGGCAAGAAACAAAGTCCCAGGAATTGATAGAATACCAATAGACATATTTCAACAAGCAGATGCTGCCCTTGGATGTGCTCTCTAAGTTGTGCCAAGAAATCTCAAGGAAGACTACCTGGCCAAAGACTCAAAGAAATCCATATTTATTCTCATTTTTAAAAAGGTGACCTGACAGAGTGTGGAAATTAACAAACAAAATCCTGCTGAAGATTATCCAGAAATGACTGGAACAGAGAAATATCAGAAATACAAGCTGGGCTTAGAAGAGGCCATGGTACTGGAAACATCGCCAATGTCTGATAGATCTTCTCAGAAAGCAAAGAATATTAGAGTGATGCCTATCTGTGTTTCATTGACTACGAAAAGGCTTTTGACTGTGCAGATCACAATAAATTGTGGTTAACCTTGAATAGAACAGGAATTCCAGAGCACTTGTCTGTGCTTATGTGAAACCTATTCCTGGACCAGGAAGCAGTTCTCAGAACAGAGCAGGGAAACACTACATGGTTTAAAATCAGGAAGGGAGTTCATTACAGATGCATCCCGTCTCCATACCTTTTCAATCTATATGCAGAAAAGATCATTTGGGAGGCTAGGCTTTATGAAGAGGAATGGGGCGTCAAGATTAGAGGAAGACTCAACAACCTACGTTAGGCAAATGACATAAACTCGCTTGTTGAAACTGTGGAGGACCTGAAGCACTTGCTGCGGAAGGTTAGGGCCTTTAGTCTTCAATAAGGATTGGAGCTCAACATCAAGAAGACAAAGATTCTCACCACTGGGCCAATTGGCAGGACCATGATGAATGGAGAAGAGATTGAGGTTGTTAACTGTTACAGCTTGCTCTGCTCCACAATCAACACTCTTGCCACAAGCAGTCAGAAAATCAAAAGACAAATTGCATTAAGTAAAGCTGCTGTCAGGGACTTTTCTAGAGTATTGAGAAGCAACATAGTCAGTCTAGAGACTAAGGTGTGCTGGATCTAGGCCATGGTATTTGCAATTACTTGCTATGCATCAGAGAACTGGACAACGCCTATGCATTGAAAAAGAAGAATTGATGTCATTGAGTTGTGGTACTAGAGAAGAGGCTTGAACATACTATGGACTAAAAATGAAAAAAAAAAGTCTGTTTTGGAGAGGGTGAAACCAAGTTTCTCCTTGGAGGCATGGAATGTGAACCTCCACCTCACATATTTTGGGCACATGGCCAGAAAGGACTGGTCCTTGATGAAGGACATCATGCTTCGAAAGGTGGAAGGACAGTGCAGGATAGGAAGACCTTGGATAAGATGGATTGGTACAGTAACTAGGGCAATGGGAGTAGGTATGTTGGAGTCAGTGAGACTGGCTCCGGATAGGGCAGGCTTCACAGCTGTGCACATAGGTTTGTTATGAATCATAAGTGACTTGGCAGCACATAACAACACACTGTGGATGAGTACAGAATATCTTTTATAACAAGGTTTAAATAAGAGTCATATTGCATAACATTTTTAAAATATTCATAAACAATGTCAAAAGATGTAGGGTGGGTATAAAGAGAATTAGTAAGAAGTTGTTCTAAAATCTCAGGAAACAAAAAGTCATCTCTTGAAGTCCATTTTAGTGCAAATAGAAAATTCATCTGTAGATTGTTAAAATTAAGACAGTCAGATGCAGATTAATATTTTCCAATAAACTTTATACTTATTTACAGATAAATGGTTATTTCTATAAATGATGCTTATGAACTAGGATGCATTCTACTTTAAGTAATATGAAGTCTAAAAATCAACAAATAAGAAAATGTTTATATATATATGATTAAATGATATATCATATCATGTATCATATAATATATTATTAATATATATATGTATGTATATACAAAATTTATATTTATAGAGGTAATTGTAGTGTCCTAGTAGGTAAAGTTGAAACTCAACATCAAGAAAACAAAGATTCTCACCGCTGGGCCAATTGGCAGCATCAGCATGGATGGTGAAGAGATTGAGATAGTTAACAGTTTTAATTTACTTGGTTCCAGTCAACACTCTTGGTAACAGCAGCCAGGAAATCAAGAGACAAATTGCATTGGGAAAGTCAGCTGTGAGGGACCTTTCAAGAGTACCAAAGAGCAATGACATCAGGCTGGAGACTAAGGTGCGCCTGATCTGGGCTATAGGCTTTGCAATTACGTGCAATGCATCAGAGAGTTGAACAGTGAATAGAGATGATAGAAAGAGAATTAATGCCTTTGAGCTGTGGTGCTGGAGAAGACTGTTGCATATACCACGAACAGCTAGGAGAACAAACTGGTTTGTCCTGGAGAAGGTGAAGCCAGAATGCTCCTTGGAGTCAAGGATTCTCAAGCTTCATCTGACATATTTTGGGCATGTTGCAAGGAGGTATTGGTCCTTGGAGAGGGACGTCATGTTTGGCAGGGTGGAGGGCCAGCAAAGGAGAGGAAGACCTTCGATGAGATGGATTGATTCTGTGAGTCGAGTGGTGGGAATGAGTGTGTTGGAGATGGCTAGGTTGGCACAGGAGAGAATGGCATTTAGAGCTCTTGTACATAGGGTCCTTATGAGTCGCAAGTGACTTGATGG
This sequence comes from Elephantulus edwardii, assembly GCF_000299155.1. Lineage (NCBI taxonomy): Eukaryota > Metazoa > Chordata > Mammalia > Macroscelidea > Macroscelididae > Elephantulus > Elephantulus edwardii. Next base: position 23,846,120 of record NW_006399755.1, read on the forward strand.
CACATAACAACAACAACAAGTAAAGTGTAGCACTGACAACCCAAGGCACACAATTAAAATCCACCAGCTGATCTTTGAGATACAGATGGAATGTCACCTCCCATTAAATTTAATCTAATGAAGCGTCAGCTATGAGTAGGTTCTAACTTGAAAGTATATATATATATATTTTTAGAATATATAAATACACACATAAACACACACACTCTCTTCTCTAGTGGCCTGGTGATAAGGAGCTACACTGCCATCCCAAAGGCTAGAGGTTTAAATTCACCAATTGTTCTGCAGAAGAAAGACAGTCAATCTCTCTTGTCTGAAAGTCTGCTGGGGTGTCACATGAATTGGCTCTGAATCGACTATACAAAACAATAATACATGCACACAACCATATTTCCATTTTTCCATTCACTACCTCAGTGTGCTGGTCTTTGTACTGTGGTCACAAGATAGCTGCTGCAGTCCTGAGCACACCATATTAACAACATTTCAAGAAAGAATGGAAAAGAAAAGGATAATGTCAATGACTTCTCTTCTTATGCCTAGCTCTTTCATTGGAAAATAAATTCTTTCTCTCCTTGGGTCTTAATAGTGCTCCCCTTAATATTTCCTTGGTCAGAACAAGGTCATATTCAAGTACCTTTTTAACTCTAATAGAAGAAACCAAGGAGGGAGGGAGGGAAGGGCTAATGGAGTAGCAATGCTTTGGTATTACTAGTCAATTTGCTCAATAATAATATACTATGACAGTTTTGGAAGCAGGAGTTGCATCCACTTCCTAAATAATATGCCTCTGGAAACTCTATGAACTTGGATAAATGCCGATAGTTGTAGAGGGGTTTGGGCCTTTTGTTCTTAGGGTCGCTATGAGTCATGCTTGACTCAAAGGCAATCAACAACAACAACGAGAGTCCGTTTGCTCAGGATTTCTTAACTGAAAGAACTAAAGAAAAAAATTCAAATATTGAGTTGCAACACCTAAGGAAGATATGGGCAGAATACTGAATGAGCCAAGAAGCATCAAAAGAATATGGAAAGAGTACACAGAGTCACTCTACCAAAATAAATTGACTGACACAGAAGAATTTCATGAAATAAGTTCTAGAAGCAATGGTGATGAAGGATATTCAAAAGAAATTGACAAGAAAACAAGGCCCAAAGAAATGATGGAATACAAATTGAGATATTTAAACAAAGAGATGCTGAACTGGATGTTACACCAAGAAATCTGAAGGAGAACAACCTGGCCAACTGATTGGAAGAGACCCATATTTATTTCTATTCAGAAAAAAAAGAAGATCCAACAGATCATGGAAAGTATTGAAAAATATCACTAGTATCACATACAAGCAAAATCTTGCTGAAGATCATCCAAAAATGACTGGTATAATACATCAACAGGGAACTACAAGAAATAAAACAAGGTTGAGAAGAGGCTGTGACACTAGAGACATCATTACAAATGTAAGCTAGATCGTGTCCAAAAGCAGAGAGTTCCAGATGAATTCTTATGTTTTGTTGACCATGCAAAAGCATTGGACTGTATGAATCACAACAAATTGTGGCTAACCTTAAAAAGAATGGGAATCCCAGTAGACTTAATTTTGCTCATGTGAATTCTATACTTAGACCAGGAGGCAGTTGTTAGAACAGAGCAAAGAAATACTGTATGGTCCAAAATCAGGAAAGAAGACCATCAGGGATGTCTCCATACCTATTCAATCTGTATGTGGAGCAGATAATTCAAGAGGCTGGACTTTATGAGTAGGAATGTGGCATCTGGATTAGAGGTAGACTCATCAACAACCTGTTATACAGATGGCACAACCTTGCTTGCTGAAATTAAAGAGAGCCTGAAGTATTTGCTGCAGAAGGTCAAGGACTGTACTCTGCAATATAAATTGAAGTTCAATATCAAGAAAACTAAGATTCTCCCCACTGGGACAATTGGTAGTACCATAATAGATCATTAAGAGATTGAGATTCTTAACAATTTCAGTTTGCTCATTTCCACAATCAACACTCATGACACCAGCATTCAAGAAATCAAAACATTAATTGCATTAGGAAAATCTGCTGTCAGGGACCTCTCTAGAGAACTGAAAAACAATGATGTCAGTCTAGAGACTAAAGTGTGCTCTACCCAGGTGATGGCCTTTGCAATTACCTGCTATATAACAGAAAGTTAGACAATGACCAAAGATGACAGAAGAATTGATGTCTTTGATTACAGTGCTAGAAAAGAAAATGGAACATACCTTAGACTGACAAGTGCACTAATAGATACATCTTGGAGAGGGTGAAACTGAGCCGCTCCTTAGAAGCAAGGATTTTTCTTTTTTTGGTGTTGTTGTTGTTTTAAGCCACAAGGGTGTTTTTTGTTTGTTTGTTTGTTTTATAATTTTATTTATTTATTTATCTATCTATCTATTTATTTATTTTTACAGAGGTTTTGGATTTCCATTCATTCATTGCTGCAATTTTCTCCCTTCCCACCCCTCCCCACCAGCTCACTTCCCCCTCCGAAGAGAGAAAAAAAAAAATTCCTTCATTAGTATAAAATTCCCATGTCCCTTCCCCACCCCCCCCCCACCCCTAGTACACTTCTCTATGCAACCTTAATTCTGGATTCCTGTGCTAACCATAATACTCAATCATATATCACTTCTAATCTGTTCTTTCCCTCATCTGTTGAAGCTTCATCTTATATATTTTGGATATGTTGCCAGGAGGGACCAGTCTTTAGAAGGTATCATGCCTAAAAGGTGTAAGGACAACACAAGACAAGAAAACCCCAGATGAGATTGGTTGACACAGTAACTGGGATAATGAGAGCAGGTGTGTAAGAGAGACTTGGGATAATGAGAGCAGGTGTGTAAGAGAGACTCAGATTGGCTCAGGATAGTTCAGGGTTCAGAGCTATTGTTCATAGGGTGGCTGTGAGTTGTAATTGGCTCAACGGCACATAATAAAGCAACAATTGCTTTAAAATTATACTGGATAATTTAATGGGAAAAAGTCATTATTTTAGAATTATGATGAGAGATAGGCTGAGTTTAATGGTTCCCTGATATTATCAATCTCACCATTAAAACCTTCATTATGCAGATGACATACTTTTGCTTGCTGAAAGTGAAGGGCACATGGAACACTTGCTGAAAAAGACAAAAGAACAAAACAAAACACAGCCTTCAATGTGAGTTAAATCTCAACATCAAGTAAACAAAAATCCTCAGCACTGGATGAATAGATAACACTGTGATAGATGGATATGGGGGGAAAGATTGAAGTTGTCAAAGATTTTATTTTACTTCAGTCCACAATCAACACTCATGGTAATAGCAGTCAAGAAATCATAAGACATGTTGTACTGGAAAAATCTGCTGTGCAAGACCTCTCCAAAGTGTGAAAGAGCAATGATGACAATTTAAGGACTACACTGCAATTGATCCAAACCATAGTCTTTTCAATTACTTTTATTCATCTGAAAGTTGGACAATTAATAAAGTTGAAAGGGGAAGAATCAAGGCCTTTGAGTTATGGTGCTGAAGAAGAGAACTGCATCTTTCATGGATGGCCAAAAGAACAAACAAGTTTATCTTTGAGGAAGTTCAACTAATGCGCACCTTCAGGGTAAAAAAAGATGAAACTTCATCTCACATACTATGGACATGTTGTCAGGAAAGACTAACTCTGGAAAAACATCATCATTCTGGGAAAGGTAGGACAGAGGAAGATAGATTCTCAATCCAATGAATTGACCCAGTGACTGTAACAACGGGATCAAGCATACTAGAAATTGTGAGGGTGATGCGAGACAGGAAAAGATTCAGATCTGTGGTTCATAGGGTTGCTGTGAGACATAGGTGTTTAGATGGTGCCTAACAACACAAACAACAGTCATTTCAATGATCTTGGGAACCACTCAGAAGCCTGATTTAGAGTTCAGAACAGGATTCCTCACTGTTACTTACACACCAGCCCAAATCAAAGGAAAACACAATAAAGGAAATAACAATAAAGTCACACTTAACATCAATAGTACTCACATTCCCACACATACAGCCCCCTTTACCAAGAAAGGATTGCTGTCTAATATGATTGAAAAGTGATTGTGAAATGAGAATTACACAAGGAACACAACATTCATAATGTATTCTTTTATAATTGTATTTTTCTTTTTTAATGGTATCCTTTTCATTTTAGAAATTATTTGAAGAGCCATTTGAAAGGCATACAAGAAGTTCAGCTTTATTTCTTTATATTTCCACAAAATTAATTATTCAATATTTTTAATAGAGCTGTTACTGTTTGTCATGAGGTTAACTACAATATGGACAACAGATCTGAAACTTGTCCTATCCTGTATCATCCTCATGACCTCTGATATGCTTGAGCCCATTGTCAGAGTCACTGAATCAATCCACTTTTTTCTCTGAAACTTTATTTTTCTTAGAATTATGTTGTTTTCCAAAGACTGGCCTTTTGACAACCTGTCTAAACATCTCATATAAAGACCTGACAGTATTTTGATGAGAATTATTATTTGCTAGTAACTTATCAATTTTCTTTCAACACCTTTGATTTATAACAAACTTAATTCATTTCAGTAAAAATGCGCTGTCATGAATAATTCAAATCACTAATTTTTTTAAATCTAAAGATTTAAGGAAACAGCTGAATGTACAATTTTAAATATTTGCTTAAATAATCACAGTAATAAATCACAAGCTATTTTTTTATCTTCACATCAAGTACATGAAAGATACTTTGAGAAAAGGACCACAAGACTCAGTACTTTTCCTTAAGAGTTGCTGGATTTAACAGAAAGTGAAAAAAGCACATTGAATCCTAAGTCTTGGGTTCTATTGTCACGCAGCAATTTCATTCATTCACAAAACTTGCCACCACTTACTATTTATAAGTCATTGATATGGAACTGTTGTTGTTGTTCTGTGCCATTGGGTCACCTGCAACTCATAGACACCTTATGTACAACACCTCTGAAGCCTGCTATGTCCTGAGCTAGGCTCACAGACTCTAATATCCCTACCCTCCAATGCCTTAGCTACTGTATCACTCCATTTAATCTGGGGTTTTCTTCTCTTTCACTTTCCTTCCACCCTTCCAAGCATGATGTCCTTCCCCAAGGACTGGTCCTTCCTGGCCCCATGCCCAAAGTATGTGAGATGGAGCTTCAAAATCTGAGCCTTCAACTTGGTTTCACTCTCTCCAAGACAGAACTATTTGTTTTCTTGGTGCTCTGTGATATGTTCAAGACTCCTCCAGCACCACAATTCAAAGGCATCAATTCTTCATCAGTCATCCTTAGGCATTGTCCAGCTTTCTGACGCATAGCAAGTAATTGTGAAGTCCATGTCCTGGATCAGGTGCGCTTAGCCTCTAGACTGACGTCATTACTTCTCCATACTCTGGAGAGGTTCCTGACAGTGGATTTACCTAATGCAATGGGTCTTTTGATCTCCTGACTAATTGTGCCAAGAGTGTTTATTGTGTAGCCAAGCAAGCTGTAACAGTTAATAACCTCAACCTGTTCTCCATCCATCATGGTGACATCATGCTGACTGGGAAAAATGTTGTTGTTTGTAGTTGAGTACTGGAAAGATATAGTATCTAGAAAAAACAACTACAAAACCAGATTATTGTAAGGTGCCATTGAGTAGAGTATGACTCATAGCCACCTTATGAACAACAGATCTGAACTCTGTACTATCTCATGCTATCCTTACCATCTCTGACATACTTAAGCCCATTTTGGCAGTTATTAAGTCAATCCGTGTTGTTGATGGTTTTATTTTCCTTCACTGAACTTCCACATTTCTGAGCATAAAGTCACATTTCAGAAAAATCAATGTGGCTGAGTTGTTGTTGGACAAAAAGTACTGAATATCCTGTGGACTGACAAAAGAACAAACAAATATGTGATGGAAAATGTAGACAAAATGCTCCTTAAGGAAGCAAATATGGAAAATCTGCATCTCACATACTTTGGGCAAGTTGTTATACAGGACTATTCCTTGAAAAAGAGCCATCCTGTTTGGAAAGGTGGAGGTTCAGCAAAAGAAATGGAGTGACTGCAGCAGTGGGTTCAAATATGTAAGGGATGACGAAGGATGGCACAGGATAGGACAAGGTTCAAATGGTCACTATAAGTTATACTCATCTCAAGAGTACATAACAACAACATGTCTACAAAGAAAGAACTATATCACTCATGAAAATATGATTGAAGAGAAGGATATTAGACAGGAGAACTGTGGAAAAAATAAATTTAAGGTACAAGTTGGACCCAAACTACTTGAATATCATTTAATAAAAATAGCTCCTTATCTAGGATAGGTCACTTTGCCTATAAAATGGAGAAATGTTATCTGTTTAAAGATTAGAAGTCAAGAAAGATTTATTTAGAAAGTAGCCTCAAGCCCTAGAAAATATTATATAGAACTGCTGCTAGTTTTCAGGAAAAATGGGGCAAAAATCTTGTTAAAATTGTTTTAATAGTAAAGGGTTTTTAATAAATCATAACCTAAACTTCCAATCTTCCTGCCAAGGAGTATCCTTGTACTCATCTGCATGAAAAGCAATAGCTGTTGCTATAGCAATCATTCTCCTGTCTTCTTAAGTAAGAATAAAAAGGCTCACTGTTTATAGATGGCATACCACTTTGAGCTTTTAGGGTCAGCATAAACTACATTCTGCTGTACTTTACCACACTGTGATGGAGCCGGAGTTATGGTTAGAGGCAGTGTTCCCTATCTTTGACTCTATACTCATCTCTTCTCCATAAATTTGTGCAGGATCTAGGTTTGCAAAATACAGCAAGGGTATCTGAAAATATTCATTCAGATTCCAAATAACTACATGAATTCAGAGGCTCTAGGGAAAGAAATTTTCCCTGCCAGGGACCAAAATCAAACACTAGTAAAGCTGACTTGCCTTTGCAAGATATCTGTAAGTATTGTTATGTGCCATTGAATCAACCACAAATTATAGTGACTCTATAAACAACAGAGTAAAACTTTTCGTTAACTTGTACCATTCTCACAATCTATAACATACGTGAGCCCATCATTATAATCAGTCACTGTGTAAATACATCTTTGTGAGGATTTTCCTTTCTTTCTATGACCTTCCATCTTTTCCAGAATTATATCTTTTCCCAAGGACTGGCCTCTACTGACAATATGTCAAAATATGTGAGACAAAGTTTTACTATCTTTGTCTCTAAGGAAAAGCTTGCTTGTACTTTCTCCAAGACAGACTTGTTTGCTTTGGCAGCCCATAGGATATTCAGTACTTTTTATCAACACCATAATATGTAAGTGTCCAATTCAAAAGAAAAAATTTCAGTATTGACCAAATTCTGTCTTTCCACTCTCACTTTTCTCATTTCTAAGAGCTGGATATAGACAATGAATTATCACCATAATTGTTTCTAATAAGACATCATCTGAGCAACCACTGATTTTTAATATCTCACATTCATCAGTATTTGTTGGATAAAGAATAAAAAGAAATTTGCAGGAATATTTCAAAGTATTATTATCCTTGTTTTATAGACTTGAAAAGGCTTAAGTAATTTTTGCATAACTTTATTGCTCTGTAGGACAATAAAAATATAAATCCAAAGAATTAAAAAAAAGATAATCTGTATTTACCTTATTTAAAAGCACACGTTCTTATCCTTCATCTATATTTTCTCTTAAGGAAATGCACATCTTCTGTTAAGAATCTTTTCTACTAATAAACATTTCTTACAACACAGAGCCAATATGCATAAGTGAAAAATGTTTCAATGAATCTTTATGATTTTATATTTTGCTTTAATCTTAAACTAAGATTACTAGCATTCAAAAAGTGTCTATCTCAGGAAATCACTGAGAAGATTGTGGAAAATGTACTAGAAGAAAACTTCCCAGGTATTTTGAAGAATGAGGCAGTTCACACATTCAAGAAGCACGACAAAAGCCAAATAGACTAGACCCAAAAAAGAAAAACATCAAGACATGTCATAATCAAATTCTCCAAATTAAAAGATAAGGATAGGAGTCTAATAGCAGCACGAGAAAAACAAAGAGTTACCTACAAAGGAGAAACAATTAGATTAAGTTCTGATTTCTCAGCAGAAACAAGGTGAGTTAGAAGACAAATAGGATGCTATATACAGAAAATTGAAAGGTAACACTTGCCAGCCTCGAATCCTATATCCAGCAATACTCTCCATCTCAAATATGAAGGGAAAATTAAATTATTTGCAGAAAAGAAGGACCTTAAGGAATTTGTGAGAACAAGACCAAAACTACAAGAAATTTTAATGAAGTTTTGTACACAGAGATGGCAAAGAAAAGTGGATGGACCATAGTAACCAGAAACAGCAGAAAAAAAAGAAGAAAAATATAAAACCCACACAGGTAAAATGCCAAAGATATAATCCAGTCTAACAATACTTATACTTAATGTAAATGGCTTAAATGCATCAATTAAGAGGAAAAGAGTAGCAGGATGGATAAATAAATGAAGCCCATCAATATGTTGCTTACAAGAGACACATCTTAAAAAAAAAAAAAAAAAGAGACACATCGAAAAAAAAGAAAAGAGAAAGACTCAAAATCAAAGGCTGGGAAAAAAATATACCAATCAAATGGCAACCTCAAAAAACCAGGAGTGGCAATGCTAATCTCTAATAAAACAGATTTCAGAATGAAGACCACCATTAAAGAAAAGGAAGTACATTACATTCTGATTCTTCAATCACAATAGATCAAGAAGACATAACCTTGGTCCACATTTATGCATCAAATTATAGACCTGAAAAATGCATAAAATAGCTAACCAAATTGAAAAGCACCACAATAGTGGTAGGAGATTTCAACACACCACTATCACCAAAGGATAGGTCAACTCAAAAGAAAGTCAACAAAGATGGGGAAGATCTAAACTATATAATCAGCTAACTTGACCTTGTAGATGTTTTCAGGGTACTGCATCCAACTAAAACTCAATTTGCTTTCTTCTCAAGTGCACATGGTACATTCTCCAGAAACAATCATATATTAGGACACAAAACAAGCTTCAACAAATTAAAAAGCATTGATATAAAGTATCTTCTCAAAGCACAATACCATAAAACAGGAAAATAGCCACAGGATAGTAAAGCTTACAAAACCACCTATGTGGAGACAAAATAACTCTCTGCTAGAACATGATTAGGTTATAAAAGAAATAAAGAATGAAATAAAAAATTTCCTTCAAACAAATGTGAATGAAAATAAAACTTCCAAACACTCTGGGACACAGCTATGGCAATCCTCAGGGGGCAGTCCATAGCAATAATCACAAACATAAAAAAGGAAGAAAGAATAAGATCAATGATATAAGTCAGTAACTTCGGCAAATAGAGAAAAGAACAACAATCTAATCCTATAGCTTTTAAAAGAAAAGAAATTACAAGGAAAGAGCTTAAATCAATGTGATAGAAAATAGAAAAACAATTGAAACCATCAATAAGACCAGGAGCTGGTTTTTTGAAATGTTCAATAAAATTGATAAACCACTGGCAAATGTAACAAAAGAAAAAAACAAGATAAAACACAAATAACTGGATCAAGAAATGATAGAGGTGACATCACAACAGAAACAGAGAAAATGAAATTGATAATATCAGAATATTATGAAAAGCTATACTCTGATAAATTGAAAATCTAGAGAAAATGGACAAATTCCTTTAAATGAATCCATAACCCAGATTGACAAGGACAGATATAAAACACTTGAACAAACCCATCACAAAAGAAGAAACTGAAAAGGTCATAAAAAGATTTCCCCATAAAAAAAGTCCTGGGTGAGATGGATTCACAACTGAATTCTACCAAACATTCAAAGAGGATTTAGCACCAAGTATACTTCAATTATTTAAAAAAAACTGAAAAAGAAGGAATACTCCCAGAGTCATTCTATGAAGCAAGCATAATCGTAATGCCAAAACCAGGCAAGGACATTACCAAGAAAGAAAACTACAGACCAAAGTCTCTCATTAATGTAGATGCAAAATTCCTTAAAAATAAATCCTAGCCAATAGAATCCAAAAGCACATAAAAAAGTATCCAACACCCCTACCTGATAAAGACACTCAACAAAATTGGAATAGAAGGGAATTTCTTCAATATAGTGAAAAGTATATATGCAAAACCAAGAGCCACCATCATTCTCAATAGAGAAAGATAAAAAACATTTTCCTTCCAAGCAGGGTCCAAACAAGGATGTCCACTGTCCCCATTTCTATTCAATATTGTATTGGAAGTTCTTTCTAGGGAAATATGAAAAGAGAATAAAAAGCATCCAGATCAGCAAAGTCACACTGTTGCTATATGCAGAAGATACGATAGTATAGGCAAAAAACCCCAAAGACTCAGACCAGTTTACTAGAGTGGCAGGATATTTTATCAATATCCAAAAATTGTTACAATTCCTCTACAGTAGCAAAGAGAACTCAGAGAAGAAAATTAGGAAAGCAATACCATTTACAACATCCAACCACAAATTGAGATACTTTGGAATGAACCTTACTAGAGATTAAAAAACCCTATACAAAGACAACTAGAGAGTAAGACACAATTAAAGACCTAAAGAAATGAAAAAATGGCCCTGTTTATGGATAGGATGACTCAATATCATGAAATTTACAATTGTACCAAAAGCAATTTACTTGTTCAATGCAATCCCAATCCTGATACAAAATTCATTTTTCAAGGAGATTGAAAGGCAAATTGTCAAATTTATTTGGAAAGATAAGAGATAAAGAATAAACAAAACACTTCTGAGAAACAAAAATAAAGTGGGCAGCATAGCACTCAAACCCTATTACACAGCAGTAGTAACCAAAACCAGTATGGTACTGGTAGACAGACAGGGACATAGACCAATGGAGCAGAATTGAGAATCCAGAAATAGCCCCAACTATCTATAGTCAACTGATATTTGAGAAGGAAATCAAAGTTATCAAATAGGGACATGACAATCTCTTCAACAAATGGTGATGGCAAAACTGTACTTCCACCTGCAAAAAGCTGAAACAGGATCACACCTCATACCATACACAAAAATCAACTCAAAGTGGATTAGAGACTTGGCAGTAAAGCCCAAAAGCATAAAGTTCATGAGAGACAAACTGGGATCAAGCTTAGAAGGCCTCGTCTATGTTATAAAGAGACTACCAAATACATCCAGAAATGTACAATCTGAAGAGGATAAAAATGATGAATAAGACCTTCTAAAGATTAAACCCCTGTGTGCATCAAAACCTTTTTCCAACAGAGTGAAAAGAAAATCTATCATCAGGGAACAAACATTTGGTAATATCATCTCAGAGAAGAGTCTCACAACAAAAGTTTGCAGAATACTCCTGGGTCTCCATAAGAAAAAGACTGATAACCCAATTACAAAAAGGGAAAAAGACATGGAAAGAATTTTCACAGAGGAAGAAATTTTAATGGCCAACAGACACATTAAGAAATGCTCCAAATCACTGGCAAAAAGAGAGATGCAAATCAAAATCACAATGAGATACCATCTAACTTCTGTAACAGTGGAAAAGTTTAACAGGACAGCAAATAAATGTTGGAGAGGATGTGGCAAGAAAGGAACTCTTATACATTGTTGGTAGGATTGTAAATGGTACAACCACTCTAGAAGGACGTTTTGTACTTCCTCAAAAAGCTGAACATAGAAATTCCACATAACCCAGCTATTCAGCTGCTTGGAATATATCCTGAGAAAATGAGAACTGAGGCACAGATACTTGCACAATGCTCATAGCAGCATTATTCACTATTGCAAGAACATGGAAACAGCCCAGATGTCCAAACATGGACTGGGAAATTATGGGATATTCATACAATGGAATACTACACAGCATGCAGGAGCAATGATTTTGTTAATTATTATCTAACTTGGGAGACACTGGAGAGCATTGTGCTGAGTGAACTAACTCAGTCCCACAAGGACAAATACTATATAAAACCATTATTATAGAATGACTATGAGCATCCAAGGGGGAAAGAAGGGGATAGAAGTATTGGGATGAAGATGTGTGGCTCAAGGGGAATTAGCCATGTGTTTGTACAATTTGATGAGGGAGTGAGGTAAATTGGAAGACTCTGGTCTGAAAAACAATGTATTTCAATTTTGTAAATAAACTAGTATAATATTTTTTAAAAGGGGGGAAAGTGCCTTTCTCACTAACAACAATTGAAGTTCCACTTATTTTCTATAGTGAATTATTGAGATTGGTTTCAGATATTCAAGGAGATTAATGTGGTTATTCAGAGATAGAATTGATTCTTCTTTTTTATAGATATGTTTTTTATGTCTTCAAGTAAAGAGAGAAATAACCTATTTGAACATATAACAGATAGAAATAGTGATCCCTTTCTCCTTCACATATGTTATCTTGACTTTCTTTCATCCCAAACTTTATCTTAGAATACTCTGAAAGATGTATATTGTCACTACCCCTTCTACCTTTTAATATATGGTCAAATCTAAAAATCTTCACTTAAGACTTTTGCCTCATGATTCCACTAAGTGTCTGACAGCAAAGATGTCTACTAACAAGTCATACAAACAGTAGTTTTTCCCAATCAGCCTCTTGCTGTGTTTGACACCATCTCTTATTTTTCTTCAGATTTTTGCCAGAATATGATTTTCTGAAACTATGCATTTTTACTTTATACTGCTTCGGTGGCCATTATTGCTGTGATGTATTGTCAAGTCACCTGCCACTCATTCTTTTTTATTTTCTGACTCCAGGTCTTCGCCCATTTCATCACAATACTTTGTTTTGTCTTCCTGAGTTGACCTTTGAAACCTTTTGTTCAGCTCCTTACCTTTCTGATTTCTTCACTTTGCTTTGCCTTCATGGTGTTCTAGGGCAATATTCAGAGTTTCTTCTGATATCCATCTTGTTCTTTGTAAAAGCCCTTTAAATTCTTTATGAATTATATTCTTGATATCTTCCACAGTTTACCTTGAGCTCATTTGTGCTCAAGGCCTAAAACTTGTTCCTAAAATGGTTTTTAAATTCAGGTGGGATAAAGGTCAAACATATATATGAAAATCTATTATATAATAATGTTGATGCCATTCATCTGTCAATTTTCTGTTTGTGGTGGCTTGATTGTTGCTGTGATGCTGGAAACTATGCCACTAGTATTTGAAATACCAGCAGAGCCACTTGTGGTGGACAAATTTCAGCAGAACTTCCAGACTAAAACAGACTTAAGAAATAAGACCAGCCTCCACTTCTGGAATAATAAGTCTTTATAGCATTAACCTCCATAATCAACATAGATGGTAGCAGCAAGTAAAAAAATCAAAAGGCATGTAACATTGAACAAAACTACTGTTAAGGACCTCTTGACAGTAGTTAGCTTGAAAGTTCTAAAGATCAAGAATGTCAGTTTAAAGATTAAACTGTGCCTGCTTCAAGTCATAGTATTTTTAGATGCTTCATATGCCTATGAAAGTGAGACAATGAGTAAGGCATACCAGAGTACTTATTTGTTTGAACTGTAGGTTCATTAAAAGTACCTAACATGCCATGGCTTGCCAAAAGAACAGATAAATCTGTCTTGAAGGAAATACAACCTGAGTACCCTTGGGAGGCAAGGATAGTGAAACTTTGTCTGACATACTTTGGGCATATTGTCATTAGGTGAAATGCTTAGAAAAAGAATCATACTTGGAAAAGTTTAAAGTCTGAAAAAGAAAGGAAGACTCTCACTAAGACAGATTGACACTGTGAGCAAGGAAGAGATTGTGAGGTTGGTACAGGATATGGCAAAGTGTCTAGGTCATTTCATTATGAATAGTAGTTCATCCGATGACAACTAACAACAACAATATAAAATGAGACCTCAGAAAACTGATAAAGATATGGTCTAGCCTTTAAAATCCCTGTATTTTAGGGTCACAAATAAATGAGAGAAAAAAAACCAAATCAATGATGAGCATGTGATGCTGAAAGCATGGAAGGGAATATATTACTAGGTAAAACTGTGGTCATTAGATGAAAAACATTTTTCTCTAAAAGGAAGGGGCAAGAGCAGGAACGAAGAAAGGAACAGAAGAAATAGAGCAAAAACATTTAAAAAATCATGCTTGATAAATTGCATATAATTTAATAAGGTTAAAGTAAAAGAAGCAAATGGGGCAAGCAGAAGACAAAAAGAAGGAAACAATGAATCCTAAGAGGAAGGGTCCAATGTGCCAGCTCAGCTTTTTGGCTTATAATAGAGGAAGTTCCTGAAGAATTTCAAGCAGGGAAGTAACCTCAGTCAGATATGCATTTCAAAAGCATCCCTCAAAAGTCAGTACTAAAGGTGAAGAGGGAATTGTTAGAAGACTGCTTAGGCATTCTAGATGCGAGATAAGGGGGAAATCAATACAGGGACAACTGCACCATGAGTTTAGTTTTTGTTTTCTGATGACTAAAAGAGTTCAAAGAAATCCAACAAAATTTTACTTGCAAAGCATTTCCCTGAAGTATTTATCCCTCAAGAGAGAGGGTAATAATATGGATACACGGGATGAATCTGGTGGGGACTTGAAAAGATGGAGTGACAGTGGGGATACATCAATGGTGATTCATTTTATAACACACAGTGTTTGGAAATTATCATATGAAAATATATATGTGTGAGACACAATGTACGTGAATGAAACACAGTATGTATGAGTTTTGTATGCTAACCAATATAAAATAAAGAATTATTAAAAGTGTACATGGATCAATGGAAGGGATGTCTTCAGCTGCAATTTTGCAAATGATGTAATTTTACTATTCCAAAAGAAATGACTGGTGATCAAAGTCTGCCAAAAGATTTCTCACAAAATGTATATTTTTGTGAAGTTATTTTGTTGTTGTTGTTGTTGTTTTTCTTAGGTAGGTGCTGAATTTTTAACTATAAGTCTAAAGCATAAGAACACACAAAAAAATTATTAAAACCATCAATAAGACCTGGAGTTGGTTCTTCTAAAAGGCCAGTAAAATGGACAAAACACTAACAAAACTAACAAAGGAAAAGATACAAATAATTTGAATAAGAGATGAAAGGGGCAATGTCACAAAAGAAACAACTGAAATAAAAAAAAGTTAAAGTGGACTATTATGGAAAAACTATGCTCAAACAAATTTGAAAACCTAGAGGAAATAGATAATTAGTTAGAAACTCACACTTTACTCAAACTGACAGAGACTGAAGCAGAATACCTAAACAGATCCATCACAAAAGAAGAAATTGAATAGGTCATAAAACAACTTCCAACCAAAAAAAGCTCTGGACCAGATGGTTTTACTACTGATTTTTATAAAACATTCAGAGAAGATTTGTCACCAATTCCACATATTTCAGAAAATAGAAAAAAGATGGAATTCTCCCAAAATCATCTTATGAAGCAAACATATCTTTCATTAAAAAGTCAGGTAAAGACACCACTAAAATATAATACTATAGACCAATATCTCTCATGAGCATAGATGCAAAAATCCTCAATAAAATTCTGGTCAGTAGAATTCAACGGTACATTTAAAAAAAAATCCACCATGATGGAACAGGATTCAGAACAGGTATGTATTTAAGAATAGTACAACATAAGAATAGCTATCAATGTAATTCATCACATCAACAAGGCAAAGAACAAGAACCATATGGTCCTATCAATTGATGCAGAAAAAGCCTTTGATAAAAGCCAACACCCCTTCCTGATTAAAACAGCAAAATAGGAATACAGGGGAATTTCCTCAACATAGTGAAAATTATATATGCAAAACCAAGAGCTAACATTCTCAATGGAGAGAGATTAAAGACATTCCCTTTGAGAACAGGAATAAGACAAGGAAGTCTATTTATCACTTCTTTATTCAATATCTTATTGGGAGTCTTAGTGAGGGCAATAAGAAAAGAGAAGGAAATAAGAGGCATCCAAACTGGCAAAGAAGAGATAAAGCCAACTCTATGTGTAGATGATATAATAGTATATTTAGAAAATCCTAAAGACTCAAAGAGAAAACTACTAAATGTAGCTGACTGAGTCAGCAAAGTAGCAGAATACAAGGTCAACAACACCAAAAATCAATTCCATTTCTGTACGGTGACAAAGAGAACACAGAAAAGGAGTTAAGAAAAACTGTACCCATCCAATAGCTAATCACAAGATTAAATACTTGGGAGCAAATCTAACTAAAGATTCAAAAGAAAATTACAAAACATTATTACAAGAAACAAAAAGAGATCTAGAGAAATGCAGGAATATATCATGCTCAAGGATAAGGAGACTCAATATCGTGAAAATGACAATTCTACCAAAGGCAATCTACAAGGTCAATGCAATCCCAATACAGACACCAATGCCATTCATCAACGATATGGGCAAGGCATTTTCCAATTTTATTTGGAACAGAAAGAGACCCTGAATAAGCAAGCGCTTCTGAAAAAAGAGAAACCAGTTAGAAGGCATCACACTCCCTGATTTCAAACCATACTACATTCCTGTGGTGGTCAAGACAGCATGGTACTGGTACAGTGACAGACACGTAGATCAATGGAATAGAATTGAGAACCCTGGATGACAACCAACTTGCCAACTGACTGGAAGAGACCCATATTTGTTTCCATTCCAAAGAAAGGTGACCTGACAGAGGGCAGAAATTATTGAACAATATCATTGATATCACACGCAAGCAAGATTTTGCTGAAGATTATCTAAAAATGACTGGAACAGCACATCAACAAGAACTGCCTGAAGTGTAGGCTGGGTTTAGAAAAGGCCGTGGTACTGGGATATTATAGTTAAGGTCAGATGGATCTTAGCTGAAAGCAGAGAGTACCAGAGGAATGTCTATCTGTGTTTCATTGACCATGCAAAGGCATCTGACTGTAGGGATCACAACAAAGTATGGCTGAATCTGAGAAGAAGGGGAATCCCAGAACATTTGATTGTGCTTATGTGAAGGCTCAACATCAAGAAAACAAAGATTCTCACTGCTGGGCCAATTGACAGCATCATCAAAGATGGTGAAGAGATTGATATTAATAACAGCTTTAGTTTGCTTGGCTCCACAATCAACATTCTCTGCACCAGTAGCCAGGAAATTAAAAGATGAATTGCAATGGGAAAGTCTACTGTCAGAGATCTCTCCAAAGTGCTGAAGAGCAACAATGTTAGTCTAAAGACTAAGGTGTGTCTGATACAGGTCATGATCTTTGCAATTACTTGCCATGCTTTGGAAAGCTGGACAATGACTAGGGATAATAAGAGAATTGATGCCTTTGAGCTTTGGTGCTGGAGAAGAGTATTGAATATATCCTGGGCTGATAGGAGAACAATCAAGTTTGTCCTAGAGACTGTGAGACCAGGCTGCTCCTTGGAGACAAGGATTCTGAAGCTTCATCTGACATATTTTGGACATGTTGCAACTCAGTACCAATCCCTGGAGAGGGACATCCTGCTTGGGAGGGTGAAGGGACAGCACAAGAGAGAAAGACCCTTGATGAGAAGGATTAATTCAGTAACTGGGGTAATTTGTGTAGGTGTGCCAGAGACAATAAGATTAGCACAGGATAGAGTAGATTTTATGGGGTTTTATGGCTGTTGTACAAGGAGTCGCTAGGAGTCACAGGCAACTCTATAGCACATAAAAACAAAACAATCCTATGTGCAACTGACTTTTTACCAAAAAAATTGATGAAATCAATTAAGTGGGGAAACAATAGCCTTTTTAACAAATGGTGTTGGCAAAATTGGAAAACTATCTGTAGAAAACTCAAGCAAGACCCACAACTCACAACATATGCAAAAACCAGCTCAAGGTGGATCAAGGACCTAGAATCTAAACCAAAAATGATAAATGTCATAGGAGAAAAGCTTGGAAGAATTCTAGAAGTCCACAGTATGAACAGACTTCCAAAAACAATGAAAAACCTTTAACTAGGAGAGAACAAAATAGACGAATGGGATCTTCTAAGAATCAAATCCCTATGTACATCATAAAACTTCTCCAACAGTCATAGCATGGGAAAAAAGATTTTGTAATGACATATCTGATAAGAGACTCATTATCTAAAATGTATAGAATACTCCTGCTCCTCAACGAGAAAAATGCAAACACCAAATAGCAAAATGGGCACAGGTTATGAATAGATATTTCACCATAGAAGACTTTCAGATAGTAAACACATGAAGAAATGTTCAAAATCCCTTATCTATCAGAGAGATGCAAATAAAAACAATTATGAGATATCATCTCACCCCAGTAACAATAGCAAAGTTCAACAGAGCAGCAAACAATAAATGCTGGCGAGGTTGTGGAAAGATTGGAACCTTTATTCACTGCTGGTGGGAGTGTAAAGTGGTGCAACCATTCTGGAAGGTGGTTTGGAGTTTTCTCAAAAAGTTGGAGATAGAAATACAATTTGACCCACCAATTCCACTACTGGGAGTATGCCCTAAAGAAACCATAACTGTCATCAATCAGATGTATACAAACCCATGTTTATTACTGTGTTATTTAAACTAACAAAGAAATGGAAGCAACTCAAGTGCCCATCAACAAATGGATAGAAAAACTATGGTATACTATGCAGTACTGAAAAACAATGAACTTATAAAATATTATCCAATCTGGGGGAACCTAGAAGACATTATTCTGAGTAAAGTATCTCAGTCACAAAAGAATAAATACTGCGTAACAACACTGACATGCGAGTTTGGAAGGAGAATAGGATAAGAGTGGATAAATAATTACCTTTGCATTGGAACAGATGAAATAAAGAACTGTCTAAAATATATGAGTAGGCATTATACATATGACAACAGCCCAGAATAAGAGGTATATGATTGCAGAGAAGACTGGGGAAGGTTGGGGGGGAGGATGAATTAGCTAATTGTGCAATAATAAATAAATTTAAAAAAACAACAACAACAAAACGTGAACTAGGGAAAGGGAAATGGAGGACAAGGGGGTAAATTTGCAACAATGAATGAATGAAAATCTATCTTCTCTGTAAATGTTAGTTAAAATCACAAACATTTCTTTTTAAAAATAAAACACAAAAATAGTTTCATTTGACAGTCTTTTTTTTATATGCTTGTTTTCATTTGCTGTTGTTGGTATATATTATCAAGTTGAAGTCAAATCATAATTGATCATCCAAAGGGATTTCACAGGTTTAAATCTACAGGAGTAGATGGTCCCTCTTTCTCCCCTAGAGCAGCTGGTAGACTTGAACCGTGTCTTTTGTTTGTTGGAAAATTATGTTTTTCAGAATTAGAATTTCAGAAAAAATGTTATCTATACAACTGTTTAAAGGCTGAAATTAAATCAAGCATAATGCTGCATCGTGCTTTTATCTTATTCATACTTTACCATATGCATTTTCCTAATTAACTAAATAAATTTAATTATCTTTCTTAATATTAATCATATTGTTCTTGTTGTTGATTGTCACTGAGTTGAACACACCTCATAGTGACCCTATGAACAAAAGGCCTGAAGCCTATCTATAACTATTGTCATTTACCAAAGTTCCTACTCCTGCATAGCAAGTACATTTTTGATGGCACAAATGCCTAAGGTCTTCAAAACTAAACAAAAACTTTTGGTGCTTTGAGTTCACCCAGATGTACCTCAGAAGAAAATGCCATAGACTTGCTTCTGAAAAACTGGCCACTGAAAATCCTACAAAGTGTGTTCTGGTATGGTATAAACAAGGCAGCCAATAACAGCAAATGGGTTGTACTCATATGTTGTTGTTGTTGTTATTGTTATATCCCATCAAGTTAAGACTAACTCCTAGCTGATCTTCTCGTGAGTTTTCGAAAGGCATAAATCTCATGGAAGGAGACTGCTCATTTTTCCTCCAGTGGAGCAGCTGGTAGATTTGAACCTCTGGGCAGCAGGACAGCTCCTTACCGCTAAGCCACCAGGGTTCCCTAAGAAACACAATATTCCCTTACAACAAGGTTTTCATTTTCCCATTTCTTTTACATAATTTTATTTATAATTTACATAATTTCATAACAACAATGTTATGATTAACATCCTTGCTTATCAGTCTTTATAAAGAATATTTATCATCCTATATTTTATCTTAAAATTAAATTAATATGGATAAACAGTTTTATAGTTAATGATATAAACTGACAGTTTGCCCTTTGAGAAATTATACCTATTTATATTTATATTCACCATTTAAAAGACCTTTCACTACAAGTTAATCATTACTGACTACCTGTTCCTCTGAGATCAGTTTTGAAATATCAATTTGGCAGTAGAAAAAAAAGTCTTTTTAAATCTAAGTTTATTTAATTACTATGGGTAACTCATGTATTCTCAAATGTTTATTAACTTCTAGGGTTTGGGATCATGAATCACACCACAGATCCCTCTGCATACTCAAATACACATATTGTATATGCTGTCGAGTCGACTACTACTCACAGCAATTCCATGAACACTGACTCTGTACCTTGTCATATCCTGAGCCAACCTTATCATCTCTGATACATCTGACCCCATTACCATAAACATCTTGTCAACCTGTCTCCTTTTGCCTTGACCTTCTACCCTTCCAATGATAATGGCCTTCACCAAGGACTTGTCCCTCCTAGCAACATGCCGACACATGTGAGATAGAGCCTCAAAATCCTCATCTCCAGGAGCAACTTGGTTTCACTCTCTCCAGGAAAGACCTATTTTCTTCCTTGGCAGTCTATGGAATGTTCAAAACTCTTCTCCAGGAATAAAACTCAAAGGCATTGAGTCTTCTTCTGTCATTTTGATTTACTGTCCAGCTCTCAGATGCAAAGTATGCAGTTAAGAAACCCAGGGCCTGGATCAGGCACACTTTAGTCTCTAAACTAACATTGTTGTTCTTTAGTACTCTGGAGAGATCCTTGACAGCAGATTTTCCCCATACAATGCATGTTTTGATTTCCTTACCGCTGATGTAAAGAGTGTTGATGGTGGATCCAAGCAAGATGGAATTATTAACAACTTCAATCCTCAAATGTGCATACAACATAAATATAGACACATACACAGCGTCATATGGACAAACTATTTCTTTGACTGCTGATTGTGGAACAGACCATCAACTGTTCATATGCAAGTTCAAACTAAAACTAAAGAAGGTTAAATAACATCCACAGGAATAAAAATTTGACCTTGAGTCTATCTCCCATAAATTTAAAAACCAAGTCAGGAATAGGTTTAATGCCTTGAACAGGAATTAATGAAGACCAGATAAGCTGTGGGAAGATATCAAGAATATTGTTCATGAAGAATGTAAAAACTCATTACTAAGAAGGAAGAAGAAGAAAAGACAAAAATGGATGTCAGAAAAGACTGAATATTGCACTAGAGCACCGAGAAGCCAATACAAAGGGAAGAAATCAAGAAGTTACGGAGCTTAATAAAAGATTTCAAAGGGCTGTTCAGAAAGACAAAATAAAATATTATAATGAAATGTGCAAGGAGCTGGAGTTGCAAAATCAAAAGGGCTGAACTTGTTCAGCATTTCTTAAGCTGAAAGAACTAAGAATGAATTCAAGCCATGAAATGCAATGCTTAACGATGCTATGGGCAGAATATTGAATGATTCAGGAAGGATTAAAAGAAGATCAAAAGAATATACAGCATCATTGTTACCCAAAAGAATTGGCTGACACAGAAGAATTTCAAGAAACAACATATAATCCAAGAGGCAATGGTCATGAAGGAGGAAGCGCAGAATGCTCTGAAGGACTTGACAAAAAATAAACCCCAGGAATTGATGGAATACCAATTGATGTATTTCAGCAAAAAGATGCTTCCCTGCATGTGCTCACCAAGTTGTGCTAAGAAATCTAGAGGACAACCACTTGGCCAACTGACTGGAAAAGATCCGTATTTTTCTCATTTAAAAAAAAAAAAAAAGGTAATCCAATAGAGTGTGTAAATTATCGAACAATATCACTAATATCATACACTAGCAAAATCCTGATGAATATTATCCAGAGAAGACTTGAACAGTACATTGACAGAGAACTACCAGAAATACAATCTGAGTTTTGAATAGGTCATGACATGAGGGACATTATTGCCAATATCAGAAGGATCTTGGCAAAAAGTAGAGAGTATCAGAAGAATGACTGTGTTTCATTGACTATGCAAAGGCATTTGATTATATGGCTCATAGTTAATTGTGGCTAACCCTGAAGAACATAGGAATCTCAGAACATTTGACTGTGCTTATACAAAACCTATACTTGGACCAAGAAGCAGTCCGCAGAACAGAGCAAGGAAATACTAACTGGTTCAAAATCAGGAATGGAATGTGTCAGGGATGCATTCTGTCCCCATACTTTTTCAATCTATATGCACAAAAGATCATTCAGGAAACAGGGCTTTATGAGGAAGAGTGTGGCCTCAAGATTGGATAAAGACTCATTAAAAACATACAATATGCAGATGATACAACATTGTTTGCTGAAACTGAAGAAGACCTGAAGCACTTGCTGCAAAAGGTCAAGAACTGTAGTCTTCAATATGAATTGAAGCGCAACATCAAGGAAAAAAAGATTCTCATCACTGAGCCAATTGGCAGCACCCTAATAGATGTAGAAGAGATTGTTAGCAATTACATCTTGCTCAGATTCACAATCAACACTCTTAACACCAGCAGTCAGGAAATCAAAAGACTAACTGCATTGAGAAAATCTGCTGTCGTGGACCTCTCCAGACTGCTGAGAGCAACGACGTGAGTCTACATACAAAGGTGTACCTAATCCAGGCCATGGTCTTCTCAATTATTTGTTATGTTTCAGAGAGTTGGACAATGATTAATGTTGACAGAAGAAGAATAGATGTCTTTAAGTTGGGGTGCTGGAGAAGAGTCTTGAACACACCATGGACTGCCAAGAAAACAAATAGGTGAAGAGGGTGAAACCAAGTCTCTCCTTGGAGGCTAAGATTTTGAAGCTTTGCCTCATTTACTTTGAGCACATAGCCAGGAGAAATTTGTCCTTGGAGAAGGACATCATGCTTAGAAGGGTGGACGGACAACACAGGAGAGGAAGACCCTGCATGAGACAGATTGATACAGTGACTGGGGCAATGGGGGTTGGTGTGTCAGAGTTATTGAGACTGGTTCAAGACAGAGAAGCGTTCAGAGCAAGTGACTCAATGGCACGTAACAACAATAGCATACTATGACAAGTTTGGAAACAGGAGTGGTATCCACTTCCTAAACAACATGCCTCCAGAAACTATAAACTTTCATAAATGTCAATAGTTGTAGAGGAGCTTCAGGCCTTTTGTTCATAGATTCTCTATGAGTAGTGCTCAATTTGAAGGCAATCAGCAAGCAAAAATATCTTTGCAATATCTACATTAAATTTTCTCTCATTTTATTTTTAGCATTCAAAAAAAATTAATGAAAAAACTCATTATACATCCATCTAGACTTTCAATTATATTCTTACTTATAATAATTTTAAATTAACAGATAAATTCTTAAAATAGTACAGCATTCATTTCTTAGTTTTTAATTAACATTAACATTTTTTAACAAAGGTACATTTCTCAAAACTACCAAAGTTATATTCATAAAAATCTGTTACCCTGGAGGACATTATGCTGAGTGA
>NW_006399755.1:23878113-23883946 GCF_000299155.1 Elephantulus edwardii
AGATTCACCTTGGAGAGGATTAAACCAAGCTACTCCTTGGAGGCAAGGATTCTGGGGCTTCGTCTGACATACTTTGGACATGTTGCCAGGAGGGACCGGTCCTTGGAGAGGGACATCATGCTTGGGAGGGTGGAGGGACAGTGCAGGAGGGGAAGACCCTCTATGAGATGCATTGATTCGGTGACTGGGGTAATCGGGATCGGTGTGTCGGAGGCAGTGCGGTTGGCGCAGGATAGAGCCGGGTTTAGGGCTGTTGTGCATAGGGTCGCTATGAGTCGAAAACGACTCGACGGCACATAACAACAACAACAACACTGGTGGACGCCAGGGTTGTTGGGTGGCCACTCACCAAACAGACTAGGAATTTGGGGCCCATGGCCCTGCTCTGATGGCTCTCTGGGTGCCTTCAGAGCTGATGGATGCTGTTCGTGCTCATCTCCTTCACCTTTACCTTCTTTTTAAACTTGTGGTAAGGGTTGTAGAGTATCTACCCTTTGGGCTTTTTCACCTTTCTGAGTGGGCAGAGAATTTTGGGGTGGGTTTTCCCCTTCAATTTCCTTTGGACTCCCTTCTTTGTTGGTCTTGAAGCCTTTGTTCTAAATGCTTGACTTGTGCTTACAGATCGTCTTGCCTGGAAGCGTTGGAAAATGGCTGCCAAGCTGCTGAAGTGGATGGCTGTGACTCCATGGTTATCTTAATTCTATCTAGGACTTCCAGTCATCTTGTTCAATTCTTCTTTAGGTGTTAATTTACTCTTTGTATAAGTGTTTTTCTTTTTATTTTAAAATCTAAGGAAAATCTTCTAAAAAAACTCTATAAATAAACAACATTTTTTATGCAGTATTGCATATTATTTCTATGGACACCCGACATACCGCCAATCAAAACTCATACATTTGACCGACTACTCTTTTTCAATTGGTATTAGAATGACAGTTTGCAAAACATATTGGTCTTTTTAACTCACTCTTGAACATTTTACTCTATAACATTAATCACAATACCCACAATGCTTAATCAACCCAGCCATTCACTCCGGAGCCTGAGAGCTCCAGAACCACTTCCTACGTTCTTTCCAGACAGTTATTCTTGTATGTTCTCCATCTCAAACAAAGACTGTTCAAACCCAACACACCACCTTCTTACCAATATTTTACCTTTCCCATGCTCCTTTCTGCTTAGTGAGTGGCAAAACTATTGCCTCAATTAATAATAGTAATGTCTATTGTTTAATTAATTACAATAATAATGTCCATTGTTTAATTATTTCTCCTCATGCCACTCATGTCTAAATGATTGTGGTGGCCTGCCATAACTGGTTAAAAGTGCAGATATATCATCATTTCTCAAACTGCTAAATGTACTTCCAATGAGTGGCCCATCTTATATACATGGTTTATATTCATACATCTCTGTATGAATAGAAATATCGAATGGCATATTCCTTTTCATTTCGGTAGTCAATACACTTAAGCCTTCAATAGCTCATCCATAGGTTCACTAAATACTCTCCACACTCTCTCTCTTTTGTCAATTATCTCTAAAATTCTAATATCTTTTGTCAAAAATGATATGGAAATGGATTTACCTATTCCCTCACCAGATCCCTACATAAACTTCTGTTTTATTACTTTCATTCTTAAGGATTTCTAGTCCTAAAGCAACAATTCCAGATCTAGTTGGATCTTTTAGAAAGCATTTGATAGACAAATGGAAAGAAAATGGTTAAAGGATAATTGTTTAAACTTTTATGCCTCCTCCACCCCACATCTACCAACGTCAATGCCATCTGTGTTTTCCTGGAGGACATCAGGGGAGATCTTTCCACTCAGTATCCGTCTATACATAATTAACTATGGCAGGCTAAAGTATTGATCTCTTCAGTTCCGAGGACAGCCTTACAGGTCCTTGGGACCGAAAACAATTTTACCATGGATTTCACTGTCCTCTACAAATGTTAACATTTCTAAAGTGCATCATATGGTGAAGAAAATATTTGGGAAGCACTGCAAACACTAAAAAATCCTTCAAAGTCTAAAAATAATGCTGTTCAATAATGGCATTTTACTCCATGGAGAGTTTGAAGCCACCAACTTATAAAGAAAACCTGAATGATAGTGGACAGTTATTTTTTGTGTGGGATTATTATTATTATTATTATTATTATTATTATTATTATTATTATTTTGTGTGTGTACCGTCAAATCGGATCTGACTGGTACAGGAGGAGATTGCCCCTCCTTCTCCAGTAGAGCATATTATGGACAGTTATGTTTTGGGGGGATTATGTCCAATGTGGTCCAGGAGAACAAGGGAAGTGAGAAATGCTGATTCAGACATGACAGAGCCTACATTGTTGTCCCTCAGGACACAGACCAGTGGGGAAACAAAATCAAGGCAATACATAAACTGCAAGAGGACTCAGGAACCTAGCAAAGGAGGACTCCAAGCTGAAGCTGGACGCCAGGAGCAGAACTCAAAAATGAGTCAGAGGAAATGCCGCAAAAGGTCAGAGCTTGGGGAAGGAAACAAGAGATGCCAAATCAGCAGAAGGTGAAGGGCTGAGATCAGAAATGAGTTAACTCATCTGATCCTGAGGCCAAAACAAGGCTTTCCCATCATCTACCCAGAGAGTTAGTAATTCTTTACTGAAATGAAAAGAATCAAACTTAGTTCTTCATTGAAATAAATAATTCAGTGGATCTATGTAATGGTCTTGTCGTTTTCACTTTTTATTTTGCTTTAATATCTCACTTATTGCAGTTTTCTTCTCTATGATTCATATATGAATATATAAACAAATATATATGCTTGCATATAAACTGAGCGATGGTGTTGGAGAGTATAGTACTGAATATCCCATGAACTGACAAAAGAACAAGCAAATATGTCTTAAAGAAAGTACAGCCGGAGTACTCCTTGGAGGCAAAAATGACCAAGTTTTATCTCACATGCTTTGGGCATGTTTCTAGAAGAGGGACATCATGTTTTGAAAGGTGGAGGGTCAGCGAAAAAGAGAGAGACCCTCAAACAGGTTGATTGACAGTGACTGCTGCAATTGGCTCTAGTGTGCCAGGATTTGTGAGGATGGCACAGGATAGGCCAGGTAATAAATCTTTTGTTCATAGAGTCACTGTGGGTCACAATTAACTTGACAGCACCTAAAAACAACAGCAACATATATAGGTATGTGTATTTTTCAAATAATATAAGGTATACAAAATAAAATGGTTTTTTCCTGACTTACTTGTAACCAAGCAGATGAACTAAAATCATCATATAAAAGGAAAATCCAACCATCTCACTATCAGTATTATTTGTGTGACTGGTAGTTACCATTTCCTGAGTTTTTAACCTTGTGCTCTGTACTACTATGCCAAGAAACATACATATTAACTCATATATTTCTCACAAAAGCCCCAGGAAGAAGATAATGAAAGTTTAAAAAGCTGTCTAATTCCTCTATTCTTAGTTACCGCACTGGTCTTTAAATAATAAAGTAAATATTGCTTAAATATGACACATATGGAATGGGTATTTGGATTACTGAACACTTGTCAAAGCACTGTTGAGTACTTTTCTATGCATACATGGGGCAAAACTGGAGGGGGGTAGGGATCCACTTGTTGATGTAGGCACCACAGAGTCTATTACATAAAGACCTTATGTGATAGAGTAGAACTGCCCAGAGTTTCCTGAATCTTTATGGAACAAATTCTCTGATCTAGATATAGATGCTGGGTGGGTTTGAACCACCACCCCAGCAGGTTAGCAGCCAAACATTTAATCATTATAACACTATCTATTTAAGATTTAGGATTGATGACTTCTTGGCCTTTTGGCTAAGATCAAGTGTAAGATTTAGGATTGGTAATAGGAGACACATCATCCCTGGCTATAACCATATAAGCAAGTTATTTAATCTAGCTGATTCTTAACTACTTTATCCTCAAAATGAGTACAACAATATCTTCTTCACAGGATTATTATAAAAATGAAATGAGAAAGGATTTCAAGAACTCAGCAAGGTGCTTGAAATTCTATGTACCTGGCATATGCTATTGTTGTTATGTGTGGGTGATTTACCTGTGACTTCATAGAGACCCTACACACAATAGCTCTGAACTCTGTCCTATGCTAGGCCAATCTCACTGTCTCCAACACACATGCCTTTATTACCCCAGTCACTGGTCAGTCCATCTCATCTAGGGTCTTCCTCTCCTATGATGTCCTTCTCCAAGGACTTGTCCCACCTGGCAAACATTCCCAACATATTTGAGACAGAGCTTCAAAATCCTTGCCTCCAGATAGCAAGCTGGTTTCACTCCTCCAAAAGAGACCTGCTCGGTTTTTGGGGGTTTTTGCTAGTCCATGATATATTCAATACTCATATCCAATACCACAACTCAGAGGCATTAATCCTAAGTCATTGTCTAGCTCTCTGACACACAGCAAATAATTGTGAAGACCATGGCCTGGATCAGGCACACCTTGACTTAGACTAACATCTCTGCCTGTCACATAGTGGTGCTCAATAACTGTTACTTACATACCTCTAAAAGAGGGGAGAGAAATCCAGATAACATTTTTACAAATACTACCATTGAAGTAAATGGTAGAAATTGTCTTTGCTAGAGCAGACCATATGTATAAACACTTGGCCTTGGAGAAGCCCTGTAGACTGCAGCATTTGAAAGAAAAGCAGCTCTCTCCCCCCCCATCCACCAGCTTTCTACAGGCATCCCTCTTTGGGTCTAGGAATGTCACAGTGACTTATCTAGGCTAAAAGAGAGTACAGCCCTTGGCTGCCATTACTGGGAGAATAAAAATTGAATCTTTCGATAGCAAATTTAACTGCATTTTAAAAGGGCCAAAGAGATCCACAGCAGTAACTATTCATAAATGAGCTAAGCACTCTGTGTGATTTATCAGAAAATATTCTACTTCTAAAAATGATCATTAATGTTATTTTTGTGACCATCCCTGAAAATCACTACTTGTCAAGCAGTGATACCAGAAATGAAATTACTTATTCAGTAACTAACTGCTCGGTCAAGGCAGAGCAGTTCTAACGATGTAATAAAATCCATATCAGAATGTACAGGTTACATTCCAAAGACAATAATTCTAAACCATCACAAACAAAAGCTATTAATGCAAAAGCCTTTTAATATCTTACAGCTTATACTATAGACCACTCCAATCAGATTTAATATAGAAATATATTAATTAATATTAATATAGAAGCAGTGTCCATATAAAAATTAAATATAACAACATCTGTAAGGCACTAGAGTTCCATTTGAGTTACTAATTTCTCATAATATGACAAAATTGACTGTCATAAGGCCAGAGGGGGTACTGCAGCACTTTATTAATTCATTTTGCATTTTTCTATTGTTATGATACATTCAAAACAATATCATTTTGTTACAACCTAGAAATAATCTCAAGACCTGACTAATTTGTCAAAAGTTCAACTGTTTACACATAGGAGCTTCTCATATTGAGTTGTCTTCTTCTAAAATATGAACAACAACAACAATGTTGTACTGGAAACTTGCAGCTGATTCTATATCCTCCATACACAAATCAACCTCAGTGAAAAAGATTCTCTTTCTGAGCTACAAGATGAATACAGAAATCAAACCTTTTTTTATTGCCTGTATCTATTTCTAACGTAATCCTATGATATTCACTTTCCTCAAATATGACATTTGTCACCTATCACTAAACTCAAACTAATTGCCTTTGAGTGGAAACCAACTCACAGATGACCCCAGTAGGTTTTCAAAGGCTGTAATTTACATAGGAGGAGATTGCCCACCTTTAT
>NW_006399755.1:23884046-23889242 GCF_000299155.1 Elephantulus edwardii
AGAGTGCAACAATGAATGAATGGAATTCCAAAATCTCTGTAGATATTCACTGAAATGAAAAATAAACAAACTAAATTAAATTTAAAAAAATTTAAAAAATCTGTTACTAAGTTAGACTTTATTGGGATTTCATTAGTTTTCCAACTATTGTTCTTCTTTAGTTTCTAGGATCTAATCCAGGCTACATGTTGCATTAAATCTCAGCTTGATTTTTCATTTTTGTTGTAATATTTTTAGATTTAAAAAGTAAATAGTGTTCAATTTCTTCTTTCTAACTTGCAATACCATTTGTTAAATAATCATCGTGTTCACCGGTAACTTTAAGCACCAATTTAATCATAAAAATAGCTTTCAAATTGATGTTTTTAAATTAACTTTCTATAAAAGCAGGGATGCAATATATAACATTGGCTCCCCAAACCAACACTGACTAAATGAATAATTTAGGAATGTATTTCTTTTAGGAAACATGATAACTTTGGCATAGTTACCCACCTTCTCATCACATAGAGCAACTAAGATATTGCACACATGAAAACTGAAGCAAATGAGAACATATGTTGACACAAAGACTTCTGCAAATATTAGTGTAAAGCTAGACATTTTTAGACGTCTACAGTTCAGAATAGCCTACATTTCAGTCAATAGATGAGCAATAGTAACAAATCCATACACTAAGAAAAAAAGCATTAGGCTAAGGAGAAGGGATTCCTTTTATATAACATTCTAAAAAATCTAAAATAATCTCTAATGAAAATCAAGGATTACCTATAGTTACGGTGCAGAGAGAAATGTATAAAACAATTAAACAGTAAATCTTGAGAATATCCTGATTACTGAAGCTATTTCACATGCATATATCTGTCAAAAGTAACCATGCTTTAGACTTTGAGTTTCATTTACTCTATATAAGCAACGTCTCAAAAGTGGTTTTTAAAAATTTTAGCCATATGAGCAATTCATTAGTTACACTAATATACAGATTACAACTCATTTTTTATAAAGAAGTATGTTTTTGTTGTTGATTGTCATCAAGTCGAGCACAACTCATAGCCACCCTATGAACAAAAGACCTGAAGCCTTTCAATAACTATTGTTTCTCAAAGTTCATAGAATTTCCACAGGCATGTTGTTCAGGAAGTAGATGTCACTAATCTTTATAAATTTATTTTTTGTGTATTCTATATAGCATATATGCGCACACACGCACACGTATATGCACATACATACAAAATGTTGTCTATTTAAAATTTTTTATCACAAGAATTGGTATAAAAGATAGAGTAAAAAAATATTAAAAGATCAACAATCTAGTAAACTGGGAAGAGGAGGAGAAGGGCTGATATCTCTCTTAAACTGTTTCTATCAACCAGCAGCTGCCTCAAGCAAGGCTTTGGCAAGCAATGCCTGTTAGTCACTTCACAAGTGAATTTGCTGTCAAGTGCCCGGAGTGCCCCAGCCCTTCTGTTCACCTGGCTTCTTGCTCTGGGTATTGCCCAGAGCTCAAAATTTGGCTCTCTGCATGCTTCTCTCTTAATTCTAAACCTTTTCTTAGACTCTCACTAACAAATCTGTACTCCTGTCTTTTACTTTACCATCAAGCCTGCTGCTGTCTTGACCTTCAGGCATACCTTGCTTTATTGTTCTTTGCTTTGTTCTGCTCTATAGAGAGTGAGTTTTTCAGAAATGGAAAGACTGTGGCATCCCTAGGTTGAGTAAGTCTACAGGTGTAGCAAAATATGCTCATCTTGTGCCTATGCATCACATCATGATAATTCTTACGATATTTCAAGCTATTTTATAATGCTATTACATATTTAATAGACAACTAAAACAAAACCCCCAAAGCTCAAACTCTCTGCCATCAAGTTGCTACTGACTCAGAAACCCTCGGTGGGCTTTCTGATACAAATCTTAACAAGAGGAGACTGCGTATCTTTCTTCTACAGAAAAGCTTGCAGATTCCAACTGATGACTTTTTCAGTTAGCAGCACAGTATAGAATTGTACACCACCAAAGCTCCTTTTATAAAGTACAATATAGCTTTTACATTCACTGGGAAACCAAAAAATGAATGTGATTCATTTGAAAGCAATACTTGTTTAGTCATGGTGCTCTAGAGTCAAATCTAATGTTTAAGTTAGGTGTTTTTATATTATTTTACAGAGTACGATGGTTGTTCTTAGGGCTCTCAAGTCACTTTCAACACCTAATGATTCTCTGTACATCAAAACACTGCTGATCTCGTGCCATCTTCGCAATTGTTACTGTGTTTTATGCGTCTGCATATCTCATTGACAATCTTCCTCTTTTTCTCTGACTCTCTGCATTATCATGCATGATATCCTTCTCCACAATTCAGTCCCATGTCCAAAACATGTAGGACAAATTCTGTCCATCCTCCATCCTCTCTTATAAGAAGCATTCTGGTTATACTTCTTCCAATATCAATTCATTCTTCTAACAATCCAAGATATCTGTAATATTCCTCTCCAACACTCTAATTCAAAGGCATTCATTCTTCTTTGATCTTCATTCATTGTCTAGTTTTTGCATGTATGTGAGACAACTGAAAATACCATTGTTTTGATAAAGTACACAATTTCTCAGAGTGACACTCTTTCTTTCTAACATTCTGAAGAGCTTTTTTTGCTTTCTGGGTGTTTTTTTTTAAGAAGATTGTCTTTCTGAACTATATTAATTTGATTGTTTGACTATGCCTCCATAGGCATTGATTGTAGCTCCAAGTAAAATGAAAATGATGTATTTTAATTCTGTTAATAAAGCAGTTTAATAAAGACAAGAAATTTCCTTAAAGTATTCCTAAAATTAAAGCTGTACACACACACACACAAAATGAAACCCTCAACAACTTCAATATTTTCTTGATTTATCACGTTGCTCATTTGTACAGTTGTATTCTTTTATTTCTTTTCTTGCTATGTAATTCACACTAAACTTCATAAGTAAGTGCTATAGTTTCTCTGCCTTTTCAGGAAGAAAGTTGTACTATTAGCAAATTACAGACTATTAAGTGAGTCTCCCTCTAATTCTGATGCCAGATTTATATAGTAAAGATGCTCAGATTATCTGATTAGCAGACAAATTGAATAAGCATAATGGGAGGAAGTAACTTTAAAGCACACTTTTCTTTTTTTAAAACCACTCAGTTTTGATTGGCTACCTCTTGGGTTCTACAGCAGGACAACTAACAGTTCTGGATTTCTCATTCTTCACAGGGTAATCCATAATTTCTTGAGACTCACAGAGTCAATATAACGTATGCAAACCTTTTATCTTGTGTTCTTTACTTTCAGGCAAGATTCTTCTGGCAATATCCCTTGTTCTTCTCAGTTCAGTTTGAATTTCTGGCAGTTTCTTGTCAAAATACTACTGTGATCCTTTTAAAGTAATTTTCAGAAAAAATCTACCTCTGTGCTATTGATAATATTGTTTGAAATGTTTTACTTTCATTTGTAACATCTTTCTTTGGAGTAGGCTTGTGTAGGAATCTCTTCCCAAGTGAGTATGTATATGGATCGCTTTCAGTTCTCCAGGTAAGTATTAAAAAAAAAATACGTAAATGAATGAATACCTTTAGCATTGTAATAATTTTCTGAAAAACTGCAAATGGTATTCTGTTAACCCCCAGAGCCCTGGTTTCTTATCAATGTTTCCAGTGTAACTTGGACTTTCTCCTTCCATACTATCAGCATATGATTTACTGTATCCTTCCTCTTGATAATTGTTGAACATCAACCGGTTCTTTTTGGTACAGTGACTCTATATATTCCTTCCATCTTCTTTTGATGTTTACTCAAGAGTTCAAAATTTTGCCTATTGTTGTTGTTATGAGCTGTTGAGTTGCTTGTGACTCATAGCAACCCTATGTACAATTCTGCTTTTTCCTGTGCCAAACTTATTATCTCCGACATACCTACCCTTGTTACCCCAGTCACTGAGTCAATCTATCTCATCAAGGGTCTTCCTCTCCTGTGCTGTCCCTCTCCAAGGACTGGTCACTCCTTGCAATATGCACAAAGTATGTCAGAGGAAGTTTTGGAATCCTTGCCTCTAAGGAGTAGCCTGGTTTAACCCTTTTGGATAAACCTGTTTGTTCTCCTACCCATCCATGGTATATTCAATACTCTTCTCCAGCACAACAGCTTAAAAGCATTAATTCTTCTCCTATCATCCCTAGTCATTGTCCAGGTTTCTGACACATAGCAATTAATTGTGAAGATTATGGCCTGGATCAGGCACATCTTAGTCTCCAGACTGACATCTTTGCTCTTCAGAATTCTGGAGAAGTCCCTTCATATTGGAAATCAGGGCTTAAGTTTTTTGTTTAGTTCTATATATTTGAGCTGTTATTACCCTTTGGATTTCTAATTAAAGGCTTTCATGATAACATTTTACTTTGTCTTTGCAAGACACCTTTGAAATCTACTATTCAGCTTTTTTATTTCATCACTTTTTATTTCACTGTTGCTACTCCATGGTAAAGAGCAAGATGCATACTCCTTTGACATCAATTGTTATATTATTCCTCTTTACTGTCTTTTTGATGAATATTTGTTTTCTCCAGTCTAATCACCTTAATGTCATCCCATAACACACCTGTTTTCACTTATTCGTATTCAATGAGTTAAATATTTTCCTGACATCATCTCCAAAAAGAAATGGGACACACTTGAAGGTAAACTGTCATGGATTTGTTTTCATTTTCTATAGCTTTACTTTGAATTTATAGATGAGTCACATCTCCTATACAGTTCATCACTGGCCTTGTTCTGGCTGATAATACTGAGTTTCTCCAGCATCTCTTTCCATAGATAATGGCTATTTAATTCCTGTGTATTCCATTCAGCAAAGTCTAAATGCATAGTTGCCATATACGTTATTTCATCAAAGTGCAGCAAAGAGGCGTCTTTCAGGTAAAACCCAGGAAAACCCAGCAGGGGCGGCAGGACAGGAAGCGGCACTGGGCAAGGTCACCTCGGATAAGAGCAAAGAGGCGTCTTTCAGGTAAAACCCAGGAAAACCCGGCCAGAAAGAGAGGACAGGAAGCGGAACTGGGCAAGGTCACCTCAGATAACAGCAAAGAGGCATCTTTCAGCAAAGAGGCGTCTTTCAGGTAAAACCCAGGAAAACCCGGCGGGCCTGAGAAAGGAAAACATAATCTACACAGGAGTT
>NW_006399755.1:23901217-23905392 GCF_000299155.1 Elephantulus edwardii
AAACTAATTGCCTTTGAGTGGAAACCAACTCACAGATGACCCCAGTAGGTTTTCAAAGGCTGTAATTTACATAGGAGGAGATTGCCCACCTTTATCCATTGGAGCCCCAGAGGGACACCTCATATGGATTAACAGTGTAACTTTTTAAGAACTGTGCCACAAGAGTCCCCTATCATTAAACTAACGTTGTTGTTGTTGTTGTTGTTGTGTGTTGTAGAGCTGAAACTGACTTTCCGCCAAGCCTCCTCCATCATGTTTTCAGAGGCTGAAAATCAACTTAGGGGATGGAACTGCCCATCTTTCTCACATGGAGTAGCTGGTACATTTGAACTACCTGCCAATGAGTTGGCAGAGAAACTCCTTACCACTAAGCCAAGAGAGCTCCCAACAAAAAGACTTGAATCCACAAGCTGCAACTTGGAAGAAAGATGGACAGTCTCTGCTTGTGAAATTTACTGCCCTCTGAAGACCTGTTGGAGAGTCAGCTATGAGTTAATTCCAACTGGACAGTTGTTTTGGCTATTGTTGTTGTGTGTCATCAAGTCATCTGTGACCCATAACAACACTATGCACAGTAGCTCTGAATCCTGCCCTGTCCCGAGTCAGTCTTACTAATTCTGACAAAACAATCTCCATTGCCCCAGTTAGCTCATCTGCGGTCTTCCTCTCCAGCGCAGTCCCTCCACCCTTCCAAGCATGATGTCCTTCTCCAAGGACTGGTCTCTTCTCTTTTAGCCATCAAATAAGCAATTATAATCCTCATCCAATATATTCTCATGAATCTGGTTTAAGTTTCAGGCAGTTCTCTGTCTATACAATGCTCCAAAGTCTTTTGAATTATCTCCAGAAAAATTTTACTTGATAAGACATTGTTAAATAATTTACACTTCATAGAACATTGAGCAATTCTTTCTGGTACAGATATTTCCTGTAGAATTAGATCTGGCTCTACAGTGTTGAATAGCAATTCAACATTGAGTTTCCAAAGCTGAAATCTTTATTTAAGAAAATCTTTATTTTCCATTCTTCTTTGAACTGTTATCCTTTCATTTAGCAACCTAGCACTTCCTTCCATTTCTTTTGATACCTAATTTACCATTCAATTGGTAATATTAAAGAATCACTTCACGATTGCAACTCAAAGCTAGAT
The DNA here is from genome assembly GCF_000299155.1 of Elephantulus edwardii. Taxonomy (NCBI): domain Eukaryota; kingdom Metazoa; phylum Chordata; class Mammalia; order Macroscelidea; family Macroscelididae; genus Elephantulus; species Elephantulus edwardii. The sequence continues at coordinate 23,902,368 of NW_006399755.1, forward strand.
TTTTTTTTCTTCAGTTCTTTTATATTTAAAAATTCCAAGTGTTTTCTAACTCCATGTCTTCATACATTTCATTACAGTAGTTGGTGTTCTTAAGTCATCCTTTGAAATATTCTGGTCAGTTCTCTCATTATTTCTTCCATTTGCTTTAACTTCTCTACATTGTAGAGCAAATTCCAGGATCTATTCTGGGATTCATTAGGATCTTTCCTATTTTCCTGTCTTTGAGCAATATAATGATGATACTGATGCAATCTCACAAACTGTCTGTCTTCCATCATTAGTATTCAGCGCATCAAATCTATTCTGGAGACGGTCTCTAAATTCAGGTAGGATATATTTAAGGCCATATGGCTTGTGGATTTGTTTGTCTTTTATTCAGCTTCAACTTGACTTTCAAAAGAGCAATGGATGATTTGTCCTAAAGTCAGCTTCCATGGCTTTTTTTCTGATATTGAACCTATCCAATTGTCTTTTTCCAGAGATGCAATCTTTTTGAGTGTTGTATCATAGATCCATAAAATCCACACATTTTCTCAACATTTATGTTATTAAAAGGAATATTTGCATGAAAATTTGTCATTTGTTATAAAAAATCCTACCACATGATTTCCAATAAATGAAAGGGCATCACAAAGAGCATCTTTTCCAACTACTGATTCTTCTTCTCTGTTTTTGACATTATAACTCCAGTCACCAGTAATTATTAATGCACACTGATATAAAGTTTAACCAATTTCAGCCTACAGCAGTTGATCTCTTTATCATTTGTGCTGTCTCTCTCTCACACACTCACACATACACACACTGTTGTTCAGTTGAAACCACTTCATAGCTGACCTCCTAGCAGGTATCCAAGGCTGTGAATCACATGAGAGGAGATTATCTATCTTTCTGTCATGGAGCCACTGGTAGATTCAAATCACTAGAGTCACAGTCATTATCAGTGCAACACCCTATAAACTAGACTACTAATGCTCCTGCAGAAGCTGCTGAAAGTCTTCAATGTCTTCAGTTTGGGCATTACTACTTGGTATGCAAATTTGAATGTCTGTGACTATTGCATATGGACATAGATGTATGGATACTATCCTATCACTAACAGATCTGTACTTTGGGATAGACCCTGGAATATTCTGTTGACCATGAATTTTATGCCATTCCTTAAAATTTTATTCCCAGCATAGTAGACCACATGATGGACCAATTTGAAATGCCAATCTTTTTAGGCTCAGTAATGCCTAGGATATCGTTTTTTTATGTGCTTCAGCCACTGTGCCAGTCCATCTTATTGAAGGTCTTCCTTTCCTTTACTGATGATCCTTTACTGTTCCAGACATGCCACCTTCCAGGAAATTGTCCCTTCGGACAATGTGCTAAAAGTATGTGAGATGAGGTCACAGCTTTTGTTTCTAAGGATCACTCTGGCTGCACTTGATCCAACACAAATTTACTTGTCCCTCTGGCAATCCGCAGTATATGCAATACTCTTTGACAACATCACAATTTAAAGGCATTAGTTCTTACTTGATTTTCCATATTCATTCATCTAAGGAACAGTCTGGATTCATTTCTTCAAAAGATAGATTTGTTTGTTCTTCTTAAGTTGATAGCAGTCAATATTCTTCTAGCTTGTTATCAATTCAAAGGTATCAATCTTTTTTCTGCCTTGTTTATTCATTGTCTAACTTTCATATGTATATAAAGCAGTTGAAAATATCATTACTTGGATTAAGATTCAGATCAGAATTTTCAATGATTAAAAAATCCAAAAAGTATAATGAGATATACCTTCAAAATTGTACAGGGAAAATGATTCCCAACAAGAACAGTACCTTAGTTTGGATGAGAATTTGCAATATTGTACCAAAAATTGTCAACAGGTGGTTTTTAGTTTTGGTGGGGTCTTTTTTGTTTGGTTTTTTTTCACAAGCAAATTATGCTTAAGATTTTTTTTTAATTTCAGGAATATTAAGTTAATGGAAATATTATACTTTAGAATGTATGCCATTGGTATTAAAAGAAAAATTTCTAAATGATATAGGTAAGAGTCTGGAAAGAAAAAACTCACTGAGTTCTTTCTAGTCAATGAATTAAAAATTATTTAGTTAAAAAACATTATCTTGAAATTTTAATTCAAAGGATAATAAAATGATAATGATTTCCAGAAATTTAAAAATTTAACTTTTTAAGTATTGAGATTCATTATTGCCTAAGGCTTTTCAGTGCCTAAAATTGCAATAAGAAGACAATTAAATTGATCTCAATTTTTTTCCAAAACTAAACAAACCCAAAAGATATTTAATAATCATTATAAAGGCTCAAAGACTTCATTTAAAAAATAAAACAAAGAGGACACAACAATTTTATATAGAGAGTCTTATATAAAAATCAAGAAGAGGACAGACCAACTAAGGAAAAAAGATGAGTACACAGGACAGGCTGGACAGACCAGGTCAGGGCTGTGGGCTACAGACTTGCTTGGTAGGTTTCTCGTAAGTACCTCTTAAAGACTGTGGCTTTCCCCCCCCCAGAGTTCGGCAGTGTGTGTGCTGAAAGGGCTGTCAAGGTTGGGTTCTGGATGGAGAGGAGGATGGTTCTGACATCCTACAGGGTGGACCACTTGTCCTTCAGGATGTCTAGGCAGATGTTAACCTGAGCTTCCACGTTGGGATGGGATCAGGGAGTGAGGAGCTTCCGTGTGGGCGTGTTTTAAGGGTATCAGCTAGGGAAATCCAGGGAGAGTTTATACCTCAGGTCTTCATAGACTATACTAGCTGTTCCATGGACAGTCCCTACCCATTTGAAAAGGCTTTCAGATTTAGAAAAGGCAGAAATCCCTTTGCTGCCAGACAGCATAAGGGTCATCAGCTCCTATTGCAGCCTCTTGCCCACCAAGCCCCAGGTGGAACCCTCGCTAGGCTAGGCCCCTTTTCAGGCAGTGACAAAACTGGCTGAGGCTGGGTCAGGGTTCTGGGAGACCATCTGGTAGGCTGAAGACCAACTTTCAATTTTTTTTTTTCTCCCC
>NW_006399755.1:23906332-23910650 GCF_000299155.1 Elephantulus edwardii
GTAACACAAAATGGAAACATTCTTAGATATGATTAGGTTAGATGCCAACCACAACTAACAGCCACCCTGTGGGCAACAGATCAGAACCTTGCCCTATCCTGTGCTGTCCTCATGATCTCTGCTAGGCCCAAGCCCACTGTCACTTTGTCAATGCATCCAATGAAGTAGCACCCTCTCTTTTGCTAACCCTCTACTTTTCTCAGCATGCTGTCTCTTCTCAAGGACTAGCCCTTCCTGACAACATTACCAAGCTTCAACAAGCTTGCCTACAAGGAGTATCCTAATGGCACTTCCTCCAAGATAGGTATGTTTGTTCTTTTGGAAGTTCTTGGCATAATCAGTATTTTTCACCAACACCACAATTCAAAGGCATTAACTAGTCTCCAGTCTTTCACATTTATTATCTCTAATATTATATTATCAGAAGATACTGAAGGATGTGATCCATCCATGGAAACAAGTGATTGAACTAAAAAATTCAAAACTTAATTGCTGTTGAAACTAAATGGCCACATAGCTGACTCTCCGAAGGTTCCTGAGACTGGAAATCACATGAGAGGATATTTCTCATCTTTCTCCAAAAGAGCTGCTGATGGATTTGAACCACTAGAGAGGTGCAAACTTTGGTCAATAGCGCATATCCTTATGGATAATAACACCAGAACTCTTGAAACCATGAAACAATAATCCACCACAGGAATGATAAATCTGCAGGACAACTTGCCTACATATGCCTCCACTTACCTAACACATAGTTGGGTATTTTTCAGTCTCTTTATAATAAGCTGTAGTTATATGATGAGATCTCCTCTAGTTACACCTAACTGAAATGATGTTTAGTATTCTGAGAAGTATATCATAAAATTTGCCTTTTTTTTTCTTTTCCCCAAACCCAGGTCCTGCAATAGGAATACCTCTACAGCAGTTCCCTGAATAACTAAAGGAAGCAGAGAAATACACCACTACGTCCACTTACCTGAAATGACCGATTACATAGAGCTCTGTTTCCTGCTTCACTCATCTGGAACAGCCCAGCATTGTTACATGAACAAGAACCATATTTCTGCTGTGTTTGAAGCATTGTAGATTTTTGGAATACTTTTTATTTCAGTGTCACTTACCCTAACAAATTTAGTTAAGGTAGAGAGAAGACTAAAAAATTACTACATTGGACAATGGCATGCACAGCCCCAGGATGCAAGCATTCCACAAAAAGATGACGTGAACAGAATTATCTGAAGATTTTTTTAAATACAATCAGAAGATAATTACAATTTCGTATAATAATTGGAAAGTAAAAGTGAGACATACTTTGAAAACTACAAAAGGAAATAAATGAAACAGATATGAATTCTAGGGAAAACAAAAATATTTAAAGGAAATGTAATAAGATAGAAAACCAATGATTCTGCTGGGAATGATAATTACACTGTCATAACTATTTCAAATATAAATGGAGGAAGTGAAGTGAGTAAATGTGAGTTGTTTATGTGTTACTGCACATAACATAAGGTAAGTATGTAGTCAATAAAAGTGAAAGTCTAAGAAGAGCAACTTAAGGTAATAGAAACATCTTATTTTCAAAGAACAGGCAAACATGAAGATTCAGTAAATTATGTGTGGATAAATGCTTCGTGAAGCTGGATACTGGGATGATGACGGTTAGAACAGGGGATCATTGTTCTTGGTTGACCTTTTTAACTAATTAAATTTACAATTTAATCAGTTTTTGAGATTTAGGACATGCTTGAATGAACAGAAACATTGCATTTGTCTGCTTTAACTGAAATTACAACTTCTCAGAATAGCAACACTAGTTATCTCATGTTGATAACAACCTCTAATTGGCTTCTTTATATGCTTCTGATTACTGTAAAACCACAAAATTATGAAAACAATGAGTTTGACAGTCTTTCAAACTAAGAATGTCATTGGAGAGAAAGAATATTGGCAGTGAAGTTATGATCTGGCTTAATCCCTTATTTTTACAGATGAGGAAACTACAGCCCTTCTGGTAATGTACCATCTTCTGCAAAAAAAGTAAACTTAAACTTCTAAGGTGTCTGGTGGATTAAAAAGAAAAGAAGGTACATGCTCCTAGTAAAGTTTGCCAGCCATAACCCTCAAACTGCAACCATAATCTTCTCTACGGCTATTCCGTCTCTCAGTAATTATTACTGTAGAATTCCTAGTGATGCAGTGGATAGAGCATTAGGTTGCCAACTGAAAGGTCAACAGTTCATTTCCACTTCTCACTCTCAGAAAGAAGATGAAGCAGTCTGTTTCCATAAAATTTAGAGTCTATGAAACTCTATGCCACAGTTCCAGTCTGTTCCATAAGTCATTATGAATAGGAAATGACTTGATGGAAGGGGGTTGATGATTGCTGCAAATGCTGCAACCACAATGTTCTGGACTGGGAGTTACTTCTTCCCATGTAAAACTCTTGCCAAATATTGAACTTCTTAATTTTTCTTAATTTTTATAAAACAGTGAAGACTAAGCTAAAAAGGATTTTCTGAAGTCTCAGATTAAGAGACAAAGATAAATTAATATGGATAATTTTATTTGGCAAGCATGATACACTTCATGAACTGTGGCCCATTTTAGATTTTGTCTCTTTAGCATACATCACTCATGAGAGCACAATTAAGATTTTACCTTCAGCAAATCACCATGAGGTTGATATAGGTAAAACTTTCTCTTGTACCCTCAACTGGCTAAATGCCAAAAGAATCCTTGATTTGGAATGTCTGAATAGGACAAATATTTGGTTTAAAGAATGTTTCTTTACATGATGTGCTGTTATTATGTTCTGTCTAAGCATCTGGAATTCATAATGATCATGTGTACAACAGCTCTGAAGCCTGCCCTCTCCTGAGTCAGTCTCACTGACGCTAAAACACCTACCCCTGGCCCCAGTTACTGTATCAATCCATCTCCTCCAGGGTTTTCCACTCCTGTGCTGTCCCTCCACCCTTCCAAACATGATGTCCTTCTCCAAGGACCATTCCCTCCTGGCCATGTGCCCAAAGTATGTATGACAGAGCTTCAAAATCCTAGCCTCCAAGGAGAAATTTGGTTTCACCCTCTCCAAGAACAGATTTATACAACAACTGAATAACATCCCCAAATTAGACCTGAACCTTGATTCTTGAATCAAAGTCAAGCATTCTTATCACTATCATCACATAGTCAATTAAGCACATCAAAATCATGACACTTAGGTTGGAAATAAGGAAAATCTCATTCTCTCCAATTATTGCTAAGGAATAACAACCTATGTGAAAGAATAATATGACCTTTATGGAAAATTTTTATGAATCAAGTAGAACCTCATACTCCCATGATATTGTCATTGAAAGTTTAATTCTAAGCCTAGAATCATATCTTTTAATAAGAGTTTTTCCATGTTTAAAGCAACTCAGCAAACTAAAGAGAATTTATACACACACACACATTCTTGGAAGGAAAAATCTAACCCTAAATTGCATAATTTAATGGATCATAACTCCTTGATGTTCTTTCTATACATTTTATTCCTCTCATAGTGGAATATTTAAATTCAGAAATATTAAAATTTACTGCTATACACTTACTCTCCCTTGATAAAACTGGTATTCAAAATTCCAGGTTATGACACTAATTTTGGGAAATGTTAATCCATTATACTTAAGCTTAAATGATAATGTTTATAGCACCTTTTTTTCAAAGCAGAATAATAGACTTCACATTTGTTATTTCAAATATCATGATAATAGCATTGTGAAGTAAGGTGAGAAAGGTTACTTCAACCTATTTTAAGGAGTTCAACCTTCGAAGAGACTGAAACTGTAAACAGTAAACAACTTCATCTCACTTGGATCCACCAATTTACACTCTTGGTATGAACAGTCAGAAATCAGGAGATGTATTGCATTGTGAAAGTCTGCAGTAGGGACCTCTCAAAATTATTGGGGGTAATGATATCAGTTTGAGGACTAGGTTGTGTCTGTTTCAGGCCATAGTCTGTCCAATCAATTGCTATACATCTGAGAACTGAACAATGATTAAGGATGGCAGAAGAAGAATTGATGCCTTTCAGCTGAGGTGTTGGAGAAGTGTTGGCACTGAACATCCATCCTATCAATAGCCAAAAGAACAAATAAAAGTCTTGGAAAGGGTGCAGCTGGAATGTTCTTTGGCGTCAAGGATGATGAGGCTTCTCCTCACATATTTTGGGCATGTTGCTGTTGTTGTTGTTGTTATGTGTTGAGTCATTTGCGACTCATAGCGACCCTATGTACAACAGCCCTAAACCCTGCTCTATCCTGTGCCA
>NW_006399755.1:23915805-23921774 GCF_000299155.1 Elephantulus edwardii
GCTATGAGTCGCAAACGACTCGAAGGCACATAACAACAACAACAACATTGAGAATGTGTTTGTATAGAGTATGTCTTATGCCACTTACTTTTGAGACACTTTAAAAAAACAAAAAAGACCATGGACTTTCCTTCACAGTTAATAGAAATAAATTGTCTTCCCATAGAACTGGTGCCCTGAATTCAGAATTCTAGCTTCCCATATTGTGAGAAAATAAAAATCTTTTTAAGGGCACCCATTTAGGTTATTTCTATTACAGGAACACTAAGTAACTATGACAGTTCTCTACACAAAATCCATTCTCCCTTTATTCTTTAATAGAATAGAATACTGATGTTTTGAAAATAACACATTTTCGCCAGCCTCAGAGAAGAGGAGAGAAACAACACTAGATCTCAGACTTCCATGCTGTTAGGAGTCGTAATGTACAAAGATCTGACATAAAAAAATATTAGCAGAAGGAGCCAGTCTTTGGGAAAAGACATTATCGTGGGTAAGAAGGAGAGGTGGAGGGTCAATGAAAGAGACAAAGGTCCTCAGCAAGATGTGGATTGACACAGTATTTATAACTAGGAGTTCAAATATATTGAAGATGATGAGGGTGGCACAGGACAGGGCATGGTACAGATCTACTGGTCACAGGGTTGCTATGGGTCATGGTTAACTTAAGGACACTTACCCAAAGCAACAACCTGGTGGCTTATTACAAATTATTATAAGCAAAACGTGATAGGTTTGAGTTCCCTCCAAGTAACCTTGAAGGAAAGACCTGGCCATTTAATAATAATAAAAAAAATCAAAACAGTGATCAGAAATCCTATTGAGCACAATTCTCTGTGATAGGATTCCTAAGAGTCAAAACCAACTTTTTACCTCAATTGGTTTTTATCTTACTGGATGTGATGCATTCTCTCAACAAGCTATCATTTTACTTAGTAAACGACTCACTTAGTTGGTTTGTGCCCATTGTTCCTCTTCTGCCTCAGCTACAGGTGCCATGTCTGACATTTTATAAAAATCAAAGTCATAAATTAATGGTAGTGAAGCAGAGAACAAAATGAAATCTAAATCCTTGCTGGCCTCTTCATACAACTGTCACAGCCTTGGACTATGTCTAACCAGACATTTCACAACGATAGAAAAGTACACTCCTTACTTGAGAGCTCTGGTGGCCTAGTAGCAAGAAGCTGCACTACAATCCCAAAGGCACATGGTTCAAGGCTGCCACCAGCTGCTCCCCTGAGAAGGATGGGCAATCTCCTCCTGTGTGTTTAACTGCCTCTGAAAAATCCACGGGAGGGTCTGCTATGGGTTGGTTCCTACTCGATGGTAAACAACAACCACAAACTTGTTTTTATAGTCAGTACATGTCAAGTCTTCTCCTGTTCCCAAATGAATGCAATCTTAACTGACAAAAGATCACAAATAGATCTTAATAGGATTCCTTTTGTCTGAATAAGGCTTAAAGCAAAAAACTCTATTTTAAAATATTTTGTATTTATTATAACCACTCATTGTGTGAATGACCATTCTTCAACTTTTTAACAACCCCTCTTAAATTATCTCTCTGCCAAAGAAAAGTGTGAAGTCAGGAACAAAATTTGCTGAAAGCAACTTAAACTAAACAGTAAAGAGGACAACCCACTCACCATACACTATTGCCTATATTCAAAATGGGGAAAAATTTTTTTCCCAAGACTCATTGGTATTCTCTAGCTGTATCTTCACCTTACTGAAGATCATAGCTAAGTAGGAGGTGTGATTCACAGAAATAGAGTTTTCCCTTATAAACTTTACTCATTGAATAAAATTTTAAATATTCTCCAAGCAAGACAGAACAGAAAGCCTTGGAGTCCCATAATATATTTTGTGCAAAGAATAATAAAATGGCAATTTTACATATTATTCGTAATTTTCACACTCAAACTTCTTCAGAATGAGAATATTTTTACAAGTTAGCTTCAACTGAGCAGTCTAAGATCAGTTATTACAAAAATGTACAGACACCAATTTTATCCTTCAAAAATGTACATATGTAAAGTTACAGCAAATACTATATGCATTCAGTTGGAAATATGTTTGGGTAAAAGTAACAGAAAACTTAACAAATAGCTGAATAAACTGTTAATTGGTGCTTTGTTTTGTTTTTTCCTCATGTGACAAAAACTGTGGAGATAGGTAGTACAAAGCTTGTGCTGTGAGATATCAAGAATGCTAAATATATATCTCTCTTCTGCTTCATCATTCTAAATGTACAGTTCGCCTCTTTGTGATATCAAAACTGATGTTCACCTCAAAATAGGACATCTGTTCTCTAAGGAGAAGAGAAGGAGGAAGAGTTAAGGGCAAGAGCATTCTCTTTGGGCCACCCATGCCATTTAATTTAGTCATAGTTACCACCTGTTACTTCAAGCTGGCTTAGAAAGTGGAGAGTTTTGCTTCCTATCGTGGATAGCAGAAAGAAAAAAACAACAAAGTTTTAAATAAGCTTCATCTCACATACTTTGGGCATGTTGCTAGGAGATATCATTCCTTAGAGAAGGACATCATGTTTGAGATGGTGGAGGGATGGTGAGAAGAGGAAGACTCTCAACTAGGTGGATTGACACAGTGACTGAACCATGACCTTGAAGGTGTCAGAGATTGTGAGGATGGAACAAGATGAGATACGGTTCAGATCTGTAGTTCACAGGGTCGCTATGAGTCATACTCCACTTGACCAAACCTAACAACAGTGAAAACAACAAAGTAACTATCACACCTCCAGACCAGTTGAATCAAGTGGCATCTTCATTAATATTATCATATTAAATAGTAAAGTGGTTGGACTATCTGCCATACTTACACAGTTAGTTACATTTAACCCAATCCTAATCCATCTTTTAAACCATAGTTTTCCCTTGTCCCATTCAGACAACAGCTTCTCGGTCTCGGTAAAGATTCTGTATGAGCACAATTAAATGTTCTGGGATTCCCATTCTTCTCAATGTTAACCATATTTTGCATGACCCACACAGCCTTTGAATAGTCAATAAAACACGGACTTTTTTCTGATATACTCTACTTTCAACCAGGATCTATCTGACAACAGCATTGATATCCCTGGTGACACGGCTGGCCTCTTCTCAATCCTGTTTGAACATCTGGCAGTACCTCGTCAATGGATTGTTTCAGTCATTTTTGGATAACCTTCTCTGCAACATTTTGCTTGTATGTGCTACTAATTATTTGTTTAATAATCTTCACATTCTGTTAGATTGCCTTTCTTAGGAATGGGAACAAATATGCTTCTCTTCCAATCAGTTGGTCAGTCAGCTGCTCTCTGAATTTCCTGGCATAGACTGGCGAGCACATCCAGGGTTGCATCTGTTAATCTAAAATTTTCAAACACTATCCCATCTATTCCTGGGAATTTTTTTTTTGCCAGTTTTTTTAGTGCAGCTTGATCTTCTTTTGTTACCATTGGTTCTTCTTCATATGGCGCTTCCTGAAAGTTTTCAGCATCAAGCAGTTATTTTTGGAACAGTGACTCTGTATATATTTTCCATCTTCTTTCAATGCTTTTCAGATCATGCAAAATTTTGCCCATTGCATCTTTCAGTATTGCAACTCGTGACTTGAATTTGTTTTCCAGTTTCTTCCATTGGAGAAAAGCTGAGTGAGTTCTTCCCTGTTTATTCTCTGACTTCAGCTCTTTACACATTTCGTTCTAATAGTTTGCCTTCTGGAGCTGTCCTTAGAAATCTTCTGTTCAGCTGTTTTCCTTCAGCATCTCCTTTTCTTTTGGCTTCTTGATGTTCTAATGCAATTTTAATAGTTTCTTTTTAACATCCATTTTCTCTTTTTCTTTCTCCTCTGTATTTGCAAGGATCTTTTGCTCTTTTCATGGATGATAGCTGTGATTTCATTCCACAGCTCTTTTAGTCTTTGATCATTGGTGATCAATGCCTCAGACCTGTTCTTATGATGATTTTTAGTTCCGGTAGAATAGACTCAAGGTAATATTTTACTTCTTGAGAATTTGTTTTAATCATTTTCAGTTTCAGTTTGAACTTGCACGTGAGTAACTGATGGTCTGATCCACAGTCAGCATCTGGTCGGGTTGTGACTCCTGATAATAAGCTTCTTCAATGCCTCTTTCCACAAATGCAGTCAATCTGATTCCTGTGCAGACCATCTCGTGAGGTCTCTGTATAAAATCACTATCTCTTTTAAAAATAATTTACGATGAATAAATCCTTTAGTGTACAAAATTCAATTGTTCACTCTGCTACTTCAGTTTTGTCACCAAGTCCTGCCTCATTTCTACCACCAAGCTCACAAATGAAACAACAACCTGTGTTATGTAGATGATACAACCTTGCTTGCTGAAAGTGAGCAGGACCTAACGATAGCCTTCTATATGGATTGCACCTTAACATCAAGAATAAAAAGGTCTTTATTCCTGGGCCAGTGGGCAATATCATGATAGAGAAAGGATTGAAATAAGGATTGCTGTTGTTGTTGTTGTTTATTGCTTGGATCTGCAATCAACACTGTTGATACCAGGAGTCAGGCCATAAGGAGATGTATTGCTTTGGGCAAGTCCACTATCAGGAACCTCTCTAAAATACTCGTGAACAGTGATGTCAGTTTGAAGACAAAGGGGTACCTGATTCAGGCCACAGTATTTACATTACTTGCTATGCATTTAAGTGCTAGACAATGAATTAGGATGGCAGAGGAAAAATTGATTCTTTGAGTTGTATTGTAGAATACTGACTATCCCATGGACTACCCAAAGAACAAACATGTATGCCATGGAAAAGTTGCAGCCAGGTGCTCCTGGGAGCCAAGGATGACAAAGCTTCTTCGTCTCTCATAGTTTGGGTATATTAGTAGGAGAAGCTATTCCTTGGAAAAAAAGTTATCATGCTTGGAAGAGTGAAGCATCAGCAAAAGAAAGGAAGACCCTCACAAAAATGGATTGAAGGGGTGACTTCAGCAATTGGCTCAAGTACATCAGAGATAGTGAGGAGGGCACAGGATAGGACAGGATTCAGATCTGTTGATTAGATTGCTATGAGTTGTACTTGACTCAATGGTACCTAAATCCCTTTGAGCCTAGTGGAAAATTTGTTGTGCTGCCAACCTAAAGGTAAGTGATTTGAATCCATCACCTATTCTGAGGGAGAAATATGGGCAGTCTTCTGTGTGATTTATAGTCTCTGAAAACCCACTGGAGGGTCAGTTATGAGTTATTTACAGTTAAGCAGCAATGAACTATGGAGTTTTAAGGGTTGTTTTGGAGTTTTTGTTGCTGTCTCTCATTATTTGTCACAAAGTCTGGTCATATCAAGATAAATTAATTTCAACCTGAAAAAAAAATTCTTAAAGAGCTCTTTCATGAATAGTACTTAATCATATAGGTCTACCAAAACCTTCCTCTAATATTTGCTAAACAACACCTTTTACTCTACAGTTTCATCAAGTCATAATTCCAGAATGAATCTTTGAGATTTCCAAAGGTGTATAAGTAAATTTACACAAGGCATATCCCTTGAGTATTCAGTGACACGCAGATCTTGGACTTAGGCTTTTTGATTCATGATCTACATTTATTCTGCTACTGAATATGAACACTGAAAACCAAGTCTATTCAATTTTTCAAAAGAAATGCGAGTAAAGCACTAGGGGAAATGAAAAAAAAATTTACTTTTTGTACAATCTCCATACTTTTCTGCATTGATTTTTCCCCCCAAAATCTAGCACTACAAGTCATTACAGAATCTTATTTTCCATCAAGGGAGTAGTTGTACCAGTCAAAGAGAATCATATAGACTTCCAGAAGAATATAGAGACAGCTTGGTTACCATGGACTGCCAAGAAAACAAGCAGATTCATCGTAGAAAGGATTAAACCAGGCTGCGCCTTGGAGGCAAAGATTCTGGGGCTTCGTCTGACATACTTTGGACATGTTGTAAGGAGAG
>NW_006399755.1:23921874-23923508 GCF_000299155.1 Elephantulus edwardii
GGTGAAGGAGAGGAAGACCCTCAACCAGGTAGATTGACATAGTGACTGCCACAATTGGCTCTAGGGTGTCAGAGAGTGTGAAGATGGCACAGGACAGGACCAGATTCAGATCCTCTCTTCATAGCATCACTATGAGTTGTATTCAACTTGATGGTACCTAACAGCAACAACATTTTGAGGAGAAAGAAATTTAACCACCTCATCTGCTGGAAAAGATGTCATCTTCCTTAATGTGGATGAACATCTTCTAAGTTCAGCTGTTGTTGTTCAGGATGCATATAATTTGGAGAAAATAACCTCAACTACAGGGAATTTTCTCTTTCAGGGAAATCATTAATAAGAATAGCAAAGTAAAAAAAAAAAAAAAAAAAGAATAGCAAAGTCAAAAAATGCTGTAATTCAGTATATTTTCATTCTTTTATTACAAATAAATATCAGTTTTTGGATATTTTTAATAGATTAATTAACAATTTAGTGGCAATGACATAATCCAAACTATACAGATAAAATTTTAAGTAAGAAAAAGCTTGTTGTTGTAACATTCTGTCAGGTACAACTCACAACAACCTTATGAACAACGGATATGAACACTGTCTATTATCTAAGAATTTCTTAATTAAATATGTGATTATTTATTGTAGAAGGAAATCATAACAAGACACAATGTGTTATATAACAGATAACTTAGGACAAAGTGAGACTAAAAACATTATAAGATTGTACTTTTTAGGCCTTAAATGGTAATACCAATTTATAACTGTTTTCAAGTGTTCATATTGTAAGAATTATCCACTTATCATTTTATGAGATAATAATATCCAAAACCAAAAGAAAGAAAGAAAGTCATTGCCATCAAGTCCATTCAAAGTCATAGTTATGCAAGAGGACACAATAGAACTGCCCCTTCAAGGCTGCTTCCAAGGCGGTAAAAGACTTAGTGGGGAAAAATTGCCTCACATTTTGCCTATCCAGTAGCTGGTAGATTGAAGCTGTTGACTTTATGTCTGACAGTTAAGTGATTTAACCACCAAGCTAACAAGTCTCCTTAATAGTATAGCAAATGTGATTTAGACAGCTAATAAATCTTCACCTTATGCAAAAATAGTGATGGTTGTTATCAGTTGGAATGGTCTCCCTAAAAAACAATGTGTTGTAAACCTTAGGATTTATATTGTTACAAACTATAAAGTTGTAATCAAGCCATTGCTAATAGTGGATTCTCTGTGGCTATCAATTGCATGAGAGCAAATTACCCATCTTTCTGTTGTGGAGGTGCTGGTGGATTTGAACCATAACTCTTTAGCCTGTATTGTTGTTGTGTACAGTTGAGTGGGAATTAACTCTCAGCTGACCCTCTACCTGGTTTTCAGAGCAGTAAATCACACAGAAAGAGAATGCTCTTCGTTCTTCTGTAGAACAGCCAATGGATTTGAACTCCATGCCTTTGGGTTGACAGTGTAACTCTTTGCCATTAAGCCACTAGAATCCCATCTGTGAATAGAATTTAATTGTCATATTGAGAATGTTGTTGTCTGAGGTGACTTCCCCTTGTTCGCCACTCCCAAGCTTCCCTTCTGCCCAGGAGCACGTTCTCGCTGTCCCCAAGGGCCTCTTCCTGCTGGTTTTTCCTGTAC
>NW_006399755.1:23924075-23944346 GCF_000299155.1 Elephantulus edwardii
GACTGGAGTAATCGGGATGGGTGTGTCAGGGGCAATGTGACTGGCACAGGATAGAGCAGGGTTTAGGGCTGTTGTACATAGGGTTGCTATGAGTCGCAAACGACTCGGCGGCACATAACAACAACAACAACAACAACAACAATTTTTTCAATAAATATCACTCATACCTATCTTATAAATTTGGAGAAATTTATTATTTTATACCATTAAATTATTTTAATCCATGATATAAATATAGCAAGGATATGTATTTACTCTCTCAATAAAAAGTTTTCTAAGATAGCATATGCTGTTGTAAACTTTCCTTTTATTTTCTTAATTTTATTTTGTTAATTTTAATGAACATTTACAAAGATTTTGGATTTCCATTCATTCATTCATTGTTGCTTTTTTTTTCCTTCCTGCACACCCCTTCCCCCAGCTCGTTCTTCTCTTTAGAAAGCAAAAGAAAAATTCCTTCATTGGTATACAATCCCCCCGCCCCAAGTACAGTCCACTATGCAACCTTCATTCTGGACTCTTGTCATAATCATAATACCCAATCATATATAGCTTTTAAACTGTTCTCTTCCTCATCTGTTTCAATGCAGTAAACTTTCCTTTTCCAGTCCCTAACTTTTAATGTAAGTGAAATTAAATAATGATCAATGTAACCCTAGTCTACTAGGGTTAAAAGTGAGAATTATCTCAAAGGTGTAGTATTTCCCTACATAATGATGAGAACAGATAGAAGCAGATGAAGACTCTTTCTAAGGAGTGAGCATGTGTGAGTGTGCATGGGGAAGGAGAAAGTATTGCAAAATGAGTTGTCTGTTGTGTATAGTGCTACTGTTAAGTGCCATCGAGTCTGGCACTTAACCCATCAAGTAACCCTATAAGTAACAGAGGTGATCTATTCAGTGCCATTCTCATCATCCATGACATACCTGAGCTCATGGCTGCAGTTGCTGTGTCAATCAATCTGGTTGAGGGTCTACTGCTCTTTCAGAAACCATTCACCTTTCTAAGCTTGATGTCTCTTTCCAAGGAATAACTTTTGCTAACAACATACTCAAAATATGTGAGATGACGTTTCTCCAACCTTGTTTCTAAAGGGAATTCTGCCTGAATTTTGTCCAAGATATATTTTTTTTCTTCAGTACTCTTCTTCAACGTCACAATTCAAAGACACAAATTCTTCTTCTGTCATCCTTATTCATTGTCCAGCTCTCAGATACATAGCAAGTGATTTAAAAGATGATGGCCTGAATCAGGCACACATTTAACATTATTTCTCATCAGTATTTTGGAGATATACTTCACAATGGACTTTCCCAATGTAATGTATCTTTTGATTTCTTGACTGCTGGTACCACAGCTATTGATTGTGGATCCAAGAAAGATTAAATTGTTGAAAACTGCAGTCTTTTCTGCATCTATCATGATGTTCCTTATCAATCCAGTGGTAAGGCTTTTTGTCTTCTTGATGCTAAGATTTAATCTATTTTTAAGACTGCAAGAATTTCAAGTGTTCCTCCATTTCAACAAGCAAGATTGTGTCATACGCATATTGCAAGTTGTTGATCTGATCCTGATATCACATTCATAGAGCCTAGCCTCTGAAATTATTTTCCCAATATACAGATAGAACAAGCATGGAGAAATGATACATTCCTAACAATGTAAAATTGTTGTTGTTGTTGTCATTGTTATGTACTGTCTACTCAAGTATGTTTCATAGTTACCCAATGAACCACAGCTCTAAAACTTGCCCTATCCTGAGGCAACTTCATCATTTCCAACACACGTGATCCCACTGCCACAGTCACTGTGTAAATCCATCTCATCAAGGGTTTTCCTCTCTGCACTGACCTTCTACCTTTCCAAGCATTATGTCCTGCTCCAAGGCCTGGCCACTCCTGACAGCATGTCCAAAGTACGTGAGACCATCTTTGCTTCCGAAGAGCATTCCAGTTTCATATTCTCCAGGATAGACTTTTCCGTAGTCTTCAAAGTCCATGGTATGCTCAATACTCTTCTTCAGTACCACAACTCAAAGGCAACAATTCTTCTTCTGTTAACCTTCATCATTGCTCTGTGTATAGCAATTGTTGTTGTTGTTATGTGCCATCGAATAGCCTGTGACTCATAGAGACTGTACATACACAAGAGCTTTGAACCTGCCCTATCCAGAGGCATTTTCAATGTCTCCTACATACCTACCACCATTACCCCGGTTACTGTGTCAATCCATGTCATCCAGGATTTCCTATCCTTAGTTGTCCCTCCACCCTTCCAAACATGACAACCTTCTCCAACAATTGGTCACTCTTGGCCATGTCCAGAGACTGTGAGATGGAGCTACAAAATCTTTGCCTCCAAGGAGCAGCCTGATTTCACCTTCTCCAGGACAGACTTGGTGGTTCTTTTGGCAGGTCTATGTTCTTCCCCAGCACCACAACTCAAAGGCATGATTTCTTCCGTCATCTTTAGACATTGTCCAGCTCTCTGATGCAAAGTGATTTCAAAGACCATGCCCTGTATCAAACACAAACCTTAGTCTCTAGACTGACATAATTGCTCTTCTGCACTTTAAAGAGGTCCCCGACAGCAGATTTCCCTAATGCATTTTGTCTTTTTATTTCCTGACTGCTGGTCCCAAGAGTGTTGATTGTGGATCTTAGTGAGCTGAAATTGTTAATAACCTAAATTTCTTCCTCATTTATCATTGTCCTCCCTATTGGCCCAGGGGTGAGAATCTTTGTCTTCTTGATATTGAAGACTACAGTCCCTAACCTGCAGCAAATGCTTCTGGTCCTCCTCAGTTTCAACCAGCAATGTTGTGTCATTTGCATGACACAGATTGTTGAGGAGTCTTTCTCTAACCCTGATGCCACATTACTACTCAGTCAATCCTACAGAATGATCTGTTCTGCAAATAGATTGAAATGGTATGGAGACACAGCACATCCCTGATATACTTCTTTCCTGATTTTTGTTTAACACCTCCTGGTCCTGCTCCAAGGTGACTGGATTTTTGTAGTGCATCACATGTTGAGATGTAAACAAAAAGTCAGTGGCTTTAATCTACCAGCCACTCCATGAGAGAAAGGCATGTAGTCTCTTCCTGTGAAGAAAACCTGATGAGGGGGTCACCATGAGTGGTGATTAATCAACTCAATAGCAGTGTGTTTGGTTTGATCGAGTCCTTCTACAGGAGTCCTATTAGCACAATGCTTAAAGTGCTGGTTCCTAAGTGAAAGCTAACTCATCTGCTGCTTTGCAGGAGAAAGATGTAATTGTCAGAGTTTGTTAAAATTTACAGCCATAGAAACCCTTTACTGAAATTCTATTCTTTTCCTTTAGGGTCACTATGAGTTGTAATTTAGTTAATTGGCAGTAGGTTTGTTATATCTTTGGGTTTGGTCTATCTTTCCCATCTCCAACTCTCTAGACTCTGTAAGAAAATAAATCCCTAGCACAGCGATACCCTATATCGAAAGTATTTGCCCCAACCTTGGGCTTATGGTGATTCTGAAATTAACATGAGTCATTATCCCCAAGTCATTTTCTCCAGGAAAAATTGTTCACAGATAACACCAAAGCAACCACCCTCCACTGTAACTGAGTCAGTTCCAACTGATGGCAAGCCTTCATTCGTTTCTAAAGCTATAAATTTTCACAGAATGATACTGTCCATTTTTCTTAAAAAAAAGAAAAAAAAATCAATCTTCTCATAATTTTCTTCTATGATGAATAACCACATATTTAAATGGGGACTTTTGAGATATCAGACAGTGACAATATTATGGCCTAGTAGTAAGAAGCTGAGCTGCAATCCCAAAGGCACATGGTTTTACTCCACTAGCTGCCTCCTCCCCCCTCCCCACCCCAAAAAGATGAACAGTCTCCTCCCATGAGATTTACTGCCTCTAAAAACCCGCTGAGGGTCAGCTGTAGGTCAGTTCTAACTCAATGGCACACAACAACATTCATTTATTAAATACTGTGCTCTGTTCTTTGCTTAGGGCTCCACTGGAGAAAGATGGGCCATTTCCTCCTGTATAATTTACAACCTCTGAAAACCCACTGAAGCGTCAGCTATGATTCTATTCCAGCTCCATGGCAATGAGAGAGACTCTTCGCTTAAATGTATATCTACATATTTTGGGCTATTTTCTTGTCACCAAGTTTTTAATGACATCTATGAAACATACTCTAGAACAACTATTCTGAAAAGAAATAAATTAGCTGAATTCCAGCATTTCTATTTGTTAGCTAAATAACAATACTCTG
This sequence comes from Elephantulus edwardii, assembly GCF_000299155.1. Lineage (NCBI taxonomy): Eukaryota > Metazoa > Chordata > Mammalia > Macroscelidea > Macroscelididae > Elephantulus > Elephantulus edwardii. The sequence continues at coordinate 23,928,351 of NW_006399755.1, forward strand.
ATTGAAACATATTATTCTGTTTTAGAATAGAATGACCCAACACTGAAAATGTAAGTTCCATTTGATCCATTAAAAAAAAAGAAAAAACTGTAGGTTTTTTTCATCTCCTTTGGACACAAGTTCTTAGTAACTAAAATGCAATTTGAGAAAGTGAGTTGTTCCTTATTTCTAATCTATGTGTCAGGTTTTCCATGTGCTGATGAAGAATAAAAAACAGATAACGGTGATAAGAATCCCTAAAATTGATCTAGGGACCAACATTTAGGTCTCAGTTTGCCACAAGTTATCTATCTAACTGGGAAAGCTATTCAGTGATTTTGTGGAAAGAAGTGTTTTTTAAACCATAAACAGAATCTGGCTGTCTTCTCTAGGGATTCATAAGCTGTCTAATACTGGATACACATTTCTGAGTGTACTTTTGCTTTTCTAGGTAACTAGTCCGTATGTTCATATTTTCAAAATGCTTATTCTTTAAAAACCTTATTTAACCCAATATGTATAAGTGATTTGATTATTTGAAGAGTATTGAGAAATCATGCTTCCCTCCTGAAATTTTAATATATCGTCACAAAAGGAGGCTCTGATTTCTTATGGAAAATTAGAAAATACTAACAAATTAGAATAAACAATCTCTGTTATAATTTCTTTGTAAGAATTTAAGCTCCTATGTGGTCCCTTAAGGTTTACATTTTCTTTCACCTTATAGAATATAAAACAATCGGTTTGAAATAGAGGATCTCTAAGCTTAAATTCTATTCTAAAAATGTTACATTCTATGAGTCAGTACTACCACTTAGATCAGGAGAGCCACAGACTTAGAATCCTGGTAGCTTTTCCTTAATCTACTCAAAATGTCAGTAACCTGTGTTTGCAAATAATATTAATTCTCTCTAAAGTTTAAAGTATCCATCTGAAAAGGATTATAATTTTAACATTTCTTACAGAAGTAGGAATAGATAAAAGGTATGAATATTTCTCAAATGCTTTAAGATGGCAAGTGAAAAAATATTGCACAGAGCAAACATCACATACATAGATCTCTGTCTTGATTCTACTTGATAGGAGGTGACTTGATGCTTAATTATCTAATTACAGTAAAGTTAGCTCAGTACATTTAACTAAGCTACAGACTAGGATTAAAAAAATATTCTGATACTTAGATTATATCTCAAAAACAAAAAGATAAAAACATATTACAGGAAACCAGCCATGCTACTGTTTTCAACCATAGATATTACAGCTGATGGATATTCTCACTAGAATGTTTTCTTATAGAATCTTCTTCTGGCCCACATAAGATAGTACTCCCTGCTATCTCCCTACCTGTTCCCACTTAGTGATTTAGGAAGTTACCAAGAAAGGACTCAAAACTCCTGAAAGCTCAGAAAAGTGAAAAGGAAAAGATATACCAGTTAATGATCCCAAAAACTCAAAAGTAAAAGTGACCCAGGCTCAGATTCTCTTCACCTCCAGCCCAGCCATAAAAGATGATGCAAGTAGCATCATTCTTCTGAATTTAATTGCAGTGCTCCCAGCAACACCAGGTCACCTGGAAGCACCAGCAGGGGAAATCCTGCCACAAAAAAATACCAGGCCTGAAGTATTCCTTATCACTCAGCAGGTCAGAAAATTCTTACTCTCACCCAGAGGGACCTGGAGGCCTTGAACAGGAAAGCAGATAATAAAAGGGAAAGTTTAAATCCTCAGATGATACAGAGAAACTCAATAGCTCATACAGTGCTGCCGGGAACATAAAACAGTACAGCCACTTTTAAAAAGAGTTTGGCGTTTTCTCATAAAACTGAGCAAGTTATTACCCAAGAACTCAGCAATTATGCTCTTGCATGGAGAAAGGAAAATTTATGTGCATGGAAAAGCTTGTATATCAGCTTTTAAAATAATAGCTCCAAAGTGGAGGCAGTCTAAATGTCCTCTGAGGAGTAAATTATCAAACATGGTACACCCATACCATGAAAAAAAAAACTATTCAGCAACAAAAAGGAATGAACTAACATGAAATAACCTGAATGAGTCTTGGAGAAATTATGTCACCAGAATTTCAGTAGGAATGAAAACATCAAACATTATGCAATCCATGATTCCATGATTCCACTTAAATAATACCTGGGAATGATAAAATTATAGAGATGGAAAACGTAACAGTGGTTGCCAGGGATTAATAACAGGGCAGGAGAAAAGGAGAGAGGTGGGTGTAGCTAGGGTACTGTGTTTTACTTGGGGTACTGGATACAGTAGCCTACACATGTTAAAAACTACTCAGCATTTCATTTGCATAAATTCAAATGGGAACATAAAAACTGGCAAAATATGTGTAAGATCTGTAGAGTGTTCTCAATGGCAATTTCCTGGTTGTGATATTGTACAGTCATTTTTCAAGGCTTACTATTGAAGAAAGCTGAGTACATAAGATCTTTATATTACCTTTTTTCCAAGTGCATTTGAGTTTACAGTTATCTTAAAATAAGAGGTTTCATTTTTAAAACTGGGTAACAAAGGTGAAGTACATTTCTGGTATAGTCTCAATGTATCACCTTATAGAATACTTGGTAAAAGAAAAACTAACAGCATTAATTGGGCAGATACCACATTTCAAGTGATCTCACTTGGTGAACAACACTGAGAAAGACAGAATCTCCTCCAATGATCCAACAGGAAGTACACATCACTTATGTGGGAACCTTCTTACTAAAAATATTTAACCTTAATTTAATCAAGTGAGTAAATAGACATATCTGAATTGTGACACATTCTGCAAGTCAAATTATCCTAGATGACAAATATGTTAATGTCACAAGAGGCAAAAAAAGGAAGGGTTATGTAATTAATTATAAAAGCATAAAATAAAAATATGTGTGGGGAAGGAACAAATAACTGAAAATAGACAATTTCCTTAGTGGACATAGTCACAAACAGATTTCTTATTCCACCACCACGCCAGACCATTTTGGTGGTCCAAAATCTCTGGTGATACAAGCACAAAGACATTTGGATAAAATAAGAAAGAAAAATAAAATGTGTTAAATTATTATTAAACTCAAGGGAGGAGGAAATATAATCCTTTGATATCAGAAAAGAAACAAATGCCAGACCAGTTAGCAGACATATCGGCACAAAGAGACACAGAACTTTGACATAGTCATTAAAAGCTAAAGGCTAAGGGTTTCATGTGATTTTAAAGACATGGAACTAGAGTTGTAATCTCTAAATAAAGTCTGAACCCTGGAAATGTTAACCCTTCATGTGAGACGAACTACAAGTCTCACTTGGGTAATAGCAATTAAACTTCTCTCCTCCTGATTCTCTATTTAAAGAGGGAAAAGTATCCTCAAAGTAAAATCTCTAGATCTACACATATACAGTTAGAATTTATATCATCTGCTTGGTGCAGGAATTTCAAGCACAGAAATTAATGTGAAAGTTGATTCCAGGCCAATGAAACCTTTGTTATTGTTGTTTTTGTTGTATACTACAGAGTCAGAACCAACCCATAGCTGCCCCTCGTGCAGGTTTTCAGAGGCAGTTAATCGTACAGGAGGAAATTGCCCATCCTTCTCCCACAGAGCAACTGGTGACCTTGAACCATGTGCCTTGGGATTGCAGTATAGCTTCTTGCCACTAGGCCACAAGAGCTCCATAATGACTGTTCTATAAAAACAAACAAAATACCCCTCTATGAGAAAACTTTTATAGATTAGGGGAAAAATATGGCTTGTGCAGATGATAACCAAAATACAAAAACCTAGGTGAATATAAGCCATAATCCAAGCAAACAAACAAAGGGGAAAACCATCAGATCCAAGCAAATAGAAGGAAGAACTCCAATAAGAAATTGAAGTAAGAGAGTAATTTGAAAGATTTTGAAGCTCTATTTGACATACTTTGGGCATGTGGTCAGGAGGAACCAGTTTTTGGAGAAGGACACCATGCTTGGGAGGGTAGAAGAGAGAACACAAGAGAGGAAGACCCTGAATGAGATGGATTGTCTCAATAACAAGGGTGATAGGGATAGGTTTGTAGGAGAATGTGAGTTTGGCTCAGGATAGGACAGGGTTCAGAGCTACTGTGCATGGAGTAGCTATGAGTTTCAGATGATTCAATGGTACATAACAACAACACAAAATTAGGTATAATGATTAAAGAAATAAAATAAGGATAGTTTCACAACTAAGGTATGAAAAAGATATGAAATGTATTAAATAGTACTTCTAGAAGAAAAATGATAAATTATTCATCAATGTAGAGCCTAAACAATAGACAAGACATCAAAGATGAAATAGTTAATTAACAAGGGTCTTTACTATAATCTAAATGCCTCTTCTTAAATATCATAGAGAGGTAAGTGACTAGATAGAACAAGAAAGTGTAACATGTGTCTAATAAGAATTTCAGAGAAAATAATAGAGAGAATGAGGAAAAGATGATGAAGAGACAATGACATAAATTTTTATGAATTAAAGAACATAAGAGATATCAATAAGGAGAAATAAAAACAAACTCACATGTAGGTATGCTATAAGGTCAGAGTGAAAAACATAAAAGACACTAAAAAATACTAAAGTACAGTAATCTTAAAAAGCAATGGGAAAAATCTAATCTTTCATAATCAATACTAGAAGTCAGAAGACATTGAAATAATTTCTTCTATTCTGTTTCCAGATAATCCATTAATCAAGTGTGGAGATGAAGTATAGTTTCAAACAAACTCATAAACAAACAAAAAGATAATAAATTAACTTTCCTAAAAAGGAATTTTAGCCCTTGAGGAAGAGTACAAAAGTTAAAGGTAACATAATACAGGTAAAGGTGATTAAACATTAACTGTAAAAAAAAGAAAAAACAAACCATTAGTATGAAATATGACAGAGAATGTAAAATATGTGATCCTATCGCATTGTTGTATTGATTTCGTCAAGTTGAGCACGACTCATAATGACCCCATAAAGAAAAGTCCTTTCTATAACGATCGACATTTATCAAAGTTTGTAGAGTTTCCAGAGGCATGTTGATGCCCCTTCTGCTTCCAAAGTCTTACATTACTATACAAAATTAAGAAAAACAATCAGAATTAAAACCTTTTCAGAATCTTAGGGCAGGGTTCAGAGCTAGAGTCACAATGAGTCGCAGGCAAATTGAAGACACATAACAATGACAACATATTATTCAAAGGAGCCCTGGCGGTGTGGTACATTTCATTTCAAACTGGTAACTGAAAGATCATTGTTTCAAATCCACCAGCCATTCATAGGAAGAAAAATGAGTAGTTTCCTTGTATGAAGAGGTGCAGCCTCATAAACCTCATGGAACGTCACTATGAGTTAGAATCAATTCAACAGCAGTGGAGCTTTGATATATTATTCTGAAGATATTTTAATAAAGTTCATTTATTTAACATAAAATGTGAATGTCCAACATGAAGAATAAACACTAAGAGGATACATACTGAATATAAAATATTCAAACTAATAAAGAGAAAGAGACTAAAAAAGGCTCACCTCATGACCATCAAGTCAAATCCAACCCATTATGACTTCTAAGACAGAGTAGAACTGCGCTATAGGGTTTCCAAGCTGTTAAATCTATTCAGCAAGCTGCTACATGTTCTCCAGTGGAGTGGCTGGTGGGTTTCAACCACTCACATTTCAGCATTTATTCACTGTGTCATCAAGACCCCTTAAAGACATTCAATAAATCCAATAAGTCTAGATGATAGAACTGGTTGGAGTAAGAAACCAGTGGAGGAAGTCCCTAAGAATGTCCTCCAATAAGAAGTAGCCTTGCAGTTTTAAATATGTATGTCATTAATCTGGAAACTTGACTCTAAGACAAAGTTGAAGATACAGTCTTTTTAAGGACTGTCCTTGTTATCAACACCTGAGAAAAGGATGGAGAGGAAACAGAAAGAAGTAAAAGGAAAAAGCCAAGTTTCAGTGCAAGTGTCAAACATAACCTTACCGTCTGAATCATCTTTCAGAGTTGTCTTGAGTTAGATTGAGATGTCCAGGCCTTTATACCTCTAACAGCAATGATTCTTACAAGAACCCATCATTGAATATAGATCAGCCTGAAGTAGTGAATTTTCAGGCTAGGAAGTTTCAACAACACAGGCAATTCCTGAGAGGATCAGCCTGGAAGGCCAGTTGATGACAGAACTCCCAAACTCAAAAATCTGACTCCTATAGAATCAATTCTAACTCTTAGCAACCCTACAGGACAGAGGTAGAACTGTTCTAGTAGTTTTTCCACACTGTAAATCTTTATGGAAGCACACTGATTGCTACATTCTTCTCATCTAGAGTGGTTGGTGGGTTTGAAGCAGTCCCCACTCAGTTATCACTTTAACCACTGCACTACTGGGTCTACTAAGGGACAGAACTTTCAGTTTGGTGAAACAAGTTCTTCCTTAAAGAATGATTTGCCATATCACCAAAACTCCACTGCTGTAGAGTGGATTCCAACCCACAGCAACACTATAGGAGAGGCCAGAACTACCACAAAAGGTTCTAAGACTGGAAATCATTACAGAAGCACTGCCTCGTCTTTTCAAGGAGTAGCTCGAACCATCAACCTTTCTGTTAGCAGACAAATAAGCAAATAAAGCTTCTTTTGACATGTACTAATGCCCACCAGGATACCCTCGGGCCTGTCTTTCATTGTTTTTGTTCAGACATTCCTCTAGGTCGTATAGCCCTGGTGTACAAGTTGCCGTACCATGATCACTTTTGGTTGCTGTGAGGCTGAACACTGTGACACTGATGTGTCAAATGCATTAATGGTTGGTTACCCAATGTAGACAGAGAGTGGGGTGGAGCTGCCCAATTAAAACAAGTTTGGAAGGAGGAGTGATGTCCACTTCCATAATAACTTGCCTCCAGAAAACCTATGAACCTGGAGAGAGGATAAATGGCACCGAAGCATTGAGGACTCTCCTTCACAGGGTCGCTATGAGTCGGCTGTGACTCGACGGCACTTAACAACAACAACAATGCCCACCAGGTCACTATCAGTTGGGTCCAAAGGAACCTATTTTTCCTGTGACCAACATCACTATATATCACCAAACTGCTGCTTGAATTTTCTTGGAAAAAACAGTGGGTAAAATTTTATATCATAATAATAATTTTTTTCTAATTTAAGGCCTCTTCATTTACCTCTTGCATTCTACCCAAAGTAAAACAAATATGATATTAGTAACAACTTTGGTCTCATAATTCAATCACAATTTTAAATTTTCAGTTGTAATCTAAAATATAAATGTTATTCCTGTGTCAAAACTATTCTCAAAAATAGACCTTCACATGTACATACACTGTTATTGGCATTATTAAACATGTATGTCAAGATGGACACAAGAATCCAAGATTAGAAAAACCATATATGATTGATTTCTTTTTCCTCAAGCCAAAACCAACTCTATTTCAAAAGCAAACAAGCATGTCCAAGGAGTATCCTCTAGGGAAATTTAGAATCATTCATCTTTGCAATATGTCAAGGTAGAAATAAACTAAAAGGAAAATTAGCTGAAGAAAAAAACAAAAGTAGATACATTACAAAATTGTTTCCTTCACAATTTGCTCACAGCTGTGAAATAGGCATTTGTTGAGTCATAGATGACTTACAGCGACTTTTGTTTTCTTCTATAAATTAACAAACTAGTATTCTGATGTTTAAAAATAATTAAGTGATGATCAGTAAAAATAGCACTACTCTCTGGTGGACTAGTGGTAAGGAATTGCACTATCAACCCAAAGGCAACTGGTTTGAATCCACCAGCTGCTGGGGGGGGGGGGTGGCAGGGAAGATGAGCAATCAATTCCCAGGCAATTTACTGCTTCTGAAAGCCTGCTGGAGGGTCAGCTATGAGTCTGTCCTGATTCAGCAGTACACAACCACACATCCTACAAGTACCCGTTGGAAGAGATAAATAGGCCCATGCCCATGTAATGCTGAAGACACTGTTGAAATCAAATAGGTTTCTCAGACTCCTCAGGAGAGCTTCAAACTGATATGAAAAAATTGTTGAAATGTTCCACTGCTTTTTAATGTAAATTAAAGGTTTTCAGTAAAAGGAAAAGTGTATGAAGCACTACAAAAAAATAAAAACAGCATCTAGATGTCTAGGGTTTGTTTTTTTTTTGTTTTGTTTTGTTCTAATATGTCTTTTACTCATACAATTAAGTCAAGAGTTTCAAGCAGTTGGAAACCTCTGAAGGTGAAGTAAAGGTAGAGATTGATGTAATCCAAGAAACAGCTCTCCATACAAATCTAAGATACACTATTCACAGACTACCATTTCTGTCTAATATCAACATATGCATATGATGTAGACATGCAAATGTTTTTTTAGAGAATCTCAAAGTGTTCCTTTTTTTCTCTTTTTTTTTTTTTTTTTCAAAGTGTTCCTTAACCATCATCTCAGGTCCCTGTGTGTGTAAAAATCTAAAAATGAACAGCATTGTAATTGAGAACTAATTTCCCTGTGTGCTCCACGCTCCTTACCTTTCTATACTTGCTTTAATACTGTTGGCTACAATGGGTTGTTTAAAACATGGCACATGGAAAGAAAGCCAAACAAGAAAACAAGAGAGGCAAGAAGGTAGAGAGATGAGGTGGGGGTGGGGGGAGTCATTCCCCTTCTGGTAATCTAAACACACCTAACACCTCTCCACCAGATTGCCCGAAGTTCCATGCAGCCCCTTCTATGTACTAAGGCTTGGGTGCATCCAAGTTGTTCCCCATTCACCTGGGCACCTAACAGCATCCTGGGACCGCCGCCCAGCAAACTCTTGGATACTTAAGGCTCCCTCGCCTGCAATCACTGGGCACTGCGCGCCACTCTAGGTTTAAGATCCAAGAATCCTTCTGCCTTTCTCCATCCTGCTTTGGCTCTTTTCTTCCTAGTGACTTTCCAAGAAGTCCAAGGGCGAAAGCTGGCACAGAGAACCGGAAAGCGAAAGGGAAAGGGGCAGTTACCAGATTTACAAGAGGCAAAAAGAACCGGTCAAGGCGACTGTCATATTTGCACCAGGGTTCCATCTTTCTACACCCGCCAGTTGGCCCCTCAGTGGCCCAGACTCTCCATGTCGGCATCAGCATGTGAAGTAAAGGAAGAGGGGAAAACTGCCATCCTCTAGCACCCTGGGCTGATCTTACCTTGGCTCCACTCGCTGAAGCCTCTCTCTCCTGCCTGAGGTGATGATGCCGCACAACCCTGTCTTGCTCCGGACGCCAGGGCTCAGCAAGGTTCCGCCCGGCACTGTGAGTCCCAGGAAGGAGGACGAGCCTTCCTTTCTCTGCGGGGGCGAGAGTGCAGCCCGGAGGACGCTCGCTTGCAACCGGGTCAGCGGTAAGCAGCCTGAAGCCGCCCAAGTGAGGCTGAGAGGTCCGGGAAGGAGCGCGCTGGCCGGGGGCGGCTGCAGGGTGCGCGCTCGAACCGGCTGTCCAGCCTACTGGAGGAACCCTGGTCCTGGCTGCACCCGCAGCCGCGACACTCTTCTGAGCCCCTCTGTCACCCGTGGCGCTGGGTCTACCGCGCTGCGCTCCTCAACCCGGTGCGGGTAATAACAATGTGACCCTAGTGCACGGACTCGCAGCTGTGTAGTAGGTTGTAATTGTTAAAGCTCCCGCCTGTCAATTCTAGAGAGCCATGCACACCATCCCTAGCCGATTGACATCTTTCTGTCTCCCCCTCCCTGTTTACTTCCCCCTCCCACGTACCTCACCGACCTCCCTCTAGGCTAGGGGAGTTGTGCAAAACAGTCCTCACTCCCAGCTAGGAGCTCTGGGTATCTCCCTTGCTACCAGAGCTGAAGGATTACGCACAGCCCTGCGTGCATATCCAAAACCGGATGCTGAAAATCCTGATTTGAACCCCACACTCGCCACCTCTCGTCCGCCCCCCTCCCGGCCCTCCCGCCCCCATTCATAATCCCAGCGGCCGTCTGCCACTACCTACCCTCCCCTCTCCGCCCGCGCACGCTCGGATTCGCCGCCCCTGGAACGTGTCAGTCACTCGCTATTCATCTGCGGTGAATACCGTACTAGAAGCTCCGCAGCCTCAGGGCTGCACAAAGGGGGGCAGAGGGGAGTGGGATCTGGGCGCTGGAAAGAGGCTAGAGAACCAGAGAGTGTGGCACGCTACACAGAGCGGGCGTGAGGCTGCTGAGGGCTGGACACACTCCTGTTGCACAAAGAGGCTCTAGAATGATATCTGAGCTGTTCTGATGATCCAAGGGGGCAGATCGCCCCTGAGAACATTCTCTACCAAGAAACACTGGCAGTCGATTTCACAACTTGGAAATTCACGTGATCGAGCAACAGGCTATTTGACTCTTAAGAACGTCAAGAGTGGAGACCTGCCAGTCAATGGAATGGAAGATAGGGGGAGAAGGCAAGTAGGGGCTTCTTCCCCCCCAGTTAACCAGCCCTTTCAGTCTCACTGAGAAGGGGGAAAACTAGTAAGGAAAAGAGGAAGACAGGGTAAGGTAACATCATATGTTGAATTACTAAACTCTTTAGAGAGCACGATGACTTTAATGAATAAAAGTGGCCAATTCAGAGGTATGCAGTTCTAACCTATCAGTTTCTCCATAGGAGAAAGAAAGATGGCCAATCTTTTCCAGTGTATTTTACAGATTCTGAAAACCCACTGGAGGGTCAGCTATGAGTTGGTTCTGACTTGATGGCACACAACAAGAAGAAAAACAACATTGGATTCATTTCTGTAAACATTTGTCACATTCATTTTGCATTAAGAAAACTGCATTGTGTCAGGTGCTGGAGGTTAGGAAAGACTAGAACACGATCCCTGCATTCTCAGGGCAATGAGACCAATGGAAGAAATGGCTACCTAAGCCCAAAATACACCAGATAATATAATTTAAAAAAAAATCACACATTATGCTGAGTGAAATATCTCAGATGCAAAAGGACAAATATTGCATGGTGCCACTGTTGTAAAATGGGACTGATATCAGGGTTGGGGTAAGACGGAGAAAAACTGGATAAATTGTGTATACTGCATTGAAACAGATGAGGGACTGAATAATTTATAAGCGATGTATGATAGGGTCTTATGGTTATCACAAGAGTCCAGAATTAAGGTTGCATAGTGGAATGTACTTGGGGCGGTGGGAGGGGTGTGGGGGGATTGTGTACCAGGAAGGGAGTGTTTCTTTTACATTTGAAAGAGAGGAGCGAACTGGGGGAGGGGGGATGGGCGGGGAGAGAAGTGCAGCAATGAATGAATGGAAATCCAAAATCTCTATAAATGCTCATTAAAAGTATTTTTAAAAAATTTCAATGAAAAAAATAATTATACAACAGAAACATCCAGCAATTACCTAATTGAAAACTTTTTTCCCCCTGTGTTGGAAGAGAAATGTGCCAAGGAATTGTATCTCTTCTGGACCATATATCAAAGGACAAATAGGAACTTGTTAATAAAGTAGCAGTAACTTTCTGTGATTCATCAATTAACAATGAAAGGCACACCTGAGGTCCAATCTGTTAGATACTGAATAGACTTTCTATCTACACACTTCCCCATTAAGATTTTGGACTGAACATTTTCATATATTGCCTCTTGGGACCCATAATACTCTATCACCACAGCTGAAATATTGTTGAGTAAAGAAGGGTTATTCTGTCTTCCTGGGCATGTTGCTATGTAATCCACTGTATCCATTGTTTGAAATTGAACCACCAGCCCAAATTAATTAGTAATATCAAGGCTATAAATACTTAGAGGGAAGCCAGTAAATCCAGGAATCAAGTCATGGTTTTAATAGTTTCTGTTTGTGAAGGAGTGACAGTATAATCTCTTTCTCTTGGACTACAATGAGATTAGTCAGACTTACTAAATGTGAAGAATTTATTGCTGAATATGTAATGCAGGATAGGCACCTAAGTTATGACTCAGAACCCCTTTGAGTGGCAACCTCCCCCTCTCTAAACAACAGGACTTTGAATGGTTGTAGTGACTACTACAGCTCAAAGTTATTACATCATCTTCAAAAAATACTTTCAAAGGAGGTTTGCAACAAGATAGTTAAGTGTATGTCCTAGAAATTATAAAAATATTAGACACAACAGAAATGAAGGCAATGTCACTTTCAGAAAAATTATATAGTTTTTACCCACATACCTCAAACAAATTGTAAATGCTGTCAAAAAGCTGAGTTGGGCAAAATCCATATGGAAAAGGTCTGAAGAAGGGTAAAGATAATCAGCATTAGAGCTTTCATACAGTGCCAGCCAATACTATGCTTCCTGAAAGTCAGGGTGCACCACTCTAAAGTATGAAAGCTATGTCTCTCAAAAATCAGGGCAAGACCAGAACATATTCAGAAGAGGCATATGGGGATGTAGAGAGAGGAAGAACAGAGCTGCAAGGAAACGCATCTCAGGGTCAGCAAAATATCATTCATGGCGCTGATGTAATTACTATGATGCATAGAAACTCTATATCTTGTTTGAAAAATCTAGGGAGCACAGAGCTGGTGACAGAGTTAATCACTTCAGAGACTCAGAATAGGGGAGGCTACCCATGAAATCATATAGAGAAGCTGTAATTACAGGAAGTAGCCTGTTTTTGAGGCAGAAGGAAAAGTGACTCTGAAATCTGTTGCTGAATAATACACCACCCCAAAACACTGGTTTAAAATGCTATCAGTTCCATGCCTACAATTCACTGGGATGAAAAACTGGCATGAGTCCAGCTATGCTTTTGGGCCCAAGAAAGGATGGCTTAGACACCTGGGGCCTTTTTCCACAGTCTGTTTTATACTCTAAAAGGCTAATCAGTTACAAACAGAATCCCTTTTAGTTGACTCTGATGCTTAGTGATCAAAAGGTCATGAAGGCTATTATAGTTCCAAGGCTATTATATAATAGGTCCAAGTCTGGGAAGATATTCATTCTTGGTAGGGAATTTTGGCAGCCTAGTGTAAGGAAAGGTGCTACCAGTCCAAAGGTTTCCAGTTCAAATTCACCAGCTACTCCTTGGAGAAAGACAAGCAATCTCCTCCCATGTGATTTACAGCCTCTGAAAACATTTCCCAGCAAGCTTGCTTTCTCTAAGAATTGGCCCCTCAGATTATGGATTAGCAGATATGGCACTGGAGGCTGAGCCTTCATACTGGGATTCACAAAGGAGGACGAACAGTTGCAAACAGACACTGGTGATTAGAGTGTGGAACATGAGAAGTATGAAGGAAAAGTGGAGATGGTTAGTGACAAAATGGAATTCATAAATATTGACATACTGTGCATTGGTGAACTGAGATAGACTATGGGGAATTTTGAATCAGATCGTCATATGATCTAGTACACTGAAAAAAGAAATAAAAAAGGTAGAGGAAAACAGCCATATTCATAGTCAACAATACCATTACTACATGTATCCTGAAACAGAGAACAACAGGATAATATCCATACATTTACAAAGAAGACCTGTTGTTAGTATCACCACCATTCAAATATATGCACCAACAATCAGAGTGAAAAAGGAGGAAATAGGAGATTTCTACCAACCAATCTGAAATTGATCAAACAAGTAACCAAAATGCATTAATATTATTGGGTGACTAGAAAGCAAAATTTGGAAAGAAGGAAGACAAATCAGTAGTCAGAAAATCTAAACTTGGTTATAGAAATAAAGCTGGAAATAGAATGATAGAATTTTGTGCCATCAATGAGTTATTCATTGCAAATTCATTTTATAAGAAGCACAAATGAGAAGATTCATATGGACCTCACCTGCTGGTTTATATAGGAATCAGATTGATTACATCTGTGGAAAGAATCTTTCGAAGTTCAATATCAGCTGTGAGAACTAGGTCAGGTACTGATTATGGAATAGACCATCAACTACTCATATGCAAGTTCAAACAGAAGCTAAGAAAATGAAAACAAATTCACAAGAATGAAAATTTAACCTTGAGCCTATCCCACCTGAATTTAAAAATTATCTCAAAAACAGATTTAAGGTCTTGGATACTAACTACTGAATGAAGACCAGATGAGCCATAGGAGGATATCAAGAATATCATCTATGATGAATGCAAAAAGTCATTACAAGTATACAGGAGGAAGAAAAGTCTGAGATGGATGTCAGAAGAGACTCTGAATATTGGACTAGAGGCCTGAGAAGCCAAAGCAAAGGGAGGAAATCAGGAAGTTAAGAAGATGAACAGAAGATTTAAGAGGGCAGCTTGAGAAGATATAATAATGAAATGTGTAAAGATTTGAGTCAGAGAATCAAAAGGAAAAAAACTAACTAGAGATTTCTTAAGCTGAATGAACTGAAGAGCAAATTCAAGTCTCAAATTGCAATACTTAAAGAGTGCTGTGGGCAGAACACTGAATGATTCAGGAAGCATCAACAGAAAATAGAAGGAGTACAGAGTCACCATACCAAAAGAATTGGCTGACACACAAGAATTGTATGTAACTACATATGACCAAGAGGCAATGGTGATAAATAAGTTCAGGTGCTCTGAAGGACTTGGTAAAAAACAAGGCCCCAAGAATTGATGGAATACTAATTGACATGTTTCAGTGACAGATGCTACCCTTGATGTGCTCACCAGGTTGTGCCAAAAAATATGGAGGACAACTACCTGGTCAAATGACTGGAAGAAATCTGTAGTTATTCTCATTCTAAGAAAACATTATCTGAAAGATAGTGAAAATTATTGAATGATATCACCAATATCACATGCAAGCAAAATTTTGCAGAAGATTATCCAAAAACAACTGGAACTGTACTTCAATAGCTACTAGAAATACAAAAAGGGTTTAAAAAAGGCTATGTAACTAGGGACATCATTGCCAATGTTAGATGGATCTTGGCTTAAAGCAGAAAGTTATGGATAAATGTCTATCTCCGTTTCCTTGACTACATAAAGGCATTTGACTGTGTGGATCACAACAAATTGTGGCTAACTCTAAGAAGAATGGGAATCCCAGAACACTTGATTGTGTGGAAACTACTTGGACCAAGAAGCAGTTGTCAGAACAGAACAAGGAAAACAAAACACCATGTGGTTCCAAATCAGAAAAGTAGTAAATCAGGAATATGTCCCATTTCCATCAACAACCTGAGTTATGCAGACAACATAACCTTGCTTGGGGAAACTGAGGAAGATACTTCAGGTGTGCTGTAAAAGGTAAAGACTATAGTCTTCAATATGGATTGAAGATCAACATCAAGAAAACAAAGATTTTTACCACTGGACCAATTGACAGAACCATGATAGATAGAGAGTATATTGAGATTAACAATTTTAGCTACCTCAGGTCTACAATAAACTCTCCTGACACCAGCTACTAGGAAATCAAAAGACAAAATAGATTAGGAAAATCCGCTGTGAGGGACCTCTCCAAAGTGCTGAAAAAAAAAAGATGTCAGGCTTCAATTGTGCCTGATATAGGCCATGGTCTTTGTATTTACTTGCTTTGTATTAGAGAACTAGACAATAAATAAAGATGACAAAAGAAGAATTGATGCCTTTGAATTGTGCTGGAAAAGAGTACTGAAAGTATGTGCTAGAAGGACAAACAGGTGTGTCTTAGAGAGGGTGGAACCAAGTTGATCTCTGGAAGCTAGCATTCTGAAGCTCCCTCTCATAACTTTGGCCATGTAGCCTGGAGGGAACCAGTCCATTGGGAAGGATATCGTGCATGGAAGGGTGAAGGGACAACACAGGAGGGGAACATCCTGGATGAGATGGCTTGACACAGTGACTAGGGTAATGGAACAGCTATGTTGGAGACAGTGAGATTGCCACAGGATAGGATAAGATCCAGAACTATTGTGCATAGTGTTGCAATGAGTCTCAGGTGACTTGATGGAATGTAGCAATAGCAATCAAGAGATTATGTGGGAACCACCAAATTTTTGATCAGTAGCTAAATATTTTAACTACTATATGCAAAGTTTCCTTTGTTGTTGTTGTTGTTAAGTGCCATTGAGTC
>NW_006399755.1:23945611-23947480 GCF_000299155.1 Elephantulus edwardii
GAAAACAAAATACTAATTAATTGCACTGGGAAAATCTGCTGTCAGGGACCTCTCCAGAGTACTGCAAAGCAGTCTAGAGACTAAGGTGCACTTAATCCAGGCTATGGTCTTTGCAATTACTTGCTATGATTCAGAGAGCTGGACAATGACTAAAGATGACAGAAGAAGAATTGATGCCTTTGAATTTTGGTTCTGGAGAAGAGTCTTGAACATACCATGTGCTGCCAAGAAAACAAATAGGTCTGTCTTGAAAAGGATGAAACCAAGTTTCTCTTTGGAGGTTAGGATTTTGAAACTGTCTCACATACTTTAGGTATGTGGCAAGGAGAAACTGGTCATTGGAGAAGAACATCATGCTTGGAAGTGTGAAGGGACAGTGCTGGTGAGGAAGACCCCGAATGAGACAGATTGATACAGTAACTATGGCAATGAAAATTGGTGTGTTGGAATTAGTGAGACTGGCTCAAGACAGAACAGGGTTCAAAGGTGCTATACATAAGGTCACTATGGGTTGCACGCAACTCGATGGTACATAACAACAACAACAACAACATATAAAAAAAGCCAGTGGTAATGAAAAATAAAGTTCAAGTTGCCTGAAGGTACTAGCCAAAATAAAGCCTCAGGAATCTATAGGATACCAATTGACATATTTCAACCAACAGATGAAGACCTGGACATGCTCACTAGTTAATGTCAGGAAATTCAGAGGACAGCTGCCTAGCTATCTAACTGAAAGAGATTCATAGTTGTTTATGTTCCCAAAGAAGTTGATCCAACACAATGTGCTTATGAGAAACACATACTTATGTTAATGAAATATTGACAAAAAGGAGCAAGTAAACACTGAATGGTTTAAGGAAGGGTTTTGCGTCAGGGATGTAGCCTTCCTCCATACTTATTTAATCTGTATTCTGAGCAAAATCATTTGGGAAAATAGGCTGTATGGAGCAGAATGTGGCATCAGAAGCAAAGGAAGACCCCTCAGTAACCTGCATTATGCACAAACTTCCTTGATAAAAGCGAGGAGAACATGAAAAGCTTGCTGCAGAAGTTTGTATCTCAACATCAAGAAAACAAAGGTCCTCACCACAGGACCAGGAAATAGCATCATGATAGATGGAGGGAGTATTAACACTGCCAATGATTTAATTATATTTGGATCAGCAATCAGCACCCTGGGTACCAGCAGCCAGGAAATCAGAAGCTGTATTGCACTGGACAAATCTGCTGTCAGAGACCTTTCCAAATTTTAAGAGTAATGAAGTCAGTTGGAAGACAAAAATGCACCTGATTCAGGTCATGATTTTCTCAATCACACACTACACATCAGAAACAAAACAAACAAAAATCTAGCTTGAAGAAAATACAACACTAAGGTGTTCCTTAGAGGTAAAGCAGGTGAAATTTTGTCTCATATTCTTTGGGTCCAGCTTTTTGACACATTGCAAGTAATTGCAAAGACCATGACCTTTATCAGAGGCATCTTAGTCTGCTCTTCAGTACTTTGGAGAGGTCTCTAACAACAGACATTCCCAATTCAATTCATCTTTTAATTTCCTGGCTGCTGGTACCAAAAGTGTTGATTGTGGAGCCAAGCAAACTAAAGCTGTTAACAGTCTCAATCACTTCATCATCTATCATGATGCTGCCAATCATCCTAGTGGTGAGAATCTTTGTTTTCTTGATGTTGGGCTTCAATCTATATGTAAGGCTGAAGTCATTGACCTTCTACAGCAAGCATGTCAGGTACTCCTCAGTGTGTCATCTGTGTAACCCAAATTGTTGATGAGTCTTCCTCCAATCCTGATACCACATTTCTCCTCATATATCCCAGCCTCCTGAACAATATGTTATGCATACAGATTG
>NW_006399755.1:23948595-23949097 GCF_000299155.1 Elephantulus edwardii
AAAGCTAAGACAGTGACATAATCTTAAGGGAGAAATTACTTTCTGAACATGCTTTTGATTCTTTTTGTTTTTATGGTTGTGACCTCAAAAGGAAAACAACAACAGACAACAAGAAAGAACCCTATAATTTGTCCTTACTGAGGAAGATTAATCCTGAAGAACAAGGCCTTTTTACGATGAAGTTATCCAAACATATCATTCCCATTCCCCTGAAGGGAAGGGAAGGTCACCTATCACAGGTCTTGATAGTTCATTCTTCTCTCAAATACAAATTCCTTATGACCCTGCATCTGTATGGCATCATCATCACCAGGATATCAGGACCTTTGACTAGTAAACTGTCAATCTTAAGGAGTCCTGGTGGCATAGTGTATAACCAAAACAGATCATGACTGAAACAAACACAAATAAAAACACCATTGCCTTTAGAATTGGAACTAACTCAAGTTGACCCTTTAGTATATTTTCAGAGTCTGTAAATCACATAGGAGGATATTGTCTG
>NW_006399755.1:23950662-23953193 GCF_000299155.1 Elephantulus edwardii
GGTAACTATGAGTCACAGACGACTTAATGGCACATAAAAACAACAATATATTTAAACTATTTAAAACCATAATACAATGCTTCCAATTAAATTTTATAAAGCAAGTAACATTAAGCCTAAAATGAAAAAATGTCTTTGCATAGTTCAAAACAAAATCTTGGAGAAAGTGCAACTAGGATGTTCCTTCGAGGCAAGGATGGTGAAACTTCATCTCACATACAAAAGCAAGCACTTAAGAAGGACCAGTCCTTGAAAAACCATATCAAATTCAGAAAGTTGGAGGCCCAGAGAAAAAGAAGACCTTCAGCTAGGTGGATTGACATAGTTGCAGTACCAATGGTTTCAAGTGTATCAGAGGTGATGTGGATGGCACAGGAGAGGCCAAAATTCAGATCAGTTACTCATATGGTCACTATGAGTAGTGGACTCAGCAGTGCCTAACCACAATAACATAGATGACAATTATGAATCAAAGAATGCAAAAAAACACAGCATTGGAATGTTTATTTGGATAAATAACCATAGAAAGATCTAAAGAGTAAATCCAAGCATTCTTTTTAGAGAGAGGCATTTTGAAAAGCTTTTCAATAACATTCTTCATTTAATAAGAAAAAAAATCTTTCCATTATTTAAGATAGGTAGATACTTCTTCAGCAATATAAACTATAGTGATACAAAAGTGATATTTAAAGATAAAGTATCCCAGTGAAACCAAAGCCTGGGCCTCTCCAGTGGTTTGAATCCGTCAGCACCTTCACGAGAGAAAAATGGACAACTCTCCAATTTGTTTTGTCCCTGTAGTCCTTAGAACTCCAATTTAAAGGGAAGGACTCACAGCACCTCCAATACAACAGAATAGAACTCTCCCATAGAGTTCTCAAGATTATAACCTTTATGGATTGGTATGGGATCATACCATGTATCTTGTTATATGTAGGGGTGCTATGACTCAGAGTTGAAGGGGGGAAGATAAAGTATGAGAGTCATTTCTGCTAAAGTAAGGGAAAGGATAACAAGACGACAATGTAATTTTTTTAATTTTTTTTTTTTTTAGATTTTTACACCTTTGGCAACTCTATAGGGCAGAGTAGAACTTCTAATAGAATTTCCAAGGTTTCTTTATTGAGGTTCAGGGGAAATGAGGAAGATTCTTCATAAAATGGATTGGCACATTGTTTATCACCATAGGCTTAAACCCAGAAGAAATTTTGAGGATGGTGCAGGATAAGAGAGTATTTTGGTCTGTTGTACATAGGATTACCACTAAGAGCGAGAGCCAATGCAATAGCATGTAACAACCTTTAAAGAAGCATACTGCTATGTCTTTATACTGTGCTACAGTTAGTGGTAAACCAAACCAGTTACCATTTGATTAACAGCTGAGTACTTAACCAGGTTTCAAAAGACCATATAAGAGCCTTTCAGATTCCTCATCTCTTCCTTCTTCAACTTTCTTTTCTTTTATTCATTTTAATGAATGTTTACAGAGATGTTGGATCTCCATTCATTCCTTGTTGCACTTTTCTCCCTGCCCAGCCTCTCCCCTAGTTCACTCTTTTCTCTGAAAAGTAAAAGAAAAATTCTTTCATTATTAAACAATCCCTCCCCCCAAGTCCACTCCACTATGCAGCCTTCTTTCTGGACTCCTGATATAGCAATACTAACCCAAGTAACCAGACTGCATTGGTCAGCGTTCACCCCAAAGCATTGCCAGAAAAGATTGTTGAAACTGAGGAGGACCTGAAGTGCTTGCTGCAGAAGATCAAGGACTGCAGCCTCCTATATTGACTGAAGCTCATCATCAAGAAAATGAAGATTCTCACCACTGGGAAAATTGGCAGCATCAGTATGGAAGGTGAAGAGATTGAGATAGTTAACAGTTTTAGTTTACCTGGCTCCACAGGGAACACACTTGGTAACAGCAGCCAGGAAATCAAGAGAAGAATTGCATTGGCAAAGTCAGCTGTGAGAGACCTCTCAAGAGTACTGAAGAGCAATGACATCAGACTGGAGACTAAGGTGTTCCTGACCTGGGCTATAGTCTTCGCAACTACGTGCTATGCATCAGAGAATTGGACAATGAATAGGGTTGATAGAAAGAGAACTGATGCCTTTGAGCTGTGGTGCTGGAGACGAGTGTTGAATATACATGGACTGCTAGGAGAACAAACAGGTTTTTCCTAGAGAAGGTAAAGCTGGAATGCTCATTGGAGTCAAGGATTCTGAAGCTTTGTCTGACATACTTTGGGCATGTTGCAAGGAGGGACTGGTCTTTGGAGAGGGACATCATATTTGGCAGAGTGGAGGGGTAGTGAAGGAGAGGAAGACCTTTATTTAGATGCATCGATTCTGTGACTGAAGTGGTGGGAATAAGTGCGTTTGAGATGGCTAGGTTGGCACAGGATAGAATGGCATTTAGAGCTCTTGTACCTAGGGCCGCTGTGAGTCACAAGCGACTCAATGGCACATAACAACAACAATATACCTTTTAAACAGTTCTCTCCCTCATCAATTTCAAGGCAATATACGTA
>NW_006399755.1:23953578-23955458 GCF_000299155.1 Elephantulus edwardii
ACCATTTTACACTCCTACCAACAGTGAATAAGGATTCCAGTTTCTCCGCAACCTTGCCAGCATTTGTTGTTTGCTGCTCTGTTAAATTTTGCTATTCTGAGTGGGGGTGAGATTATATCTAATAGTTGTTTTGATTTGTATCTTCCTTAGAGGTAGGGATTTTGAACATATCTTCATGTGTTTGTTTACCATCTGAATGTCTTCTTTGGTGAAGTGTCTGTTCATATCCTGTTCCCTTGTTTCAATTGGGTTGTTTATCTTGTTGTGATACTCTAGTATTTTATAAATTCTAGATATAAGTTCCTTTTCTAACATGTCCTTACCAAATACTTTTTCCCAGTCTGTGGTTTCCCTTTTTACCCTGGTGGAGAAGTTTTTAGATGTGCATAGGGATTTGGTTCTTAGAAGGTCCCATTCACCTATTTTGTCCTTTGCTGGTTGTAGATTTTTCAAGCTGATTGGAAGACTATTTATGTTGTTGGTTAGGACTTCTAGAGTTCTTCCCAGTTCTTCTCTTTAATGAAGTTTATAGTCCTTGGTTTTAGTCCTAGGTCTATGATTCACCTTGAGTTGGTTTTTGTGTATGGAGTGAGATGTTTTGGTTATTAGGTGACTATTAGTTTCACAATGAACCTCCTTGGCATCAGCAGCAAGGAAATAAAAAGACAAATTGAAATAGGTAATCCTATTTCAATCTGCTATCTGCTATCTAGGACCTCTCCAGAGGGCTGCAGAGCAATAATGCCAGGCTAGAGCCTAAGGTGTGCCTGGCCCAAGCCATGGTCTTTGCAGTTACTTGCTCTACATTAGAGAGCTATATGAGGATGCTAAAAGAAGAATGGATGCCTTTGAGTTGTGATGCTAGAGAATAATACTATGGACTGCCAAGATTAGAAACAGAAAGAGTAAAACCAAATTTCTCCCTGGAGGCAAGGATTTTGAAGTTCCGTCTAACATACTTTTGTCCTTGGAGAAGGACATCATGCTTGGAGAAGGGTAGAGGGACAGTGCTGGAGAGGAAGACCCTGGATATGATGGATTGACACTGTAACTGCGTTAATGAGGGTATGTGGGTCATAGACAATGAGATTGGCTCAAGATAGTATGGGGATCAAAGCTATTGTGCAAATGTATTATGAATTACAATTGACTCAGCAACATCTAACAACAACAACTTGGATTATAAGTCAGTGTTGTTATTATTGTTGTTGTTGATTGCCTTCGAGTCAAAGACCCTGTGAATAAAAGGCCTGGAGCCCCTCTACAACTATCAACATTTATCAAAGTTCATAGAGGTTCCAGAAGCAAGTTATTTAGAAAGTGGATGCCACTCTTGCTTCCAAATAATTCAGTGTAGAGGGAAAAAAAAAACCCCTAAAATTCTAAACATTGGAATTAAGGAAATGAACCCATCTTTATTTGTACAAAATACGATGTTATTTCTAGAAAATCCAAGGAAAAGCAACAAGTAAATATTCAGAACAATTATTCATATGAGTATTTTGAAAAATAGCTTATACAAATGCAACAAGTTATAAATAAAATCTCAAAGCAGAAATAACTCATAAATAGAACTATAACTGTATCACTCTTATTAGGTTTTGTCTAGTTGACTCTAACTCACAGCATCACACTGTTTGTACAACAGAATGGAATCCTGTCTGGTCGTTGTCCTCTTCACAGTCTTTTCTGTGCTGAAGTTGCTTTGGTCACTATCAATTTATCTCACTGATAGTCTTCCTCTGCTTCCTCTCCTAAACTATAAATGTGTAAGACCTATAGTGGAAAAACTTTGGAGATACATACCTGAAGGGCAATGTTATTGTTGTTGTTACATGCCGTCGAGTCACTTGTGACTCATAGTGACCCTATGTACAACA
>NW_006399755.1:23955953-23961568 GCF_000299155.1 Elephantulus edwardii
TTTAATAGTATAAAAACAGTAGCTATAAATTGATTTATGAATTTTTAAGTAATTTCCCTAAAATACCAACATTTCTATAGAACCAGAAGAGCTAATTCTAGAGTTTTTATAGAAGAATAAACCAACAAGACATGCTGTGGAAGCACCTTAAACCCAAACATGAAATATATAAGCCACAAAATAAAATAATTTTTTTTATGTAAGAGAAGGAAAATTTCTATATGGTAAAAAAGGGAAAAGTGTACAGAAAAAGAGGAAGGAGGAAGGTCGAGAAAAGACATTAGATGAATACCATGTTGTTGTGTTGTTAAATGTTGTTGAGTACAACTCACAGTGACAGTATGAACAAAAGATCTGAACCCTGTTCTATCCTGCACCATCCTCACACTTCCTGACAGACAAGATCCCATTGTAGCAGTCAATGTGTCAAACCTCCTAGTTGAGGGTCTTCCTCTCCTTCATCAACCCTCTACTCTTCCCAGCATTACGTCCTTCTCCAGGGAATAGCTTCTTCTAGCAAATACCAGAAGCAATTTTAAAGACAAATTACAAACTGAGACAAAATCTTTGAAGGTTAGATGTTGTTGTGGTTGTTAGGTGCCGTTGAGTTGAGTATTATCCTTAGCCACTCTATGAACAACAGATCTGAACCCTGTCCTATCCTGTGCCATTCTCACACTTCCTAATATACTATGTACATTGTGGTAGTCACTGTGTCAATCCACTTGATTGAAGGTATTCTCTTCTTCACCAACCCTCTGCCTTCCCAAACACCATGTCTCTCTCCAAGGAATAGCAGCACCTCCTAGCAACATGCCTGAAGTATATGAGGTGTAGCTTTATCATCTTTTTCTCCAAAGAGCACTCAGGTGGTACTTTTTCCAACATAAATTTGTTTGTTATTTTGGCAGTCCATGGTATGTTTAGTGCTCCAGGCCTACAGCTCAAAGACATCAATTCTTTTTCTGTCCTCCTTGTTCATTGTCCAGATCTCAGATGCATAGAAAATGATCAGAAAGGCCATGGTGTGAAACAGGCACACCCTAGTACTTAAACTGATATTGTTATTCCTCCATAATTTGGAGAGGTCTCTAACTTCATCTTACTTGAAATTTAAATAGAGTTTATAAAAATGAGAGATCATTTATTATAGGTAGGAGTATGTATTACCCTCTATGAGAGAGGCAATTAGTTATATGGATTGTTAATGTGTGTGTGTGTGTGTGTATACACACACATACATGTATATATCACAATTGAATATATTTACCTTCTATATATAAAAACATAATTTTATTTAATACATGTTTATTTGTTACAAGATTGTTTAGAATAATGAAAGAATGAAAGCAATCACTATGTTTATTTTTTTTTAAAAAAATAAAGTTTTGTTTTATACTGATTTACTTACAAAGTTCATATACATTGCTTTTCACACTGGATCTGTCCCTTGTCCTTTATCCACCGATCCATCGACCCATCAGATTGTGCGACCCTATGATTACTCCCCTTCCCCTCTCATCCATGCTTTACTAGTTATCTATGTGTACAATAATGGTCTTATACAACATTTGTATTTATGGGACTGAGTTAGTTCGCTTAACATAATACTCTCCAGTCCCTCCCAAATTAGATAGTGATTTCTGAAATTATCACTCCTGTATGCTACACAGTATTCCATTGTGTGAATGTACCATAAGCTCTCTTGAGATTGGACATTTGGGCTGTTTCCATGTTCTTGCAATTGTGAACAATGCTGCTACAAACACCGATATACAAATCTCTGTTTGTGCCTCAGTTCTCGTTCTCTGGGTATATCCCAAACAGTAGAACAGCTGGATCACGTGGAATTTCTATGTTCAGCTTTCTGAGGAAACGTCAAATTGTCTTCCAGAGTGGTTGCACCATTTTACAATCCCAGTAACAGTGTATAAGAGTTCCTATCTCACCACATCCTCTCCAACATTTATTTCTTGCTGTTCTGTTAAGCTTTGCCAATGCTACCGGGGTGAGATATTATCTCATTGAACAGACATAACACAATGAAATGGGATAATATACAGT
The DNA here is from genome assembly GCF_000299155.1 of Elephantulus edwardii. Classification (NCBI taxonomy): domain Eukaryota; kingdom Metazoa; phylum Chordata; class Mammalia; order Macroscelidea; family Macroscelididae; genus Elephantulus; species Elephantulus edwardii. Next base: position 23,958,018 of record NW_006399755.1, read on the forward strand.
TATTAAAAATAACAAGAGGGTTTTTCTCTGTATGTTGATCTGAAAATATTAACAATTAAATGAAAAAAATCAATATTAGCTGTGGATAGCAGAAGGATGGAAACCATAATGTGTACCTGTCTTAACTGAATACCATTTAAAATAACTGGAAACAAAACCCAAAAAACAAATACAACAGGTTATCTTTGGATGTGAGAATGAGAAACTGTTTAGTGAATTATTCATAATGTTTAATTTTTAAATCACAAAAAATATTATCTATGCAAATATTAAGCAAAATGCATTAAAAGTCATTAACTGTAATGTAAAGTATGTGTTTTCATCTGCCTTTCTCAATTAATGTTGGATAAAATGTGATGTGTCACTGAACAAAAAGAGTACTACAAGTGCTTTCTTTTGATGAAAAGGTCAAACTAATTTCCACATGCAGGGTATAATCATGTTAACAGGCATGATTCACATGGTTATTTCAGGTACATAATCTTCCTTTTTTCAATTAATTACATATTCAAATGTCAAAAGGAATGACAACTTCAAAAGAAAGAATATATTTACTCATATCCTCTCTGTTTAAAAGTTCTTTTCTTTTCAACTTTGGGCTGAAGTTGAGCCCAGCCACTTATTGAACTTGTAGCAGTTACACTTCTAATTCTACTGTCTTCTAATCTCAGCACTGTAAGCGGAAAGTGAGAGTCAGCCTTGATCACCTCCACCTCAGCAAGGTAAACAACCAATCTCATTTAGAGCCTCATGGTAAACATTGAAAGCCAGAACAATTGACCATAGTCAATCATTGGAGCCACAGGGTCGCCTGTGGGCTTAGAAACTGAAGACTTGCTCTGGTTTCACCTCTATCACCCACCATTCAGGGACATGAATATAAACAAAAACCAATTTTATAGAGAAAACAAGACTTCAAAACAAATTTTCACTTCTCCCCTAAGATCTACCTTATAAATAAATTCAATATCACTTGGCTTTTTAAAGATTGTAAGGCATAATGTTTGAAAATCTACTGATTTAATCAGTATGAAAACTCAGAGCAACAGCAATTCTGCAAATGTGGACAGTCTTCTCTATACCAGATAGTCTCTCTGGACAGCAGAGGTTGCAAGGATTTGATACAGCCTTAAACACTTGTAACAAGACGTTATCCATAAAGTGAAAAATCTGGAGAGCTGTTGGGAGGACTGAAAGAAAAACATGAGTAAAGCACTTGGTACACACCCTGCTTTCCACGTTATCTGTATTTAAGTAGTTAATGAACTATTTGGGGGTTACAAACATGTTTGCTTAACCTAAACTCTAATGTTAGGTTAAACTTGCACTTGCATCTAATTTTTAATAGAAGTTATAGCAATTTATGTTCACCTTATGGTCAGTGCAAAGAAACTCCAGCTATAAGCATCATCAGCCTTACAAATGACAAAGAGCGATGTGAAAGCTACCAATTTAAATGAAGCATATGTACTTCCAAAGAGTTCATTTATGTACGATATAATATTATCTCTGAATGGGACAAAAATGCAGAAAACATCTTACTTTCTGAGAGTAAAAGAATACCTCAAAAATAAACAAATAAAAGAGAAAATGCTATTGCATCATAAATTCACTCTTATAAAAGATTTATCTTTTATATATGCATACATTCAATCAACAGTAGCATCCACTTCTTAAACAACATGCCTCCAGAAACTCTATGAACTTTGATAAATGTCTATAGTTGTAGAGGGGCTTCAGGCCTTTTATTCATAGGATCGCTATGAGTCATGATCAACTTGAAGGCAATCAAAAACAACAAGGCCACATAATAGACTGACCAGAGGTATACGGTTTGAATACACCAGATGCTCTGCTGGAGAAGGAGGGACAATCTCCTTCTGTACCTGCCAGATCTGTTTTGGTGGTATACACACACACACAGAGAGAGAGAGAGAGAGAGAGAGTAGACTGAGTTCAAGCATATCAAATATTGTGAGGATTGTGCAAGACAGGACAGGGTTCAGATCTGTTGTTCATAATGTATGACAACTTGACAATACCTGAAAACAACAACTATAACACCCAACAACAGAATAATGCATATTGCTAAAGATTCTAACAGTATTGAGCAGAATAAGGACCATAGTTTTGAAAGCATATAAAAAGTTAGATTTTGCAGAATTCTGACTAGTCCAAAGCAGAATATAAAAGGATTATGCTAGGATATTTGCGAAACATATAGCTTCTACTAATGTTTATAAGAAAAAGCACATAACAACATTAATATAGTGTATTACACTGATTATTGCATGCTAAACCAATTTTACATTCCTAGGATACGTACCATGTGGCAATGATATACAACCTTTTTTGCATATTAACTTTTTATATACATAAACTTTTTTGTACATTGCTGGTTATTTAAAAGACATTTCTGTTTTGTAGGATCTACTATTTTATTTTCTTGTGATATCTTTATCTGGTTTAAAACTGGCCTCATGAAGTGAAAGCTGACTTCTTTAAAGTGCTAAAGAGTAAGGTTAGCAGTCTAGGAACTAAGGTGTGTCTAATCCAGGTCATGTTCTTCACAATTACTGGCTACTCAACAGAGAGCTGAACAATAACTTAGGATGAAAGAAGAAAAATTGATGCCAGGATATGTGCTCTCAGGGACCTCTCCAGAGTACTGTAACACATCAATGTCAGTATAAAGACTAAAGTGCACCTAATCCAGGCCATGATCTTTGCAATTACTTGCTATGCATCAGAGAACTGGACAATGACTGAGAATGACAGAAGAAGAATCAATGCCTTCAAATCTTGAACATGCCTTGGACCACAAAGAGAACTAACAGGTCTGTATCAAAGAGGGTGAAAACAAGTTTCTTCTTGGAGGCAAAGATTTTGAAGCTTAATCTCATAAAGATTGGGTACATGTCTGGGAAGGACCAGTCCTTGGAGAAGAACATCATGCTTGGAAGGGTGGAGGGACAGCACAAGAGAAGAAGACCCCAATGAGATGAATTTACATAGTAACTAGGGTAGTGGAGGGCAGTTGTTTTGAAGACAGTTAAGTTGCTCATGATAGAGCAGGGTTCAGGGCTATTGTGGATGGTGTCACTATTAGTCACAAGCAAATCAATGGTATATAACAACAGTGTTGTTGTTGTTATTGTTGTTGTGTGTCACTGAATCGTCTGTGAGCCATAGTGACCCTATGCACAGCAGCTCTGAACCCTGCCCTGTCCTGAGCTAGTCTCACTAATTTCGACACACCAACCCTCATTGTCCCAGTTACTGCATCAGTCCATCTATTCTGGGACCTTCCTCTCCTATGCTGTCCCTCTACCCTTCTGAGATTATATCCTCTCCAAGGATTGATCTCTCCTGGCCACATGCCCAAAGTATGTGAGACAGAATTTCAAAATACTTTGGGTAGAATGTTAAATAATCCAAGAAGTATCAAGAGAAAATGGAAGGAGTACACAGAGTCACTGCATCAGAAGGAACTGGCTGACACAGAAGAATTTCATGAAATAACATATGAGCAAGAGCCTATGGTGATGAAG
>NW_006399755.1:23962938-23967049 GCF_000299155.1 Elephantulus edwardii
TTTGAGATGGCGAGGTTGTCACAGGATAGAACAGTGTTTCAGGTTCTTGTACATAGGGTCATTATGAGTTGCAAGTGACTTGATGGCGCATAACAACAACAAGAACAACAACAACCCTCTAAGGAGAAACTTGGTTTCACCTTCTCCAAGACAAAGCTGTTTTCTTGGCAGTCCATGGTATGTTCAAGACTCTTCTCCAGGACCACAATTCGAAGATATTGATTCTTCTTCTGTCATCCTTAGTCATTGTCCAGCTCTCTGATGCATAGCAAATAATTGTGAAGATCATGGCCTGATTTAGGTGCACGTTAGTCTTTAGACTGATGTTGTTTTCAGTACTCTGAAGAGGTCCCTGACAGCATATTTTCCCAAGAAATTAATTTTTTTTATTTCCTGACTCCTGGTGTTAAGAATGTTGATTGTGGAACTGAACAAGGCGTAATTGTTAACAGCTTAAAATCTCTTCTCCATCTATCATGGTGCTGCCAATTGGCCCAGTGGTGAGAATCTTTTATCTTCTTGATATTGAGCTTCAATCCATATTGAAGACTATAGTCGTTGACGTTCTGCAGCAAACGCTTCCGATCCTCTTCAGTTTCAGCAAGGAAGGTTGTGTCATCTGCATAATATAGGTTGTTGATGAGTTTTCCTGCAATCCTGATGCTAAATTCCTCCTCATAAAGCCCTGCTTCCCGAATGATCTCTTCTACATATAGATTGAAAAAGTATGGAGACAGAACATATCCCCAATGCACTCTTTTCCTGATTTTGAACTATTCAGTGTTCCTTTGCTCTGTTCTAAGGACTACTTTCTTGTCCAAGAATAGGTTTTTCATAAGTATAATCAAGTGTTCTGAGATTCCCATTTTCCTCAAGGTTATCCACGCTGAGTTGTGAATCACACAGTCAAATACCTTTGCATGGTCAATGAAACACAAATAGACATTCATCTGGTACTCTTTGCTTTCTGCCTAGGTCTATCTGGAATTGGCAATGATGTCTCTAGTGCCATGACCTCTTCTAAACCCAGCTTGTATTTCTAGTAGTTCTCTGTCAACATACTGTTCTAGTCATTTCTGGATAATCTTCAGCTGACTTTTTTTAGTGCGTGACATTAGTGATATTATTCAATAATTTCCACACTTTGTTGGGTCACCTTTTTTTTTTTAAATGGGAATAAATATTGATCTCTTCCAGTCAGTTGACCAAGTAGTGGTCCTCCAGATTTCTTGGCACAACTTGATGAGCACATGCAGGGCAACATCTGTGTGCTGATATACCTCAATTTGTATTCCATCAATTCCTGGGGCTTTATTTTTTGTCACATCTTTCAGAGCAGCCTGAACTTCTTCCTTCAACACTACTGCCTCTTTATCATATGTTGTTTCTTGAAATTCTTCTGTGGAAATTCTTCAGCCAATTCTTTTTGGTACAATGACTGTATGCTCCTTTCATCTTATTTTTCTTTTCTCTCCTTCCCCCCTTCCATCTTCTTTTAATACTTCCTGAGTCATTCAATATTCTCTCCATAGTATCCTTACGAATTACAACTCAGGGCTTGAATTTGTTCTTTAATCCCTTCCGCTTAAGAAATGCCAAGTGAATGAGGCCCTTCAGATTTCCTGGCTCCAGCTCCTTGCACATTTCATTATAATATTTTGCCTTGTCTTCTTGAGCTACCCTTTGAAATCTTGTATTCAGCTCTTTAACTTCTTGATTTCTTCCATTTGCTTTGGTTTCTCGGCACTCTAGTGCAATATTCAGTGTCTCATCTGACATCCACTTTGGTCTTTACTTCTTCTGTCTTTGCAATGGTCTTTTTCATTCTTGATGAATGATATTTTTTTATATCTTCCCACGGTGCATCTGGCCTTCATTCATTAGCATTTTAATGCCTCAAACCTGTTCCTGAGTTGTTTTTTAAATTAAGAGGTGATAGACTCAAGAACAAATTTTTATTCCTGTGGTTATGATTCAACCTTCTTTAGTTTTAATTTGACCTTGCATATGAGTAGTTGGTGGTCTGTTCCATAATCAGCACCTGGCCTAGTTTTCACTGCTAATATTGAGTGAGCTTCTCCAGCAATTCTTTCCACAGATGTAATCGATCTGATTCCTATGCATACCATCAGGTGAAATCCATGTGTATAGCCTGTATTTATGTTTCTTGTAAAAGATAATTGCTATGAATAAATCACAGATTGGCAGAGTTCTATCATTCTATTCCAGTCTCATTTCTGTCACCAAGTCCATATTTTCTGACTACTAATCCTTCTTCCTAGTTCCCAACTTTCATATTCCAGTCACCCATTATTATTAATGCATCTTGGTTACATGGTTGATCAATTTCTTACTGCAACAGTTGGGAGAAATCTATTTCCTCCTCTTTGGCTCTGGCTGTTGGTGCATAAATTCAAATGATAGTGGTATTTTGCAGATGGATATTATCCTGTTCTCACAATATTATATTTTAGGATGGATCCAGAAACAGTCTTTCTAACTATGAAAGTGACCCCATGTTTTTTCTCACCTTTTCATCTCCAGTGTAGTAGATGCAAAATGTCCCATGCCAATACATCTCATTTAGCTAATATGTTAATATTTATGTGTTCCATTTCTTTCTTATCCATGTCTAGTTTTCATACATCCATGCTTCTCATATTCCATGTTTCAATCATTAGTTTCTGCTTAAAACTGTTCCTCCTTCTTTGTCACTTCCATAATTTTTAGCCAAAAATCCTTAGTTACTTATAATACAGCACCAAAGTAATTTTAACTTTGTGAGGCTTTCTGACATTAACTATAAGTCGTTGTTTTTGTTATGTGCCATGCAGTGGACTACGACTCATAGTGATCCTCTGAATAGATCAGAAGCTCTTCCTACTCTGTGCCATCCTTAAAATTTCCACATGCTCAAGCTACTATGACAATCATTGTGTCAACTCATCCTGTTGCGACTCATCCTGTTGAAAGTCTTCTGTTGTGGTTTTTTTGTTTGGGTTTTTTCTTTTCTTTTCTCTCTCTTTCTAACCCTTTACCTTTCCCATCATAATGTCTTTTTCCAAGGACTGGCTCTCCCTGAAAACATACACAAAGTATGTGAGACAAAGTTTCACCATCCTAGCCTCTAAGGAATACTCTATTTGCAGTTATTCAAAGATAGATTTGTTTCTTCTTTCTGCAGACAACAGAATACTCATATTCTATTCACATCCAATGCAAGGCATTTAATCTTCTGTCATCCTTATTCACTGAACTACTTCTAAATCCAACCACAGCAAGCCACTGAAAATACCATCATTTAGATCAGATACACCTTAGCTGTTAAACTGACACCATTGCTCTTTAGTCTTGGGTGAGACTTTTGAATGCAGATATTTTCCTAATGAAACTAAGCTTACCTTGGGTGCTGAATATAATTAAAAATTATAAGTAAAAATTATTCATTGACAACTTCATTCTTTTAATCATCTGTCATGATGTTGCCTATTAGTTCAGTGTGAAGAATGTTTGTTATCTTTATGTCAAGATGTAACAAAAATTGAAAACTGGAGTTTTTGGTTTTTTTTTCTCTTCTTCAGTAAGTGTTTCAAGTCTTCTTCACTTTCAGCAAGCAACGTTGTGTCATCTACATAATGTCGATTGTTTATGAGTCATCTTCCAGTCCTGGAGCCATATTTTAATTCATGTAGTTCTGGTTCTCAAATTATTTGCCTAGCATACTGATTGAATATATCATTGTTGTTGTTCAGTACCATTGATCCAAGACTGACCTTACCTGACCCTCAAGTGGGTTTTCAGAGACACGAAAATCACATGGGAGAAAGTTGTCCATCTTTCTCTTATGGAGCATCTGATAGATTCAAACTGTGTACCTTTGTGTTGACAGTACAATTCTGTACCTGAGGATAAAGAAAATAAAATCAAATATTCAAGAATCAAAATTTGACTGTGAGCCTAAACCACTGGATTTCTTTTTTTTTCTATAATTATATTTTATTAATTTTCATAAATATTTACAGAGATTTTGGGTTTCCATTCATTCATTGTTGCACTATTCTCTCTACCCTCCTCCCAGTTTGTTCTTGTCTAAATGCCACAGTGCTTGTCA
>NW_006399755.1:23969259-23969730 GCF_000299155.1 Elephantulus edwardii
TGATTTTTGTATGTTGATCTTGCATCCTGCTACTTTGCTGAATTGGTCAACTACGTCCAATAGTTTTCTTGCTGAGTCTTTAGGGTTTTCTAAGTTAGTATACTTAAACCACTGGATTTCAAAAGCCATCTCAAGAACAGGTTTGAGGCCTTGAACATTAACGAATAAAGAGCAAATGAGCTGTGGGAGAATATAAAAAATATCGCCCATGATGAATATAAAACGTCATTATAAAGACAGAGGAGGAAAAAAAGACTGAGATGGATGTCAGAAGAGACTCTGAGTATTGAACTAAAGCACCAAGATGCCAAAGCAGAAAGAAGAAATAAGAAAGTTAAGGAGCTAAGCAGAAGATTTCAAAGGACAATTAGGGACAACAGAGAAAAGTATTATAATAAAATGTACAAAGAACTGGAGTCAGAAAATTAAAATGAACCAACCTGCTCAGCATTTCTTTTATTTTTGTTTTGT
>NW_006399755.1:23969915-23977115 GCF_000299155.1 Elephantulus edwardii
TCGTGGTTGCTGTGATGCTGAACACTGTGACACTAATGTGCCAAACGTGGTAATGGACACCCATGGCAGACAGTGTGTGCTGGAGCTTCTGGACTAAAACAAGCCTGGAAGCAGCAGCAGAATCCACTTCTGAAATGGCTTGCCTCCAGAAACTCAACGTATGAACAGTGCTCAGGCCTTTCGTTCATAGGGTCGCTATGAGTCATCTACGACTCAAAGGCACCTAACAACAACAACAATGCTATAGTGGTGACTTTTGTTGCATCACTGTCTTTCTTTGTTAATCCAGAATTCTTATTCTATATAATTTTTGGTGTTTTTCTTTATATATGTAAAATTTTCATTTTATATTGGTTTACTTACAAAGTTTGTGTACATTATTTTTCCATACTGCATCTCTCCCATTTCCTTAACCTTCCTCTCCCTCCACCCATCAAACTGTGTGACCCTATGATTACTACCCCACCACCCCACCCACACCCTGCCCATCTTCATCCCTCTGCCCCCACCCTCCTCACCCTCCTTAGATCCTAATACACATTTTACTAGTCATCTATTTCTACAATTATGTTCTTATACAGTATCTGTCCTCACAGGACTAAGTTAGTTTATGCAGTATAATGTTCTCCAGTACCTCCCAAGTTAGTTATTGGTTTACAAAACCAATTATCCTGCTTGTTGTGTAGTATTCCATTGTGTACCATAATTTCTCAATTCATTGGATTTTGGTTGGATGCTTGGGCTGTTTCCATGTTCTTATGATGGTGAATAATGCGACTATGCACATTGGTGTACAAGTCTCCATTTGTGCTTCAGTTTTTATTTTCTTAGAATGTATTCCAAGCAGTGGAATAGCTGGGTTATATGGAATTTCTATGTTCAGTTTTTTGAGGAAGTACCAAACTGCCTTCCAGAATGGCTGTACCATTTTACAATCCCACCAACAATGTGTAAGAGTTCCTGTCTCACTACAGCCTCTCTAATATTTATTACTTGCTCTACTGATAAACTTTGTCACTGCTACTAGAGTGAGATGGTATCTCATTGTGGTTTTGATTTGCAACTCTCTTATTGCCAGTGATTTTAGCATTTCTTCATGTGTCTGTTGGCCATCTTAAACTGTAGAAACTGAAGAACAAACTGAAGCTTTGAGTTGCAATACTTAAAGATGTTATGGGTAGAATACTGAATGATCAAGGAAGCATCAAAAGAAGATGGAAGGAGTACACAGAGTAACTGAACCAAAAAGAATTTGTTGACTCAGAAAAATTTCATGAAACAACTTATTACTAAGTGACAATGGTGATAAAGGAGGAAGTTCAAGCTGCTCTGAAGGAATTGGAAAAAGTAAAGTCCCAGGAATTGATGGCGTACTCTCTGATATATTTCAGCAAACATGCTGCCCTGGATATGTGTACCGGGTTATGCCAAGAAATTTGGAGGGTAACTACCTGGCCAACTGACTGGAAGAGCTCCATATTTATTCCAAGAAAAGATGATTTAAAAAATTGTGAAAATTATTAAACAATTATCACTGATATCATATTCAATTACAGCTTTCCAGAAGATCAGAAATACAAGGTGAGTTTATAAGAAACTGTGGCGCTAGGGACATCACTGCCAGTATCAGATGAATTTTGGCTGAAAGCAGAGAATACCAGAGGAATGAGACTATGCAACATTTGACTGTGTGGGTCACCACACATTGTGGATAACCTTGAAAAGAAATCGGAATCCCAGAACACCTGATGGTGCTCATGCAAAACCTATACTTGGACCAAGAAGCAATCATCAGAACAGACCAAGCAAACATTCAAAATCAGGAAAGGAGCATTTCAAGGATGTATCTTGTCTTCATATGTTTTCAAACTATATGTAGAACAGATCATTTGGGAGGCTAATCTTTATGAGGAGGAATAGGGCAATAGAATTAAAGAAAGACTCATTAACAACTTGTGTTACACAAATGACACACTATTGCTTCTTGAAACATTTACTGCAGAATGTCACGGATTGTAGTCTTCAATATGGGTTGAAACTCAACATCAAGGAAACAAAGATTCTCATCACTGGGCCTATGGGAACACTGTCATAGATGAAGAAGAGATTGAGATTCTTAACAAATTCAGCTTGATTGGACCCACAATAGACACTCTTGGCACCAGTGCCCTGGAAATCAAAAGATAACTTGGAACAGGAAAATCTTCTGTCAAGGACATTTCCAATGTGCTGAAGAGCACAGATATCAGTCTATAGACCAAAGAGCACCTGATTCAGTTCATGGTCTTCTCAATTACTTGCTATGCATTAGAACGATGGACAATAACAAAGGATAACAGAAGAAGAATTTATGTGTACGGGTTATGTTGCAGGAGAAAGAGTATTTAACATACGAAGGACGGACTCTTCAAGAGAATAACTAGTTCTGCCCTAAAACCAGGTTCCTCCTTGGAGGCAAGGATTCTGAAGCTCGGTCTCACATACTCTGTGTATGTTGCCATTACGGACCAGCTCTTGGAGAAGAATATCATTCTTGGAAAAGTGGAGGGATGGCACAGGAAAGGAAGATCTTGGATTAAATGGATTGACATAGCAATGGGGTAATAGGGACAGATGTGTAGGAGACAGTGGACATAGTTCAAAGCTACTGTGGAAGGGGTCGCTATGAGTCACAGGTGACAGGGGAGCACATAACAACAAAAACAACCCACTAGTGATCCCTGTAAGTCATTGTTGTTGTTGTTATGTACCTTCTAGTCAGAACTGACACACAGCTGACCCTGTGGTGGGTTTTTAGAGCAGTTAATTGCACAGGAAGAGATTGCCCATCCTTTTCACACAGAGCAGAACGGTGGCCTCGAACCATGTGCTTTTGGGATTACAGTGCAGATTCTTGCCAACAGTGCACCAGGGCTCCCTTGTAAGTCATTAGACACTTTTAAGCTATTAGAAAGCTGTTAAAAAAATGTGTGAACTTAGAAATGTGTGAAGAATGTAAATAGCTTTTAAATTGATTTTGACCAAGCATTTTATAATAACCAAAACTAGTCTTTAGATTTAAATCTAAATTACCTTTTTTAATTTTATAGACATGAGGGAGAAAAATGAGACATTTAGCTAATATCTAGCTCTGGATGGAACATACCTTTTGTAGGTCCTTATGAAGTCAAGTTGAAAAGCGCACACACATATTAATCCTAAATTTTTGCTCAGTCACTGAGAGAAGGCAGTGGGAAAGGGCCATTTCTCTAGTCTATTTTTGTTTATCTAAGTACTCCAACAGTGCTGAGACTATAACAACCACAAGTGCTCTTAGACCAGAGATATCCACCATGCTCAAACCCTTGTCAAATCTTCCTTCCAAAAATCCAAAGTCTCTGTAAACTTTCATTAAAATTTAGTTTTTTTAAAAAAAAGTAAAAACCAGAAGTATAAAGACTTGGACTCTACCCCTTGAACTAACATTGTCATCAAACTGTCAAATCCAGATCCTGCTACCTGGTAGATGTTTAGATACCAAACCAACACTTACCCTATTTTGCACCTAGACGACCTTAACATTGTAAAATATTACTGATTTCAATTCTTCACTTTAAAGAAACATCTGAAAATTTTACTTGTATACCTTGTCATGACTCCTTACAATAAATAAAATTAGTTTGGATGTCAAAACTATTGCTCCATTGGTTTCTAAGAATGAAATAGTAAGGAACAAAGTATTCTATCTTCTATATCGTTTAATAATAGGAAGAACTGACTTTGATTCTTCTTTAAGTATTTGGCTACATTTACGAGATGTTCATAAAATTTTAATGTTTTCTTGGGCTTTTTAATTGGTGGTAAAATTTCTTTATTTGGATATTCTCTTTCTACTTGAATCAGTCGAGCTAACTTGGATTTTTCCAGATATTTAGTCATTTCATCTAATTTTCTGGCAAATAATATGTTGGTAACACTTATTTAGAATGTTTTTTTTTCTTTCTGTGAGATGAATTGTTATGAGTATCATTGCAATACTATTATCAGTCACACTCTTTTTTTATCAGTCAAGCTTAATATATAACTTGAAATAATTTTTTAAAAGAATAAACTTTTTGTTGCATTTCTATTATCTCTTTTTCTATGCTCTCTTCTATTAGAGTATTTATTATTTTCTTTCTTCAACTAGTTTTTTGTTTGGCTTTCCCTCCATTTTTTAGTCTGTTATGGTAGAAATTTAGATTACTAATCTGAGTTATCTCTTAGTTTTAATATAGAAAATTATAGCACAAATTTCTTCTGTTGTGGCTATATCTCCATAGATTTTATATATAGGAGTTTTTTTTTTTCTAATCTCTTCAAATTGCTTCCTAAATTCCTTTTATGATTTCTTTCTTAACTTATTAGTTATCCAGGAATGGTTTTTATGTAAACATAGGTGTGAATTTTCTTAAATTTTTTCTTCTATTTTTTGTTTCTTTCTATTGTGAGAAGTAATCATATTTAATCTGATATCCATCCTTTTACATTTACTGTAAATTTATTTCAAGTCCTAGAAGGAATAATTTTAGCTTGCTCAGGTCCACAATTAACACTCTTGGCACTATTGTTGTTATGTGCCGTTGAGTAGCTTGTGACTCATAGCGACCCTATGTACAACATCCCTAAACTCCGCTCTATCCTGTGCCAATCGCACTGTCTCTGACACTCCCATCCTGATTATCCCAGTCACTGAATCAATCCACCTCATAGAGGGCCTTCCCCTCCTGTGCTGTCCCTCCACACTACCAAGCATGATGTCCCTCTCCAAGGACCAGTCTCTTCTTACAACATATCCAAAGTATGTTAGATGGAGCCTCAGAATCCTTGCCTGTAAGAAGCCACCTAGTTTAACCCTTTCCAGGACAAATCTGTTTGTTTTCCTAGCAGTCCGTGGTACCCTCAATACTCTTCTTCAGCACCACAGCTCAAAGGCAAAGGCACCAATTCTCCTTCTATCCTCCCTAGTCATTATCCTACTCTCTCATGCATAACAAGTGATTGCAAAGACCATGGCTCTTGGCACTAGCAAACAAAAGAAAAATCAAAAGAGGAATTGCATTAGAATTCTCTGTTGTCAGGGATCTCTCCAGAGTACTGAAGAACTAACCATGCCTGTTTAGACATTAACACATGCCTGACCCAGGCCATGGTCTTTGCAATTACTAGTTATGCATCAGAGAGTTGGACAGTGACTAAGAATTACAGAAGAATAGACATTTTTGAGTTGTGGTGCTAGAGAAGAGTATTGAACATGCATGGGCTGCCAAGAGAACAAACATATCTGTCCTAGAAAGGATGAAACCAAGTTGCTCCTTGGAGGTAAAAATTTGGAGGCTCCATCTCACATACTTTGGGCACATGGCCAGGAGGAACCAGTCCTTGGAGAGGGATGTCATTCTTGAAAGGGTGGAGGGACAATGCAGGAAAGCAAGAACCTAGAAGAGGTGGTAATTTAATAACTGGGATAATGGGGATAGGTATGTCAAAGATAGTAAGATTGACTCAGAGTTATTGTGCATAAGATTCCTATGAGTTTCAGGGGACCAGAAGGTACATAACAAGACAACAAGGGGTTCTAGTGGCTAGTAGTAAAGAGTAGCGCTACCAACCCAAAGGAACACAGTTCTAATCCACCAGCTGCTCCTGTAGAGAAAGATAAACAGTCTCCTCCCTTGCAATTTACTGCTTCTGAATCCACTAGATGATAAGCTATGAGGTGATTCTGAGTTCAGAGCACATACTAATAACAATATTTTATATACTAAAACATGTTGTATACTGGAGAATGTTTCATGTTCGCTGTGAAGAATGTGTACTCTATTTTGTTTGATGATGTGTTCTCTAGATGCTTTTTAAGTCTGGTTGGTTTACAATTTTCTTTTTGTCTTTTAGTTTTTTGTTGATCTTCTAACATGTTGATGCTTTGCTTTCTACCTATTATCGATAGTGGAGTATTCAGGAAAGCTAAGGTAGTCCTATGACTGGTCCATGAACATATTACGGTCCTTTCCACATGAACATGTACTGCTGCAGTCTGTCTTGCTGGTGGATTAACAAGAATGCCCTGGACAGATGAATATTTAGTGGTAGAGAAAAAGAAAGCATTTGGAGTATTGCAGTCTTCATTATTGTTGAAACTCTACAACTCATTCCCATAAAGTTTGAGTTGAGTCATAGCTGACCCTCCTGTACATTTTGCTATGTTGTTGTCATGTACTATCTAGTTGGACTAGATCATAGTTGAGCCTCCAGTGATTTTTCAGAAGCAGTCAATTGCACCGGAGGAGTGTTCCCATTCTTCTCTAGGGCAGCAACTAACAAATTTATATCGCAGGTCTTTGAGTTGGTGGCACAGTTTTTTACCTTTAATTTTGGAAGACTGGTGGCCTGCTAGTAAGAAGCTACGCTACGATCCTGAAAGCAAGTAGCTATTCCAATCCACCAGCTGTTTCACTTGAGAAAGATTGGCAGTTTCCTCCTGTGTGATTTGACTGTCTCTGAAAACCTGCCAGAGGGTCAACAATGGGTCAGTTCAGACTTCAACCATACACAACAACAAATAGCAAGGGAAGAGATTATTTTTCTCTCATAAATCTCCTGGTAGATTTGAACCATCACAGAGGTGCTGTTTTTGGATTATCAGTGCAAGTTCCCACGAACTAATCCACCAGACTTTTTCTATTTAATTCTGTCAAATGTTGCTTCATGTACTTTGAGCCTAAAGTTTGCCAGAGGTGAGAACTTTGGGAGTTCTCAAGTCTTTTCTCTTCATCTGCACAACACTTGTGTACTTGTTATGTCTGGGCTTTTAGCATCTCAGGATATTTAAAGCTCTTCAAATTCTCCAATGGATATTTCATTCCCTTTGCTTCCTTTTTTAAAAAAAGAATAAATATTATATTATGTTAATATAGGCCCTCAGTTTAGAAGGAAATTTTTTAAATTGGCAGTAATTTTTAAGAAAATAAAAAATCTTGACATGGCTGCACATTTTACCTGTATGCTCATCAACCAATAATTGTTGTTGTTGTTATGTGCTGTTGAGTTGCTTGCAACTCATAGCAACCCTATGTACAACAGCCCTAAACTCTGCTCTGTCCTGTGCCAATCTTACTGTCTCTGACACTCCCATCCCGTTTATCCCAGTCACTGAATCAATCCACCTCATAGAGGGCCTTC
>NW_006399755.1:23977634-23980043 GCF_000299155.1 Elephantulus edwardii
TTGAGCCTCAATCCATATTGGAGGCTGCAGTCCTCCACCCTCTGCAGCAAGCGCTTCAGGTCCTCCTCAGTTTCAGCAAGCAGCGTTGTGTCATCTGTATAACGCAGATTGTTGATAGATCTTTCACCAACCTTGACCCCACATTTCTCCTCATAGAGCCCAGCCTCTCGGAAAAACTGTTCTGCATACAGGTTGAAAAGGTATGGAGATAGGAGGCATCCCTGGTGTACGCCCTTCCCATTTTTGAACCATGCAGTGTTCCCTTGCTCTGTTCTGATGACTGCCTCCTGGTCCAAGTATAGGTTTCGCATTAGAATGATCAAGTGTTCTGAGATTCCCATTCTTCTTCTCAGAATCAGCCATAGCTTGTTATGATCCACACAGTCAAACGCCTTTGCATAGTCAATGAAACATAGACAGACATTTTTCTGGTATTCTCTGCTTTCAGCTAAGATCCATCTAACATTAGCTACAATATCCCTAGTACCACGACCCCTTGTATACCCAGCCTGGACCTCTGGCAGTTCTCTGCTGATGTTCTTTTCCAGTTGTTTTTCGATACTTCATATATTATTAAACACTGTATTTTTAACTTTCTTCATATTTATTTTTTTAATTTTTATATTGGTTTGCATAGAAATTTCATATGCATTGTGTTTTATTCATATACTTTGTGTTTCACACATTACTTCAGTCACATTGTGTTGCATATAGTCATTCCAATACTCTGTCTTATAAAGCAATATATGATAGGGTATTATGGTTACCACAAGAGTACAGAATAGGGTTGCATAGTGGAGTATACTCAGGGCGGTGGGAGGGGTGCAGGGGGATTGTATACCAAAGAAAAAAATTTTTCTTTTACTTTTCAAAGTGAGGAGCGAACTGGGGGGGGAAGAGTGGAAGGAGAGGGGGCGGGCTGGGCAGGGAGAAAAGTGCAACAATGAATGAAAGGAAATCCAAAATCTCTGTAAATGTTCATTAAAATTAATAAAAAAAGAAAAACATAAAAATGAATCACCATTGAGCTATGCCAGCTTGTTTCGCCTCAGATAGTAACACTGCCTCAGGCAGCTGTAATAGAAACAATTGTCACTAATTATATTTAACAAATACTCTGCAGGTAACACTGCTTAAAAATAAAGAGGTGGCTATGGAAGGGAGATTCCAAATACACTGAGATAGAATTGCAATTTACATTTAGCTTTCCTGTAGGTTTCTGGAAGCTATAAATCTCCTGGTGCGTTGGAGATTGCAGATATAGTGGATTCTAGCCATCAGAGAAGTGTTACCTTTGGGTTTGCTGTGTAACTCCCTATGGACTAAGCCAAGTTGTGCTGGTAAGTGCCTTAGAGTCGAATATGACTCTATGAACAACAACTGAATCCTGTCCTATCCTGTGCATTCCTCATCATCTCTGATATACTTGATCCCATTGCTTCATCCACTGGGTCAACGCATCATCTCTTTAAGAGTTTTTCTTTCTTTTACTGACCTTCCACCTTTTCATGTATGATGTCTCTTTCCAAGGAGTAGTCCTTCTTAACATTGTGCTCAAGTATGTGAGATGATGAAGTTTTGCTATCCTTGTCTCTAAGGAGTACTCCAGCTGCACTTTCTCTAAGACATATCTGGTCCTTTGGCAGTCTATGAAATATTCAGCACTCTTCTCCAACATCACAACTCAAAGGCATCTTTTTTCCTTCTGTCATCCTCATTCATTGTCCAGCTCTCAGATGCATAGCAGATGATTGTACAGACCATGGTCTGAATCAAGTTTTCTTTTGTTTATAATCTGACATCATTGCTCTTCAGGATTTTGGAGAGATCTATAACAGCTGACTTTCCTAGGGCAATATATATTTTGATTTCTTGATTGCTACTACCAAGGATCTTGAATGTAGATCTAAGAAAGATAAAATCATTGAAAATTTCTATCTTTTCTCCATCTATCATAATTTTGCCTATTGACTCAGTAGTAAGAATTTTTGTTTTCTTGATATTGAAGTATAATCTATATTGAAGGCTGTCATCTATTATTTTCTGCAATTATTTCAATAAATCTATTTATAAAGAACAAGTCAAATAAAAATTAGTCCAAGGAGAAAGTTTTACTGTGATTTTCCAGATAGTGACAGTTCTCTGGGTAAGGATTTCAAGGGCTACTTCAAACTAATTCTGTGCCCTCTATGAGTTATTATGCAGTTACTTTCACAGCTATTAGCTATGGGGCTCTTGGTTTTTAAGGCTACCCAGACCTGAGAAGAGGAAGATGGGATCAAAGAACACCCAAGTCTCATGGTTCTTATTGAGTATTCGGTAATAACATATCAGATAAGGGACTTATATCCAGAATTTATGAAATACTTGAGCACCACAACAAGATAAAGGTAAATAATCCAATAGAAA
>NW_006399755.1:23981281-23983463 GCF_000299155.1 Elephantulus edwardii
AAAAAAAAGAAAAACAAAAAAAATAATTACTCCTCAAATTTGTCTTAAGCCCTTAATTAATTTTCAAACTTCTGAAAAAGTTGATTTTGACAGATTTTTGCTAACGTTCTTGTTGCTTTTGTGGAGAAGATATTCAGAGGATCTTAATTTACCATTCTGAAATCAGATATTGCAGATGGTTTTGTATATATTTAAAATACTATGATAATTTTGTGAGTACCTTGAAGGTAGGAACTAGGTTTCTATTGGAAGCTGCAAGGCATAAGAGAAAAATCAAAGAGATGAAAAGCACTAGATTTCAGTGCAGACAGAACTAGGATAAAAACTCAGCTCTGCACTTACTGTGTGACTGGTTAAATCCTTGGGCCACTATTTTTCATATTCACATGGAAGGGAAATACTCCTCTTACAGGCTGAGGTGAATATAACAGATAAAATAATAGGTCTTTAGAATATTGCTTAGCATATAATAGTATTTCCTTAAATGACTATTATTACTGTTATTCTTGGTTTTATTTGGCAAGTATAAAGTTTCATAGTACAGAGTAACTACTAATGAGAAAGAATTAACTTCATCTTACCAATTTTCATATAAAGTCTTGGATTACATTCTTTACATTTTTTGTCATTTGCCTCTTTATTCTGTAATTGAAAGAGCCCTGGGGGCTCAAATGGTTATGTGCTCAACTGCTAACCAGTAAATCAGCAGTTCAAACTCATTTAGCATCTTTACATGAGAAATATCTGAGCCTGTACCCATAGAGATTGTTGTTGTTGTTGCTATTGTTATGTGCCATTGAGTCACCCATGACTCAACAACCCTATACACAATAGCTCTGAGCCCTGCCTTATGGTCAGCCAGACCCACTGACTCTAACACATCTAATCCCATTGCCCCAGTTACCATGTCAATCCATTTTATCCAGGGTCTTCCTCTCCTGTGTTGTCCCTCCACCCTTCTGAGCACGATATTCTCCAAGGACTTGTCCCTTCTAGCCACATGCCCATAGTATGTGAGACAGAGCCTCAAAATCTGCCTCCAAGGAGAAACTTAGTTTCACCCTCTCCAAGACAGACCTATTTGTTCTCCTGGAGGTTCATGGTATGTTTAATACTCTTCTCCAGCACCACTATTCAAAGGCATCAGTTCTTCTTCTGTCAACCTTAGTTATTATCCCCCTCTCTGATGCATAGCAAGCAATTGTGAAGACCATGACTTGGATCAAGCACACCTTAGTCTCTAGAGTGACAGTATTACTTCTTAGAACTTTGGAGAGGTCCCTGAAAACAGAATTAACCAATGCAATTAGTCATTTGACTTCCTGACTTCTGATGCCAAGAGAATTGATTGTGAAGCTGAGGAAGCTGAAATTGTTAACAACCTTAAGTATCTTCTCTGTGAGAAGAGTGCTGCCAATTGGGCCAGTGGTGAGTTACAATCCATAAGGATTTTGGGCTATGATCCAATGCTATGAAGCAGTTCTACTCTGCCACAAGGGCCATTATCAGTTAAAATTCACTTAAGGTCTGGTGTGAAAAATGATGTATACAAAGTTTTCAAGTAAACCAGTATAATTAAAAAAAAAAAAAAATGATTTTTTAAAAAAAAGCTACCCAAAAAAATTCACTTAAGGACCCTTAACAACAATGCTGTAATTAAGAATCCAGGACCGGGTTACTTGTCCTTGGTTTTACCTGCTGTGTCTATAAATTTAGGTTAGTTCATCTATTTTTTTTAAGAACTTCAATAATTTTTAAGCTTTCTTGCTCACCAATTAGTACTTGTTTTATCACAGGTGAGCCTGGAATTCTCCAAACCAGGCAGGTACTAGGCAAGTTTCTTTGGATGGCTAATTACACATTGTCTCCACATATAAAATTGCTCTTTTTTTTCCAAGGAGTAGGCTTAACCTACATAGTTATATAAAATTTTATTCTCTAATATATTTCTCTTTGTATAGCCTTAGTTACTTGCATATCTAATTTGGCTAATGGCATATTGATGAAAAAGAGATCAGATTATTATTGAATACATAAAAACTTTAACACAAAAAAGAGAAAATTCAGCAAAAGGGATTTAATTCTGCATTATGAAGACAGTGAAAAGAAAACTTTTAAAATATTTAATTTTTTTATTTGTAAGCATTTTTTTCAACTTTTAAAAGTTGGCTTCATAAGTTAA
>NW_006399755.1:23986297-23990946 GCF_000299155.1 Elephantulus edwardii
GTTCTCACATTCCATGTGCCAATCACCAGTGTCTGCTTACAACCGTTCCTCTTCCTTGGTATTTCCATACTTGAAAATTCAACCTCCTTTGCCGTTTCTGTTATTTAATGTGTTCTGTTGTACATAGGGTTTTCAGAGGCCTGCTATTTCAGAAGTGGATGGCCAATCCTTCTTCCTAGTCTGTCTTTATATGAATGTTCAGATTTAGAGAAGTATCAGACAGACCAGCTGTTTGAGAATGACACTATATGGCTGTGTTTATTTTAATCTATCAATCAATGTTATTAGAATGAAAAGAAAGTAAAATTTACTTATGGCATACATTACATTGCTATTTTGTAAGATGCTAATCAATGTTTCCCTTGATGGTAAAAACAAGCATTGAAAAATCTCCAGGACCACATTACAGTAATATGTACAAGTATTAGAATCCCTATTAATAGTGTGTTCCATATATAAAATGAACCTTAGAAACTCAAAGTACCTTTACCTATTTGACAATTCATCCCAGGCAGCTCTCACAATAGTGTTAACCTAAGTAAGAAACATGGAACACATCACAAAAATCTATTTTTTTCTGTCATTCCTGTTTTATAAGGAACTTTTTTTTTTTTTTAAATTTCAAAGACTAAGAACTAACTCAGTCCCATAAGGAAAAATTCTGTATAAAACCGTTACTGTAGAATGAGTATAAGGATCCAGGAAGGGTGGGAGAGGCTGGAAGGAGAGTGATGTGGATGTGCGGGAGGAGGAGGGGATTAACCATTAGGTTGTACAATTTGACGGGTTGGGGGGATGAAATTATCTGTTCAAATTTGTATTAAAGTTTTGTAAATAAACTAATAGGAAAAAATAAAAGTACAATTTTATTGTTGTTATGTACTGTAGAGTCGGCTGCAATTCTTAGCAACATTATCTACAACAGCGCTAAACCCTACTCTATCCTGTGCCAATCTCACTGTCTCCAACACACCTACACCCGTAACCCTAGACACTGAATCAATTCACCTCATAGGTCTTCCTCTCCTGCGCAGTCCCTCCACCCTCCCAAGCATGATGCCCCATCTAAGAACTGGTCCCTCATTGAAACATGTCCAAAGTATGTCAGACAAAACTTCAGAATCCTTGCCTCCAAGGAGCAGCCCGATTTAACCCTCTCTAGGATGAACCTGTTTGTTTTCTTAGCAGTCCATGGTATATTTAATACAGTTCTCCAACATCACAGCTCAATGGCATTAATTCTTCTATCCTCCTTAGTCATTGTCCAGCTCTCTGACACATAGCATATGACTGCAAAGAGCATGGCCTGCATCAGGTGCACCTTAGTCTCCAGAGTGACACCATTGCTCTTCAGTACTTTGGAGAGGTCTCTGACAGCACTTTCCCATCACAATGTGTCTTTTTTCCCCCCACAATGTGTCTTCTAATTTCCTGGCTACTGGTACCAACTGCATTGACTGTGGAGCCAAGCAAACTAAAGCTGTGAACAATCTCAATCTCTTCACCATCCATACTGATGTTGCCATTTGGTCCAGTGGTGAGAATCTTTGTCTCCTTGACATTGAGCCTCAATCCATATTGGAGGCTGCAGTCCTTGATACTGTGCAGCAAGCACTTCAGGTCATCCTCAGTTTCAGCAAGAAGGGTTCTTCATCTGCATAACACAAATTGTTGATGAATCTCCCACCAATCTTGATGCCACACTTCTCCTCACACAGCCCAGCCTCCTGGATAATCTGTTCTGCATACAGATTGAAAAGGTATGGAAATAGGACACATCCCTGTCATACACCCTTCCCAATTTTGAACCAAGCAGTGTTTCCTTGCTCTGTTCTGACTACTGCCTTTCGGTCCAAGTATAGGTTTCACATTAGCATGATCAAGTGTTCTGGGATTTCCATTTTTCTCAGAGTCAGCCACAGTTTGTTGTGATCCACATAGTCAAATGTCTTTGCATAATCAATGAAACACAGATAAACTTTCCTCTGGTACTGTCTACTTCCAACCAAGATCCATCTAACATTACCTACAATATCCCTAGCACCACGACTCTTTCTAAACCCAACCTGCACTGCTCGCAGTTTTCTGTTGCTATGCTGTTCCAATTGTTTTTGGATAATCTTCTGCAGAATCTTGCTTTTATGTATGTGCTATCAATGACAGTGTTCTATAATTTCCACATTCTGTTGTGTCACATTTCTTTGGAATGGGAACAAGTATAGATCTCCTCCAGTCAGTTGGCCAAGTGATTGTCCTCCAGATTTCCTGACACAACTTGGTGAGCACATCCAAGGCAGCACCTATAAGTTGAAATATGTCAATTGGTATACCATCAACTCCTAAGGACTTATTTTTTGCCAGTTCCTTCAAAAGAGCTTGAACTTCTTCCTTCATCACCACAGGCTCTTGCTCATATGTTGTTTCATGAAATTCTTCTGTCTGCCAATTCCTTTTGGTATAGTGACTCTGTATACTCTTTCCATATTCTTTTAATACTTTTTGGATCATTTAATATTCTGCCCAAAGCATCCTTAAATATAGTATAGCAACTCGGGGTTTGAATTTGTTCTTCAGTTCCTTGAGCTTAAGAAATACTGAGCGTGTTCAGCCCTTTTGATTTTTCTGACTCCAACTCTGCATATTTCATTGTAATTTTTTACTTTGTCTTTCCACACTGTCTTTTGAAATCTTCTCTTCAGCTCTTTATTATGTTGAATTCTTCCTTCTGCTTTGGCTTCTCAGTCCTCGAGTGAAATATTCAGAGTCTCTTCTGACGTCCATTTTGGTCTTTTCTTCGTCCTCTGTCTTTATAATGATCTTTTGCACTCTGCCTGGATGATATTCTTGATATCCTCCCACAACTCATCTGGTCTTCGCTCACTGGTGTTCAAGGCCTCACATCTGTCAAATTAAAGTATTTGGGTTTTTATGGTCACTGATTGTGGATGTAAATAAAATGAAATCCTTGACAACTTTAAAAGAAAAGCTCAAAGATAATGCTGTGTGAAATATCCTGAAAATTTTATATTTTGTTCTTAATTTTGCACTATCTTGAAAAAGAAAAATACATAATAAATAAATTGTAATAATATAGGTTACCTTGAATAAGACTGAATGATGGATCCCTGAAAAATTGTAACTGATTACTCATTCAGTCAGAATTCTAAAGTGTGTTACCAATGGTCTGCATTTGATTAACATTCTAAAGATTAGTGGTTTGAAACCATCCAGTGGGCCCACAGAAGAAAGCCCTGGCGGTCAACTTCTAAGATTGTGTCCAAGAAAATCCTATGGAGTAGTTCTACTTTGTAATACATATTACTTACATAAACTGGAATTTACTTGATGGGATTATATATGGTTTTTCCTAGCCTGTTTTAGAAAAATGGCAACAGAAGATTTCAATAGACTCTAAATGCACTTTAGAAGAACTTGACCTTTCCACATTTGAGAGATTTTTGCCTCTTTAAGTAACAATAACAATAAAAAGACATAATAAAACTATGCAGCTATTTTATGCCTAAAAATAAATAGAGCTTATTCTAGTGAGAAATGGAATTTCTGTTATTTGGCTATGTTACATAAAAAGTAAAGGTTTAAGGCTAGCTTGTTATTTTATCAGAGAGACATAGTCAAATTCTAGCTTTCTGTAATGTAATATTTGAAAGTGACAAATTTCATGAGCTCAATTTGTTCCTTAATTAGCTTTTGTGAATATGCTCATCAAAATTGTGTGAACTTTGTCCAAAGTTAACACATTTCATAATTCCTTTTCAGTTTTAACTATTATAAATCAGAGAAAATCAATGCACCCTTCTCAAATCTTCTATACTTTTCCTACTTCCTCAAGGTTTGTCGTTCATTATTCACTATGTTCTGGAACACAGTGAGCCTGTGCCTTAAGGAAAAAAAATGCACTCCTCTTGATAAAGCAAAAGCTGTTACTCGGTTGTATTTCTTAGCCATTATTGTTGATAAAACAGTCTCGAACACTCATATTAATCCCAAATTTTAGAATATCAATTTCTATTGCATAGTGAAAATGATAAGACAAATGACTGAGAGTGATAGGATATTATCAAGGCTTACAGTCAACCAGCAAATCTTATCAATACATAGAATTCATTAGAAAGAAAGGCCTAGCAATCTACTTCCAAAACATTAGGCAATAAAAGCTTCTATGAATCACACAGGATATTGTAAAGTGTAATGACAAAAGATAATCCTATTAGTTTAAAAACAAATGGACAAAATTTATATTTTACATCTTCATACATATCTTTTCATCCTTTCCATAGTTAGGCCTCTACATCTTGTGGTTCCTAACCTTTATACTATAACAGCAAAGTGCTAGTTAATAGGCCTTTTATTGTAAGAACTACCTTCCCTCTGTAACTTGATTTGTGCCACTATTAGAGCCTCTACTTGGAATATTAATGCTTTTTAACATTTGACTCATGTACTTTTAACTTGTTAGTTAAATTTGTGTCTTCTAGGCTGCAACACTTCCCTCTAACTATTGTATACCACATTGAAAACACAAAAGATTGTATACCAATTGACATATTTCAGCTAACAGATGCTGCCCTGTATGTGCTCACCAAGTTGTGCCAAGAAATCTGGAGAACAACCACTTGGCCAACTGACTG
>NW_006399755.1:23992136-24006797 GCF_000299155.1 Elephantulus edwardii
GTGTCAGAGGCAATGCGATTGGCACAGGATAGAGCAGGGTTTAGGGCTGTTCTACATAGGGTCACTATGAGTCGCAAACAACTCGACGGTACATAACAACAACAACAACAATTGTTTTAGAGTGGATTATTCAATACAGCCTTGTTGCAATAATGGATATAAGTTAGTACATAGCTTGGATGTTGTCGTTAGGTGCTGTTCAGTCAACTACAATTCATGTATAAAACTTATACATGAGTATAACTTATACAACTACAACTTATGCATAAAAGTTAGAAATCTTGCCCAATTCTGCACCATTTTCACAACCTCTGCCTATTATTGTGACAACCCTATCAATCCATCCCTTTGAGGGACATCTCCTTTGCTGACTCTCCACCTTTGCAAGCATGCTGTCCTTTTCAGGGATTTGTTCCTCCTGGCAACATCCCCAGGTATGTGAGAAGTCTTACCACTCTTGCTTTGTAACAGCCGACTTCCTCAGTGCAATAATTTGCACAACTTCTTGGCTGCTGCTTCCATGGCCATTGGTTTTGGAGTCAACTATAAGGAGATTCTTGACAATTTCAATCTTTTCTTCACTTTTCATGATGTTGCATTTTGGTTCAATGGTGAACATTTCTGTGTTCTTGACGCTGAGTTACAATCCATATTGAAGGCATTAGTCTTTGATCTTCTTCATTAAATGTTTTAAGTCATCTTTAATTTCAGCAGGTAAAATTGCACAATCTGCATAAATCAAATTGTTGATGAATCTTTCTTCAATAATACAACATTCTTCTTAATATGGTCCAGCTTCTTGGATGATTTGCTCAACATACATATTGATTATGTATGAACAAAGGACACAATTTTGACACACACTTTTCCTGATGTTAGACCACATAATACCTTTCTCTTTGTTCTGTTCAAATGACTATTTTTTGCTTCATGTACTGGTTCTTTTATACACAATTATATGTTTCAGAATTCCCATTATTCTCAATGTAATCCACAATTTTTTGAGATCCACATAGCCTAATGCCTGTGGATTGTCAATAAAACACAAGTAAATATCTTTCTAGTATTCTCTACTTTCAGCCAACATCCATCTGACATTAGCAATTATGTCTCTTATTCCACATCTACTTCTGAAGCCAGCTTGAATTTTTGGAAACTCCCTATGAATGTACTTCTCTGGCCTTTTGGGAATAATCTTTGTCAAGATTTTACTTGTATGTGATATTAATGATGCTCTTTTATGATTTATGCTTTTGAATGGATTATCGCTGATTAGGTTTTGGTTTTGGTTTTGTTTTTTGTTTGTTTGTTGTTTGTGTTGGTCTGTGTTGTTTTTTTTGGTGTTTTTTGGTTTGTTTGTTTGGGTTTTTTTGCTAATGCTTTCAGTGAAGCTTAGATTTCTTCCTTCACTATGTTTGGACCTTGATAAGATGCTAGTTCCTAAAATGATTCAGTGCTAAGTCTTTCGGTGACTTAGTCTTACAGCGGCTTAGTGTATTTCTTCCTTTTTATTTTAATACTTTCTATTTTGCTCATAGAATTTCTCACTATTGCTACTTGAGGTTTAACTTTATTTATAAGTCCTTTCAGCTTGATAAATGCTAAATAAGCTCTTCTCTTTTAGTTTTCTAAGTCCAGGTCTTTGCACAGTTGCTTATAATACTGTGCTTTGTGTCTTCTCTATTTGCATTTTGAAATTGTCTGTTCAGTTCTCTTACTTCATCATTTCTTCTTTTTCCTTTAGCTTCTCTGTTATCCAGAACAAATTTCAAAGTCTTCTCTTCTGACATCTGTTTTGGTCTATTTGTTGTACTGTGGTGGTTTTTGTTTTACTGTGATGGTGGTAACTATGGTACTGGAATTTTAAACACCAGCAAGATAAACTATGGTTGATACTTTTCGATGGAGATTTTAGACAAAGGCCTAAGAAGTAAAACTGGCTGTCAATTTCTCAAATAATAGATCCTCAAAAACCTTATTAAGAACATCAAAACACTTTCAAATATTTTATAATAAGATGAGCCCCTCAGGTGGCAAAGCACAAAAAAAATACAACTGTGGAAGGGTAGATTTCTCACACAAAAAAATCTATCTTAAAGACACAGATGGAATAACTTTCACTCAAGGAAGGGCCTTCATTTGTTCATGTGGCAAGATGTAAAAGGGAAAAGAACAGCTTCAGTTACGCATTATTAACTAGAATATGTGGTGTTTGAAACATGAAAAAGAAATGGTGGTGTTGTCAATGGCTATCGAGTATGAATCAACTTCTAGTCTGCCATGGGCTTTCAGAGGATGTAAATTGCATGAGAGGAGATTGTTCATCTTTTCCCTTAGAGTAGCTGGTGAATTCAAATAATGTGTGGCACCACAACACCTTACCTCTAGACCAAAATGGAACAAAATGCATATAGATTCTTAGAAATTGTAGTTATGTTAAGTGCTGTTGAGTACAACTCATAGCAACAGTATGAACAACTGACATAAACCCTGTCCTGTCCTGTGCCATTGTCACACTTCCTGACACACTAGAGCTCTTTGCAGCAGTCACTGTGTCAATCCAATTGGTCAAGTGTCTTCCTCCTCTTTGCTGACACTTCACCCTTCCAAATATCATGTCCTTCTCCAAAGAATTGCTCCTTCTAGTAACACACCCAAAAGTATGTGAGGTGAAGCCTCATCATCCTTGCCTCCAAAGAGAACTCTGGCTACACCATCTCAAAGATATATTTGTTCTTTTGTCCATGCATGGGTTGTTCAGTATTATTCTCCAACACTACAGTTCAAAGGCATCAGTTCTTCTTCTGTCATTCTTATTCACTACCCAGCTCTCAGATGCATAACAAGTGATCAGAATTATCATTGCTTGAATCAAACACACATCAGTCCTCAGACTGGCATCATTACTCCTCAATAATTTGGAGGGGTCACTAACTGTAGGCTTTCCCAAAAACTGTGTTTCATTATTTCCTGACTCCCGATACCAAGGATATTAATTGTGGATCCAAGTAAGATGAAGCTGTTGACAGTTTAAATCTCTTCTCCATCCATCATGATATTGCCTGTTGGTCCAGTGGTAAGAATCTTCGTTTTCTTCACACTGAGATGCAATCTATACTTAAGGATGTATTTCTTGATCTTCTACAAGTCCTTAAAGTCCTCTTCACTTTCAGCAAGCAAGGTTGTGTCATCTCCATAAAGCAGGTTATTGATGAGTCTTCCTCCAATACTGATATCACAGTCTTCTTCATAGGGTCCAGCTTCTCGAATAATTTGCTAAGAATATAGATTGAATAGGTATGGAGAAAGAATAAAGTCCTGATGTACTCCCTTCTTAATTTTAAACCATGCAGTGTCCTTCTGCTCTATTTGCACAACAGCTTCCTGGTCCAGGTGTAGATTTTGCATGAGCACAATTAAGTACTCTGGGATTCACATTCATCTCAATGTCACCCACAATTTGTTATAATCCACTTTTCATAGTCAATAAATCACAAATAGACATTCCTCTAGGATCCTTTCTTTCAGCCAGGATCCATCTGACATTAGCAATGACATACCTGGTACCATGCCCTCTTCTAAATCCTACTTGAACTTCTGGAATTTCCCTATATATGCATTATTCTAACTGTGCTTACTTATATTCTATAGTATTTTTCTTGCACATGATATTAATTATATTGTTTGGTAGTTTCCATACTCAGTTGGATCACTTTTCTTGGAAATGAGAACAGATATGAATTTCTTCCTATCCATTGGCCAGACAGCTGTCCTCCCAATTTCCTGGCATGAACTGGTGAGCACAATCAAGGCTGTGTCTGTTAACTGAAACAAGTCAAAAGCATCCTATTGACTCCTTTTTCCAAAGTCTTCAATGCAGTTTCTGCTTCATCTTTCACTACTATTGGTTCCTGCTCATATGATCCTTCTTGAATATTTTCAGTATCAATAAGTTATTTTTCATACATTGAATCAGTGTATTCCCTCCATCTTCTTTTGATGCTTTCTGAGTCATTCAATATATTGCCTATAGCATCTTTCATTACTGTGCCTGAAGGTCTAAATTTGTTTTTCAGTTCTCTCGGCTTGAGAAATACAGAGCGAGTTCTTCACTTTTTATTCTCCAACTGCAGTTCTCTGCACATTCCATTATAATACTTTTCTATGTCCTCTTGAGCTGACCTTTGACATCTTCCATTAAGCCCTTATATCAGCGTGCTTTTCCTTTGTTTATGCTTCTCAACTCTCCAGTGCAATTTTTAGAGTCTCTTCTGACAACTATTTTGGTTTTTATTTTCTTTCTCCTCTATATTTGCAATGACTTTTTGCTTTCTTCATAGTTTATATCCTTGATTGTGTCCCACAATTCATCAGGTCTTAGGCATTAGTGAGCTCAAATGAACTGGTATTGATCATTCTGAATCAGATAATCATATTTTTTTATTACAGAAAGAAAAATAAGAGAGAAAGGGTGTGATATTCATCATCAAAAAAAGAACAATTCAAGATCTATCCTGGCATATAACGTTCAATGATAGAATAATATCCATATGCACACAAGCAAGAACACTTAGTTGTTATTATTAATTTATGCCCAACCACCACTAAAGCAAAAGTTGAAGAAATTGAGGCTTTCTACCAACCTTTGCAACCTGAAATAGATTGAATATGCAAATAAAGTGTACAACAATCATTTGTAAATGGAATGCAAAACATTGGCAGAAAGAAGGAAGGAAGGAAGGAAGGAAGGAAGGAAGGAAGGAAGGAAGGAAAGAAAGAGAAAGAAAGAAAGAAAGAAAGAAAGAAAGAAAGAGGCTATTAGAAAATGTGTCTTTGGTGACAGAAATGAGGCTGGAGATTAAGTGATAGATTTTGTAGTCAATGACTTCTTCATTGCAGACCCCTTTTTAAAGAAAATATAAATGAAGACTATAAACATAGACCTCACGTGATGAATCAAAGTTAGTACATCAGTGAAAATAGGTGGTAGAGAAGCTCAATATCAAGAGTCAAGACAAATTAGGGGCAACGGTGGAGCAGACTATTAATTACTCATATACAAGTTCAAACTAAAATGGAATAAGTTTAAGTAAGTCCATGGGAGCCAAAATATGGCCTAGAGTTTATCTCCTCTGAGCTTAAAAATCACATCGAGAGAATATATATGGCATTAAACACTAATGGTAGATCAGACAAGTTGTGGGATGATATTAACAGTATCATACATTAATAAAGCAGAAGTTTATCTAAAGAGATAGGAAAGAAATATAGCAAAATGGATATCAGAAGTGACCTTGACTTGGCTAGTTAAGCCTGTGCAAATTTTAGATATTTGTAGTATACTAAAATGATTTGGTAGCTTGTTAATAATTTAATGTATAATTTAAATAGCACCTTTTCTGAAGAAGGTGGAAATAAGATGTGTAGAACTCTAACATGGCAATCAGTCAGCTTTGCCATCCCTTCAGGATTAAGTTAAATAGACTAAGAGGCAGAAAAGGGAAATCTCACTGCCATTAAGAAGATGCCAAGTGCAGTATATCCTCTGAATGAGAAACTTTTGCCTGAGATAGAGGGAACCAGATGGCAATAGTGGTACAGGAAGTCGAAAATATGGCTGAGAACAAAAGACCAGTGTGAAGTAGAGCTGCTTCAGATATACTACCATATTGGGGTAGAGCTGTGAGTGTTGACCTAAACTTACTGGCAGAGGGCAAGTGGCAGTGATGGGATGGTTTGATGGAGTTGGGGATCACATAATTGGCAGAACTAAGAGCAGTTGTTGCAATGCTTATCTGGGAGCACAGCAGAGCACAAAGTTGTGAGGGCCTGAGGGTCAGAGAAAAGCCTTCCTGAGGACACAACTGAGAAGAAGCTGTTCTAATTAAAGTATCGTATTCTAAGTGTTGGCAACCTAAAATGTGTTACTTCCTTAACAAAATGAATACTTGTGAGCTTTAGATGTGATTTCTTTGTGTCCATTACGAAAAATTACAGAGCACAGTAATAGAATAGAGAAGGACAGTTGATGTCAGAATTCATAGAAGGTATACACTATGGGGGCATATAAAATATTGGAATGGCTGTATGCTTTTAATGTTCTTGATGGGGATTCATCCTTATATGAAGTCAAGGTAAATTAGAACCTGCTTTCCCCAAGATTACCTATTCCTTTCAAATTGTTATGTGCTACTACAATTCTTAGCTATCCTGCCCTGCCCTGCCCTAACCTGAGCTAACTTCATCTCTGAAACAACTGACCCTATTGCCACAGTCACTATGCCACTCTGTCTTATGCAGGGTCTTCCTGTCCTGCACTAACCCTCCACATTTTTTAAGAATGATGTCCTTCTCCAAGGACTGGCTCCTCTTTGTATAACATGCGCAAAGTGTGTGAGAAGGAGTTTCAAAATCCTTGCCTCTAAGGACCAACTTGGTTTCACTCTGTACCTCCTGTGTCACTATTGCCATCTGGTTCACTCTCTTAAGCAAGAATTTCTCATTCAAATGATACACTGCACTTGGCATCTTAAGAGATTTGTTTGCTTTCTTAATAATTCATGGTATGTTTAATACTCTTCTCCAGCACTACAACTTCTTCTGTTATTTTGAGTCATTGTCCAGCTCTCAGATACATAACAAGTAATTGAGAAGGTCATGACCTGGATCAGGTCCACCTTAATCTCAGACCAACATCATTGCTCTTTAGCACTTTGGAGAGGTCTGACAGCAGACGTTCCTAATGCAACTCATCTTTTGATTTCCTTACTGCTCATGTCAAGAGTATTTGTCCAAGAAAGATGATATTGTTATACACTTCAATCTCTTCTCCACTTACCAAGATGCTGCCAATTGGCCCTGCGGTGAAAATCTTTGTTTTCTTGGTGTTGAGATGCAATCCATATTGAAGAATGCAGTCCTTGGACCTCTGCAACAAACACTTCAGGTTCTCATAAGTTTCAGCAAGCAAGATTGCATATAGTCTTTACTGCTTCTCCAATGATTCGTTTCACAGATATAGTCAGTCTGATTACTATGCAGTCCATCTGGTGATTTCCATATGTAAAGTTGCTGTTTGTATCTTTTTAAAAAGGTATTTGAAATGAGTAAGTAATTGAATGTGCACAATTAGATCACTTGATTTTCAGCTTCAGAATCATTTCTATCACGAAGTCCATACTTTCATACTATCATTTCTTTTTTGTTGTATACAGCAGTTGGAAAAGACAAAGCAAAGTATTGTAACAAAATGTAGAAAGAGCTCAAATTGGAGAATAACAGGAGAAAAACTTGTTCAGTATTTATCAAGTTATAAGAATTGAAAAACAAACTCAATCCTTGAGTTGCCAGGCTTAGAGATGCTATCGGTAAAATCTTGAATGATCTAGGAAACATCAAAAGAAGATGGAGGGAATATAGAGATTCACTATACTAAAAAGAATTAGCCAACACTCAAATATTTGAGGAAGTAACATACATAAAGAGCCAATAGTAATGAATGAAGAAGTTCAAGATGCCTGAAGGCATTGGCAAAAAATAAGCCCTCAGCAATTGATGAAATATCAGTTGACATGTTTCAAATGATTGATGCAGCCCTGTATGTGCTCACTAGTCTATACCAAAACATTTGGATGACAGCTGCCCAAATGACTGCCTAAACAACATCCATCTTTGCTCCCATTTCCAAGAAAGGTGATCCAACAGGAAGTGGGAATTATCCAACAATATCACTAATATCACATGCAAGTGAAATACTGCTGAAGATCATCCAAAAATACCTAGTATGGTGTATAGACAGAGAACTGTCAGAAGTTCACGCTGGATTTAGAAGAGGCCATGGCAGCAGGGATATCATTGCTGATGTTAGATGGATCCTGGCTGAAAGCAGAAAATACCAGAAGAATGTTTAATTTGAGTTTATTGACCATACAACGGCATTTGACTCTGTGGGTTATAAAATATTACGGCTAACATTGAGAAGAATGAAAATCCCAGAACACTTATCTTTACTCATACTTAGACCTAGACCAAGAGGCCATTCTGTGAACACAGCACCCTTGTAGGAAAACTTGTTCCCTATACTACATGGTTTAAAATTATGAAAGGTGTGCATAAGAATTTTATCTTTTTCCATAATTATTCACTCTGGATGCTGAGTAAATTATTTGAGAAGCTGAATGCTATAAAGAAGAATATGGCATCAGGATTGGAAGAAGACTCATCAATAACCTTCATTATTCAGATAATCTTGCTTGCTGAAAGTGAGAAGTACTTCATGTGTTTGCTGCCAAAGATCAAATAATATAGCCTTCAATATGGATTGCATCTCAACATTAAGAAAAGTTGTCATCACTAGACCAAACAGGTAACATCATGATAAACAGAGAAAAGATTGATGTTGCCAAGTACTTTACCTTACTTAGATTCACATTCAATATACTTGATACCTTTAACCAGGAGATCAGGAAACATAGAAGACCTATTAAACTGGGAAAGCCTGCAGTCGAGATCTCTCCAAATTAATGAGAAGCAATGATGTTAGTTTGACAAGTAAAGTGTGCTTTATTCAGTTCCTGTTGTTTTTCAATCACTCGTTGTGTTGCTGAGAGTTGGAATAAGTAATGATGACAGAAGAATTGATGTCTTTGATTCTTAGTGTTGGAGAAGAATGCTAAATATTCCATGGACTACCAAAAGAACATATGTGTCTTAATAAGGTGTAGCAAGAGGGCTTCTTGGAAGCAAAGATAATAAAACTTTGTCTTACATACTTTGGTCATGTTGCTAGGAGAGATTATTAATTGACAAGGTACATTATGCTTGAGAAAGTAGAAAGAAGAAGACCCTTGACTAGTTGGATCAATTGACAGAGTAACTGTGGCAATGGGTTCAAGTTTTTCAGAGATTGTGAGGATGATGCAGGATAGAATAGAGTTCAGTTCTGTTGTTCATAGAGTTTCTATAAGACATATTGGACTCAATGGTACTTAACAACAGTTAACATTTAAATATCTTCTGTTTGTAAATTATTAAGCTAATAAAAAATTAACTCAATTCAACATTAATAGAAATATGTCTGTAACAATGATATTGCCTATATTGTGTACTGTCAAATTGGAACCAACCCATAGCTGACCCACCAGCGGGTTTTCAGAGGCAGAAAATTGTACAGGAGGAGATCGTCCCTGTTCTTTCCAGTGGAGCAACTGATGATTCAAACTACATGTCTTCAGGACTGCAGCATAGCTTCTGGCCACCCGAGTTCCCTACAAGGGTCTGAGAAGTTATATTAAATCTGAGAATACAAAGAATTGATATAATAATATTTATTGAAGTTATAATTCAATTAAATAGAATACAAATTTACAATAACTTTAAACATTACATAAAGGTGATAGTAATGATTTGATCAGGAAACCATTGTTATTGTTGTACTGTAGAGTTAGAATCGACCCATACTCTCTGGCAGGTTTTCAGAGGCAGTTAATCATATATAAGGAGATTGTGCACTAACATTCCCTAATTAGTAGAAAAAATTCAGCTTAACTAGTTTTCTCATAAGGTAATAAAACCAAATCTTATTTTTTATTTTCATAAAAACATGCTAGTTTTATACTCTACACTGATAAATTCAAGGGAAATAAGGTATTATTTAATTTTTTAAATTAATATTACTATTAAAACCTTTCTAATCTGTCAAATATTTCTCATCATTATCTCAACCTAGATTCTTGTAGGCCAAAACATTTTTAAACTAACTATTTCTGTAAGATTGTTTTTTCCTTAAGAGTTTAAAACAACATTTTGGGATTTGTTGGGTTTTTTTTAATGGAATTCTATTTTTAAGTGCTTAATTGTGTTTGGAACTGTGATGTTGATGAAGAATATGAACTATATCATGGACTGCCAAAGGAACAAATCTGTCTTGGAAGAAGTGCAACCAGGGTTTGACTTAGAAGAAAGGGAGGTGAAACTGTCTCACACAGTCTGGCATGTTGACAGGAGGTGCTAGTTCTTGGAATAATACTTCATCCTAGACAAAGTATGGGTTCACAGAAAAAAGAGTAAGACTCTCAAGCAGGTATCTACCTGCTTTTTTGGTTTTTTGTATCAACACGGAAATTGGAATAATGGCCTTGAGTATGGCTGACATTATAAGGACAGGGCAAGATTTTGATCTATTGTTCATAGGATCACTCTTTGCTGGAGTGTACTCCACAGCACTTTACCACACCAATGGTTATCATTTTTTTTTAAGTTATCTTTCCAAACCGATCAGAACAAAATTCCGTAATTTAAGAGATACATGGTTTCTCTAATTTATTATCACGTCCCAAACTTATGAAAATATTCTCACTCAATGAGAGGTAAAGACAGGCACAGAGAAACGTTTAGTGAGCTCTGCTTCACAACTTCAAATACAAATTTAATTTTTTTTCTATTGGGCATGAAACTCTTAATTGATCTGAGTTTTACACAAAACTACTAACAATTTGGACTCAGACTTTTCATTTATGGAGAAGAAAATTGCTTTCCATGATCCTTCCAACAGCTATCGCGTAACTTAAAAAGCCAAAGCCACAGGTATAACTGCCACAAAAAAGGGTAACTTACCAGCCACGAGAGGCTTGTGGGAGGAATAACAAGGTGAAAAACAACCCAGAAAGTCAACAAAGTTAACTCTATTATCATTATTCATGCTGATATTCAAGAAAAGACATGACTGAGCTTAGTAGGCGACTCTGGCAACACAACTTCTCTGTCTCTGAAGTGAGTCCTCTTGGGAATCTCAGTGAATGACCTCCAAAAGTGTTCAAGTATAATTCTCAAAAGACTGAAACTATTATTTCATACAAATATATATATAAGACTTCATTTAATGCCTTAAATATAAAATATATAGAGGTATAAAATCTAATAAAAATATAAGATTTAGCTGTTTGTACAGAATTTAATAAAACTATATTAAGGACCTCTGTTGGCCTAGTGGTAAGAGCTGCACTGTAATCCTGAAGACATGCAGTTTGAATGAACCAGCAGCTCTCTGGGAGAAGGATGGAAAATCTCCTTTTTAATTAGTTGCCTCTAAAAATCCACAGGAGGGTCAGCTATGGATCAGTTCCACCTCCATGGTACAACAACAACAATAGGATAAGATAGCTAGCCTAAATGAAAAGCTGAATAATGCCTTGTTCTTGGGCCCATATAAAAGAGTAGAACTCCCTACAAGATTTTCTTGGCTGTAATCTTTAAAGAACTTGTACTTAGTTCTTTAAAACTAAGAGGAATGTGGCATCAGTATTGGAAAGAAACGCATCAATAACCTGTGTTATGGAGATCACATTACCTTGCTTTCTGAAAGTGAGGAGGACTTGAAGCATTTGTTGCAAAAGATCAAGGAATGTAGCCTTCAGTATGGATTACATCTCAATGTCAAGAAAACAAAGATTCTTACAACTGGACAAGTAGTCTGTCATGATAGAAGGAGAGGAGATTGAAACTGTCAACAGCTTCATCTTGCTTGGATCCATAATTAACAACTTTGGTACAAGCAGTCAGGAAATGAGACACACTGCACTAGGAAAATCTGCAGTCAGGGACCTTTCAAAATTATTGAGGAATAATGATGTCTGTTTGAGGACTAAGGTGTAGTTGAGAGCTGAACAATGAATAAGAATGACAAAAGAAAAAATGATGACTTTGAGCAGTACTATTGGAGAAGAGAGCTTAACATACAATGGACTGCCAAAAGAACAAACAAATAGGTCTTGGACAGGGTGCAGCCAAAGTGCTCTTTGAAGGTAAGGATGATGAGGTCTTGCCTCACATACCTCGGGCATGTTGCTAGAAGAGTCTATTTCTTGGATGATGTTTGGAAAGGTGGAGGGTTGGCAAAAGAGAGGAAAACCCTAGACTAGATCAATTAACGCTGTGACTGCCACAGTGGCCTCTAATGTATCAGAAAGTATGAGGAGACACAGGATAGGATAGAATTCAGATCTGTTTTCTACAGAGTCTCTAATAGCCATACTCAACTCGCTGGCACCTCACAAAATTCTTTAAGGGATCAGATTGCCAAGGCTTTCTCCCCAGGTTCTGGTGTGTGGCTTCCTACTGTCAACCTCTCAAACAGCAGGTGAATTCCTGCCTCTTGTGCCACCAGTGTACGATATCGAGTGTAAAATATTTAGTTACTATCTTACAAGGCAATAAATTGTAGATTTCGTGGTATCTGTTCTATTGAAAAGAAAGTACTGGCCTCTATTTATAGACAAAAATCTCCATGTTAATTTTTGCCCCTGTGGTGATACATGAAGCATGGTCAATAGAAAGTCAAGCCTGAGATTCCCTGAAAGAATATCTCGCAACTTCTTCTGTTTATTTCCATACTTGGGATCATTTGTCTATTTTCTGTTGTAAAATGTATTCCTTACTTCTTAGTCCAAGGGAGTTGTGCTACTAACCAAAGTATCACTCTAGTGGTTCAATTTTACAAACTCCTCTACATAAGAAAGATGGACCATCAACTCACATGTAGTTTACAATGTTTAAAAGTCTGCCAAACTATCATCTATCATTATAAATCAACAGCAATGAATTATGTGATACCTTCTAAAAATTAGTAAGTTTATAGTTGTTGAGAATAAACTAAGCCTTTGAGCTTTTATTTTCCTTTCTGGATTTTTTTTTCACAAGACTGGGTTTTATTTTCAAAAACCCAAGGAAGAAATTTCAGTAATCTGGCCCAAATTATCATACTAGGTCATGAATTCTTGACCTGGCTATGGATGAGATCCTCATAATCAGTTTTCTTCTACTGATCTAATTAGATGTAGCTAGCTAGAGGACACCTTTAAAGGCAATAATTGGAGACAGTCATTTAAGGAAAAAAACCCTAAAATTACAGCAAATCCAGTTTATTATAATTATAGGAATAATACACCAGAAATGGAATCTCTAAATGCAGGATAAGTGCCAAAGATGTCATTGAGAGTTAATAGAGGAATTTAGCAAAGTTTTGTACTATAACGACAACAAAGAATTCGGTTTTTATACACCACAATTAAGAATTTGAAAGGGAAACGGAACAATAAATAAAATGAAATATTTTCTTTATAATAGCGTTTAAGAAAACAGAATATCTTAGAAGGAATTTAGCTATATAATCAGGGGATGAAAAAAAACAACTATAAAACCCTGATAAACTATTTTTAAAAAAAGAGAGACTTACATGAAAATATGTAAAAGGACCAGGCAAGGATGGCATGGAGGCTGGCGTGGCCAATATCTATTCAAACTCCACAAAAGGGACAGTCCTCATCAATACATCACAGTACAAAACTAATTCCTATCATGTCAGACATGGTCCACCACAATCCTTCATCTACTGCTACTAAGTCCAATGTCAATCTTAACTATTCTACTGGGGTCTGAAACCCATTGTGATAGTTATGCAGACTACTCAGAACCGTACGCACAACTATGTGATTTATAATGGAAGTTGAGAGACTATAATTCAGGTCAGTAGCAGGATAGAAGCCTTCAATCTTGAAACCTTCTCAAGTATGATCACAAGTCCTTTGACATTCACCCTCATGGCTTAGGTCAGTGTTACAAAGTTGCCTCTATCCTACCAGCTACGGTATTTTCCCTCAGTCTTCTAGCAAGATGGGGTTGAGACCTCTGTCTTTGTATATCCCTTATGGTGGAATTAACCATTAGTTTCGGTGTTGGTTCCATGAAGTATCAGTCTCAAGTCTGCTCTTCCTTCAATTGTCCAGAAAGCAAAAATTTTAGTTCTGACTATCTCAAGAGCTCTGACCCTTACTCTGTCTTAGGAGATCTGCTCCTGTCTCCATCAAGGGCTCTGGTCCTGTCTCCAATTCAAGAACTCTTAACCTATCTCTGTCTCATGAATGTCCCAAGAGAGAACAATCATTGAGCTTCTATGATTTTAGGAAAATTAAACCGAATCCACAGGAGACAAAATATGACTTTAATTTCATACAACCTGAATTTCAGAATTTCTTATGTAGAGGAGCTAGTAAAATTGAACCACTAGAGTGATACTACCTTTGGTTAGTAGTGCAAGTCCCTTGGACTAAGAAGTAAGGAATACATTTTACAACAGAAAATAGACAAATGATCCCAAGTATGGAAATAAACAGAAGAAGTTGCGAGATATTCTTTCAGAGAATCTCAGGCTTGACTTTCTATTGACCAGACTTCTTGTATCACCACAGGGGCAAAAATTAACATGGAGATTTTTGTCTATAAATAGAGGCAAATACTTTCTTTTCAATAGAACAGATAACCACGAAATCTACAATTTATTGCCTTGTAAGATAGTAACTAGATATTTTACACTCGATGTCACAAGAGGTAGGAATTCACCTGCTGTTTGAGAGGTTGATAGTAGGAAGCCACACACCAGACCCTGGGGAGAAAGCCTTGGCAATCTGATCCCTTAAAGATTATTTTTGTGAGGTACCTACGAGTTGAGTATGGCTATTAGAGACTCTGTGAAAAACAAATCTGAATCCTATCCTATTCTGTGTTTCGTCATACTTTCTGATGCATTAGAGGCCACTGTGGCAGTCACAGCGTTAATTGATCTAGTCTAGGGTCTTCCTCTCTTTTGCCAACCCTCCACCTTTCCAA
>NW_006399755.1:24008977-24014466 GCF_000299155.1 Elephantulus edwardii
ATGGCATCCACTTCCTAAAAAGCATGTCTCTGGAAACTCTATGAACTTTGAGAAACAATAATAGTTACAGAAATGCTTCCAGTATTTTGTTCATAGGGTCACTATGAGTCATGCTCAACTCAACGACAATCAACAACTAGTAGTGTTAGGGAGCTCTGGTGACCTAACGGTAAGAAAATATGCTGCAACCCACCACCTGATCCTTAGGATAAGGATGGATAATCTCCTCCTGTGTGATTCTGTGCGTCTGAAAACTCACTGGAGGGTCAGTTCTGATTCAATGGTACACAACAACTGGTAGGATAGGGCTTGAATGCTATCCTAATATGTCTCATATATGAAATAAAATATTTTCTTCACAGAAAAGAAAACAAATATTTCATCACAGAAAAGTTAATCAATAGCTAGCAAAGACATTTTGAATAAACCATTGACAGCACAAAACATGTTTCATGTTCATGCATTGGAACACTTAACATAGTTAAAGTGTTAATATTAATTGTTTATCTATAAAGTCAACACAATTTTGATCAAAATTCCAACTTTCCTTACAGAAAGGAACTGTACACCTGTAACTGTAAAGAATGGAAGGAGGCCCCAGATAGCTGAAATAAAGATAACTAAATGCAAAAACTCACATGAAGACATTTAGAAAGAGATTTCTCTGTATATTGCTGACTATGCAAAGGTATTTCACTATGTAGATCATAACAATTTAAGGATAATACTGCAAAGAATGGAAATTGTAGAACACTGAATTATGCTCGCATAAAACATGTATATGGTCCCAGAAAGCAATAGTCAATGAACAAGGGGATATCACATTATTTAATATCAGAAAATATATATGTTATACCCATTAGCTATATTTCAATTGGTTAGATGAATAAATAATTCTAGAAGCTGAAGTATATGAAGAATATCACATGGCATCAGGGCTAGAGAAAAATTCATTCACACACTGTAGTAAGTAGATGATACAACATTGTTTGCTGAAAATGAACAAGGCCTGAAGCATTTACTGATAAAACTCA
The DNA here is from genome assembly GCF_000299155.1 of Elephantulus edwardii. Lineage (NCBI taxonomy): Eukaryota > Metazoa > Chordata > Mammalia > Macroscelidea > Macroscelididae > Elephantulus > Elephantulus edwardii. Next base: position 24,010,012 of record NW_006399755.1, read on the forward strand.
ATGTCTCAAAACCGAAAATAAGCAACATCATGATAAATGAAGAAACTATTTAGTTTTTCTCAGATCCACAATTAGTGCCAATGGAAGCAGCAGTCAAGAAACAAAATGCTGCATTGTCCTAGATAAATCTAAAAGAAAGACTTTTTGAAAGCTTTAAAAATCAAAGATATCACGTGGAGAACTAAAGTGCACTTGACCAAGTTAATGTATTTTTAATGACTTATATGCATTTGAATAATGGGCAAGGAATAAATAAGACTAAAGAAGAACTGATGCCCTTATAGTTAATTATTAAATCTGGGAAAGAATACTGAACATACCATAGATATAGAGTCTTCTTAAAACTTTATAGTTTACCTTATTAAAAAGATCTAGCTTGAGTATTATGCTCTTTTTAAAAAATATTAGCTTATTTAAAAAATAAAATACATTGTTTTCAAAAACAAATTTTTTCCATTTCCCTCACACATCCCCCACCCATCAAATTGTACAACTCCATGATTAATCCTCCCCTTATGCTGCACATCCTCATCCCTCTGATCCCACCCTGCCCTACCTACCTTGGATCTTTATACTCATTCTGCAATAATGGTTTTATAAAATATTCCTTTTTGTGGGACTGAGTTCACTCAGCATCATGCTCTCCAGTCCCTCCCAAGATAGGTAATAATTTACAAAATCATTGCTCCTGCATGCTGCATAGTATTCCATTGTATGAATGTACCATAATTTCTCCATCCATTCATTTGTGGTTGGGCATTTGAGTTGTTTCCATGTTCTTGTGATGGTGAATAATCAACATTGGTGTGCAAGTCTCCATTTGTGCCTCAGTTATCATTTTCTGAGTATATTCCAAGTAGTGGAATAGCTTGGTTACATGGAATTACTATGTTCAGCTTTGTGAGGAAGCACCAAACTGCCTTCCAGATTGGTTGTACCATTTTACAACACAATCACAATATAAAAGAGTTCCTTTCTCACCATATCCTCTCCAATATCTATTCCTTGCTGTCCTGTTAAAATTTTGCTCTTTTATGAACTATCTTAATGGCATCAGATTGACAACAGCAGCTTGAAAATGTAGAGAGGAACATTAGGGGGAGAGCAATTTATATAATTGAAGGAAGAGCAAACAAAAAATGAAGGAAGAATAACTCAATAAAGAATAGTTGCACAACTCAAAGAATGTAATAAATGTTGATAAAATGTAAATGTAGAAACTCGATTTAGTATCTATTTTTCTGGGTACATTCTCAACAACAAAAATGAAATAAAGAACATTTAGAGGAAAAAATATAAGGGACTCAGTCCTCTTTTTTGTGGAGACTGAGAAAGGACAAGAGAGAACTTGTTAGATAATATTTTAGGGTTTAGAGGCAGAATGATCAGCATCAGAGACATCTTATATCGGGCACTAGATTTTTCTGCTTCTTCTTTCTCTTTCTCATCTACTCAGAACCTGCCCCAACATTTTCTGTAGACTCACCTCACTGAATGGACTTCCTTCTAGAAACTTGTATGCAATGACACTCACGCTTTTTTGTAAATTTTACTCAGTTCCTTTAAAACAAAAACATTTTTAACTAAATGATGCATTTACTGGGATTATACAATGTTAAATCTTAACCAAGAAAGTGGTTTGAGGGCGTTCTTTTTTTATTATTCATTCATTCATACATACTTTCCTTTCCCTTCCTCTTCCAATTCTCTTTGTAAGACTATTAATTGCCATACATATTATCATGGTTTCTGATCATCCATCCCTTTCAGAATGCCCTTCTCAATACTGTTAAAATGTTGTCATAGATGGAGATTTATTCTCTGGGTATCACCATTCATACCTAACACTGAACACCCCAAGTAATGTTACATAGAGTCTTGTTACCCCTTTAATTCTGCAATTACTGTACAGTAATGATATTTTGGAAGAATGACTTGGAACAACTCTGAGAGGCAAAATCTTATTATAAAAACTCCATTTAGAACATGCATGTACAAGGGTAATGCACTTTCACATTCTTTATAACTGTCAGTAACAGTGATTATTAATGTGGAAAGAATATTAAAAATGTAATTTCATATTTTATTGCCCTGGCTCATATTCTGTATTTTGATAAGTGTTGGTGATTTGCAACTCTTGCTTATAGTCAGGAAAAATTATTTTGTCTCTTGGTGATTGTGCTGCCAAATAGGCTGAAGAAAGAATGATCTGACCAATACTTCTAGAATTTGTTTCAAAGATCCTCATTAGGAGTGACTTAAGGAAGGGCTTTCAGGTTTTCAGAGCATGAGAGTAAAGAGAGAGAAGGAGAAAAAAGAGGAGTGTATTTTTAAATGCTTCTTAGCAGATTCGGATAGTCTGATATGCTTTCCTGTTGAGGAAACTACTTGGAGGTGTTCCAAGAAATGGTTGTGGGAAAGATGAGTTAGGTGTGCAGCATAAGAAATAGATACATGAAAAAAAGAAATTAAGCAACATTATCAAATCATATAGCAAAAGGGAAATAAAAAGTTTAAATGATGATTTATGAAGTTAGAAACCAGGCTGGTGTAGTGTTATTCTCTTCTCAAGAGATAGCATCAGTAAGTCTTTTTTGGTGTTGTTATTTGTATTTAGCTTCCCAGTATCCGATGTCTCATTTGAAAAAGGAAGATAATTATTTCATTCTTTTCCAGGTTCATTTTCATTTTGTGAGAATGTCTGTTTAAAGAGAAAGACCAGTATTTCTGATTCTTTCTTCTCAGAAGGAAGCTATTTTGTAACAGAATGAAACACTGAGGAAGAATGAAATTGCATTCTTTTTAAAAAATATTCAGTTCAAGATCTTTCCTAAAAAAATGATCTTTCCTCAAATACAACGCTCTAATAGAATACTATCCAAGTGTGTACAAAATAGACATGTTAATACAGCTAGTATTAAAATATATGCACCAACAGCTAAAGCCAAAAGGAGGAAGTTGAGTCTTTTTACCAACATTTGCAGTCTGAAATTAATAAAACATGAAATCAAGATACATTAATAATAATTAATGACTGAAATATAAAAGGTGAAGATAATGAAGAAGGAGTAGTAGTCAGAAAATACTGGCTTGGTGACAGAAATTAAGTTGGAGATCAAATAATTGAATTTTATAAATTAAATGATTTATTCATCATAAATACCTTTTGTAAGAAATACAAATGATGACAATGAACAATGGACCTCACCTGGTGAACTGTACAGAAGTCACACTGCCTGCATCCATGGTAAAATATCAGCAGTCAAAATGAGGCTAGATACTAGCTGTGGACAGACCGTCAATTATTCATGTGCACGTTCAAATTGAAGCTGAAGAAATTTAAAGAAAGTCCACAAGAACCAAAATATGGCCTTTAGTCTAGCCAATTTGAATTTAAAAATCATCTCAAGAATAGGTTTGAGGCACTGAACAGTAATGATTGAAAATCAGATTAGTTGAGGATGACATACAAGATGTAAGACGAAAAGAGCATTAACTATATAAAGGGAAAAGAAAGGCCATAATAGATGTCACAATAGACTCTGAAAATTGATAACTGGAACTTAGAGAATTAAGAAGTGAAAACAAAGGGAAGAGAAACAGAAGTAAAAGAAATGAACAAAAGATTTTAAAGGGCAGCTCAAGGAGCCAATATACAGTATTGTAACAGAATGAACAAAGAGCTGGAGTTGGAGAATAAAAAGCAAAGAACTCACTTTGCATCTCTCAAGTTAAAAGCACAGAAAACTAATGCAAGCTTCAAGTTGCAATACTGAAAGATGTTATTTATTTTTTTGAATGAGCCAGAAAGCATTATAAAAAAAAGATGGAAGGCATACACAGACACTGTACTATTTTATCAATATCTCTATCTCTATCTCTATATCATCTATCTGCCAATTGTAATGAAAGAAAAAGTTCAAGCTGCACTGAAGTCATTGGTTAAAAAATAATTCCCCAGGAATCAATGAGATACCAACAGATTTGTTTCAACTCACAGATGCAGCCTAAGATGCATTCATCAACTTATGTCAGGATATCTGGAAGACAGTGCTACCTGGCGAACTGATTGGAAGTGCACTGACAGAGAACTGCAAAGTTCAAGAGGGTTTAGAAGAGGCCATGAGAATATCATTACTGATGTCAGATGTACCTTACCAGAAAGTAGAGAAGACCAGAAAAATGTCTAATTTTTGTTTTATTGACTGGGCAAAGACAAACCATGGTTAATATTGAGAAGAATGAGAATTGCACAACATTTAATTATGCTCATGCAAAACCAATTCAAGAAATAGTCTGTATCATTTGGAAAAAACCCCAACAACCCCAACAAATTAAAACTTCTCCAGACACAGCAGAGAATATTTCAGACTCATTAAATAACCCATAGTCACAAAGGCAGAATATATGTTGATAGGGAAGAATTTGAACTGTTATGAATGAAAGTACAAATGA
>NW_006399755.1:24015646-24021326 GCF_000299155.1 Elephantulus edwardii
AATTAAAACAGACATTCGGATGGCGGGGAAGAAGAACAAACTGGGGAGGAGGGTAGAGAGAATGGTGCAGCAATGAAGGAGTGAAAACCCAAAATCCCTGTAAATGTTCATTAAAACTAATAAAATTTAATAATAAAAAAAGCATACTAGAAGAAAAATCAGAGATGAGTCATAAAGGAAATGTCAGGATCATTTGTGATGACGTCAAAATGAACAACGTGTATAACTGGATTCCAGACTAGAGAGAGACAGGGAATATCCCTCAAAAAATTGTGGAAGAGGTTCTAGGGAAAAAACCATGTGAGCTAGAAGACAATGGGGTAGTATATATAGAAAGTTTAAAGAAAACAATTAATTATCGACCAAGGATCTTGTATCAAACAAAGCTCACTGTCAAATATGAGGGATAAATTAAGCTTTTGCAGAAAAGAAGGAATTTTAGGAACTTGTGAAAACAAGACCAAAACTAGAAATTTTAAGGGAAGTCCTTCACACCGAGACACCAAAAGAAAGCAGATGAACCATAGTACCAGAAGCAACAGAAAATGAAACACTGCAAAATTGCAACAATAAAACCTGGCCTGTTAATAATTACACTTAATGTTAACGGCTAAATGTATCAATTAAGAGAAAATGAGTAGCAGAATGGATTAAGTAAATAAATAAACCAACAAATAAAATAAAATAAAACAAAGCCCATCAATATAGTGTCTGAAAGTAGCAGCTAAAAAAAAATGAAGAGAAAGATAGATGCAAAGTCAAAAACTTAAGAAAATACACCAAGCAAATGGCATACACACACACACACACACACACACACACACACACACAAAAATCCAGACAATAATAATCTCTGATAAAATACACTTCAGGATGAAAATCACCATAAAAGATAAGGAAGAGCACTATAATGATTAAAGGCACAGTAGATCAAGAAGACATTACTTTGGTCAAAATATATGCACCAAATGATAGATTTAAAGCAAAGGTTTATAGAATTCAAGAAAGAAATAGACAACATCACAACAGTGGTAGGAGACTTCAACACACCACTCTCACCAAAGAATACATCAACTCAAAAGAAACTTAACAACAACTCAAAAGAAACTTAACAAAGATGCATAAGATCTAAACTCAGCCAGCACAAACTTATAGATATATTCCAAGTACTGAACCTAATTAAAACTCAATTCACTATCTTCTCAAGTTCACGTGGTACATTCCCCAGAATGATCACATATTAGGGCACAAAGCAATCCTCAACAGGTTAAAAAACATTGAAATAATACAAAGTTTTCTTCTCAGACCACAATGTCATACAACTAGAAATTAACCACACACATAAAAATAAAGCTTCTAAAACCACTCATATGAAAGGTAAATAACACTCTGCTAGAACACAAATGGGTTATAGAAGAAATAAAGAATGAAATTAAAAAGTTGCACAAAAAAAATAATAAGACATAATAAACCTCCAGGCTGCACCTAAGGCAGTTTTCAGGGGTTTAATTCATAACAATAGGCAAAACCATAAAAAAACAAAGACATAATAAAATTATTGATTTAACTCAATACCTTCATCAAATAGAGACAACAATAACAATCTAACCCCATACAATCTAGGAAAAAAAAATTATGAGGAAAAATGCTGAAATCAGTGAGATAGAAAACACAAAAACAGCTAAAACTGTCAACAAAACCAAGAGCTGTAGTTTTTTGAAAGGGTCAATAAAATTGACAAAACTTTGGCAAACTTAATAAAAGGGAGGAAAAGTCACAGATAACTAAGGAATGATAGCGGTAACATCACAACAGAATAAAAGGAAATTAAATATATAATATTAGGAAAAACAATAGTCTGGTGGCCTAATGGCAAAGATGTAGAAGACTTTCGTTCATAAAATAGCTATGAGTCACCTACGACTTGATGACACTTAACAACATCAACAATGGCAAAGAGATGCACTGCAGTTCCAAAGGCACATGATTGGAAGGCACCAGCTACTCCACAGGAGAATGTTGGGTAATTTTCTCCTATGCGAATAATTGCCTCTGAAAACCCTCTGGAGGATCAGCTATGCATTGGTTCTGACTCTAAGGTACACAACAACAAGATACTCTAATAAAGTTGAAAACCTAGAGGAAATGGAGACACTCCTTGAAATGCATGCCCAGATTAACAGGAACTCATGTAGAAAACTTGAACACATTTATCAAGAAACAAAAAATGAAGCAGGTTTTAGAAAGAGTCCTCCACAAAGAAAGTCCTGGACCAATAGCTTTACAGCTAAATTCTACCAGGTATGTAGAGCACATCCTATCACCAATTCTTCTTAAATTATTTCAAAAAATAGATAAAGAAGGAACACTCCCAGAGAAATTTTGTTAAGCAAGCATAACCTTAATATCATGACCAGGAAAAGATAAACAAACAAACAAAATATCCCCACAAAAAAAACAACTAAACAACAGACCAATTATCTCTCATGAACATAGCTGCAAAAATCTGTCACAAAATCCTGATTAACAGAATCCAACAGCACACAGGTTGCACAGTGGAGTGTACTCTGGGCGGTGGAGGCGGGGGGAATCCAGGGGGATTGTATACCAATGAAAGAATTTTTCTTTTACTTTTCAAAGAGAAGAGCAAGCCACGAGGGAGGGGTGGGCAGGGAAAAAAGTGCAACAATGAATGAATGGAAATTAAAAATTTCTGTCAATGTTCATTAAAATTAATAAAATAAAAAAATCATCATGACTCAATGGGATTCATAACAGGTATGCACAGATGGTTCAGCGTAAGAAAAACAAACAACATAATTCACCACATCAACAATGCAAATAACAAGAAAAATATAATCCTAGAAATTGATGGAGGAGAGACATTTGATAAAATCCAACACCCATTCCTGATTAAGACACTCAGCAAAATAGAAATAGAAGGGAATTTCCTCAACATCGTGAAAAATATTTATGCAAAACCAAGAACCAGTATCATTCTCAGTAGAGAAAAACTAAAAACATTTTCTTTGTGAACAGGGACCATATGAGGATGCCCTGTGTCACAACTTTTACTCAATATTGTATTTGAAGTACTTGTTATACAACAAGAGAAGGATACAAAAGACATCCAGTTTTTTAAAGAGATGATTAAATTGTCACTACATGTAGATGATATGATAATGTACAAGAAAATCCCAAGCACTCAACAAAAAAAAATCTGTTAGAGCTAGTAGATCAATTTAGTAGGGTGGCAGAACACAAGATCAGTATCCCCTAATCAGTGGATTCCTCTACAGTAACAAGAGATCTCAGAGATCTGTTGTAGAATGAGGCTGACATCGGGATGTGGGTAAGACTGAGAAAAACTGGATGAAATATGTTTACGGCATTGAAGTCTTTTGGGGAGAGAATATTTTATATTTTAGGGCACTATGTTTATCGTAAGAGTACGGAATGAGGGTTGCAGAGTGGATTATATTTGAGGTTGGAGATGTGGGGGGGATTGCGTACTAATGAGGGAGTTTTCTTTTGCGTTTGAAGGAAAGGAGCAAACGGAGCAGTGGGGGTCAGGGAGAGGGGTGCAACAATGAATGAATGGAATTCCAAAATCTCTGTAGATGTTCATTGAAATGAAAAATAAAGAAATTAAAAATAAATAAATAAATACGGTCCATCAAAATAAAAACAAATTTAAAAAAATAAGGTCTTTGTAACAGAAATGAGGCTGGAGATTGCATTAAAGAATTTTGTACAATGAATAATTTACTTTTTGGAAATATTCTTCTATAAAACATAGATGGCAACTATATACATGGACTTCATGGGAAAAGGCCAGAAGAGGAGGATGAATCCCTGTGAGATGGAGTGACATAGTGACTATAACAATGGTCTTGAGTATTACAGTGATGAGGAGGATGGCACAGGTTAGGTCAAGCTTCTGATTTGTTCAGAAGGTCCCTGTGAGTTGTAGTCTATACAATAGTTTTTAACAGCAATATCCCAACTTAGAGCTATGATTTGTATCTAATATACTATCAGAAAATATTTTTGTAATAAATGAGCTTTAAAGGGTTTTGTGATAAATATGTAATATAGAGCTTGTATACACCAATACAGTGTAGTATCACTCATGGCAGGCAGGTATGAGCAAAGCTTCCAGACTAAGACAGAAAAGAAAGACTGTGAATTAGACTATCCTGTATTTTAGTGACCTGAACTGCAAGTGATTTTCTACAAATGGAGCATATACACTACAATGTTCACTTGCATATCTTTCCTTCCACTGACTAGGAGATGCTTCTGCTACCTGACAGCGCAATCCACAGAACATATTGCCGTAAGGGGAGTTTGTGAAATTTAAACACTGCAAATTAAACATCCTCACAGGTAGTCTGTTACAGTTCAAGAAACAAGCTATTTATCATTCTTGCTCTCATGTTCTGTAAGCTTATCCAGAATAAAGCCTGAGAAAACTGTTAGAGATCTTCAAACATGGGTGGAGCCTATTAACTTTGATTAATGGAAAAGGTAATTATTCTATGAACTCTTTTATGATCAAATTATCTTCTGCTTTGAATTTTTGGTTGATGCCATCTATTTTCAGTAATGGAAAGCTGAAAGGGAAACATTTTTAAGGTGTATATGACTTTGATGCAATTATGTGGTAAACAGATACTCTGGGTGTATACTTTCAGTAGGACTAGTGGAATGAAGACTTTTTTTCAGATTCACACAGTAATGTAGGTTCCTGCCAGGCAGTAGCAAATATACCATTCCAAGAAACCTTAAAGAATGAAACTATCAATGACTGATGACTCATGAAAGAGTTAAAAAGAAACAAAATAAGATTATCAACATTGCAGCCATTGTAAACTGTTCTTACTATCTACACAGAAAGGAACGTATTAAAATTTAAAATTGTGTCTATTTATTTATTGTAAGTGATCACTAGACATAAACACAAAATAACTGAGATTTGTCACTAAAATATAGTCATGATTTGTGTTTAAGATTAACAGATCGTGAATATTTATTCCTTCTATCTTTCCATGTATCTTATCTTGCAAGAAATAAATGCCATTAATCAATAAACACCCATCCTTACCCCTCTGCTTCCACCCTCCTCCTGAGGGCATCATTTAAGTGCACTATTAAATGACAAGAAGCTCAACCTGTCAGAGCCCCTAAAAACAGAATGCAAACAAAAAGAGTAACATTTTTCTCATTACTTGTCTATTTCTAGTGAGAAACTCTCTTTGTGTTTTAAATTTGGAATAAATTGAGGCCCTTCTTTGTGTCCAGAGCTTGACACATATAGTAGAGAAATATGCATATATTTTTGTGTACATATCTCTCTCTCACCAGTGACAAAAATGAGTTTATAAGGCTAATACACTTTCAAGAATTTGAGAATAATTACGGTTGAATCACTTAAATCCACACTCATGGTGATAGACTATTTCCATACAAGATGACCTTTCTCAAATGAATCAGTCCTCCCTCCCCTTTCCCCTTCCCCTCCATTTTCTCTTCTCTTCCCTTCTATACAGATTGAGCTTCTTTCTTTGAAACTCTCTGGCTTTGAAGTTTGTTTGTTTTTTTTTCTTTAATTATTATTAAATTTTATTAGTTTCAATGAACATTCACAGGGATTCTGGGCTTTCACTCCTTCATTGCC
>NW_006399755.1:24024596-24031628 GCF_000299155.1 Elephantulus edwardii
CAACAACAACAACAACAACATTCTGCTGTTATAGTTTTCCTGAGTTCATTTTCAAGAGTAGATCACCAGGGCTTTCTTTATAGTCTGTATTAGTCTGAAAGTTTTGCTGAAACTTGTCTAACAAAGGGTGATCCTGCTGATAATGGAAACCAAAGGCATGGCTTACAGTGGCATAGTTACCCAGTAATATGTAACCCAACAGAATCCAGGAATAGCTAAATCTTATTTAACAACTCATATGTTTTCTATACAAGACGTAACTATTACTCAAGCCAACAAACACATCTGAAGATGGTGCAGAACCGTGTAACATTTCTACTATTAATGGGTTACACTGAATTGGAGTCAATGTCAGAGAAATTAACAACATAAAGCTTGAAAGGAAGCTTAACAGCTTGTCCTATAATTGAAGAGAAATATCAAGAAATAACAAATTTAGGGGACAAAAGTCGTTCACATCTCATGGGAGAAGGTGATGGGTGGTAGAGAAATTAATTGGGTTGCATAGTTCATGAAGTTTAAAAACCAAAAACAATCCAGTGGGGTACAAATGAGCTAAGATTAGAAGTAGATACATAACTGAATGACTGTATGGAGCAAAACACTTCACCACTGCGAGTTTGAGGCCTGAAGCACATATAGTATCTTTACCAGAAGTTTATGAGGAACAAAAGTCCATGGTACAGGCAAGTACAGGTTGATAGGTTGGGCCTAGAGGACATCGGGGATGCCAAGAAACTCAGATATGCTGTGGAGGGCACATCAGGAAAAGAACAAGGAAGGTCTTCTTCTTCAGGAACTTGGTTCATTTCTGTGTACTATTGGGTGGGTGTAGATCTAGGCTGCTGTACGGAAAAATTATCAGGTGGTTGGTCTGCCAGATAACCAGCTTAATGGTGTCCCTGGTGCTCACGCATGTAGAACTAGGGAGAAGGTACAAGGAGAAGTGACCTCTAGTGGACCTAAGGCCAAACCCTCTGGAGCATCTAGCTATGTCACCTCTGCCCACAAAATGCTGGAGAAAGATGTACTCTATGAGTGCCTGACACTATGGGGCTGTTGTGTTGAGCTATGGAGGAAAAATATGGTATCATCTTCAAACTCTTTAGGTAATGTTTCTTCAGTCCTCTTTACTGAAAAAGTATAATATTGTGCCAGCTGCAAAGACACTTTGTATTTTAAAGGCATATCCATTTTTACATGTCAGAGAAGCAATAAATTAACAGGTACCTCTACACATTCCTGTCATTTATTCCATTATTTATTAATTCATTCAAAAACCATTTATTGGGTGTTGACCCTACCCTATATATTTCAGACACAGATTGCCTCTTGGAGAGGGTAAAATCAAGTTTCTCCTTGGAGGCTAGGATTTTGAAGCTTCATCTCACATACTTCAGGGGCAGGGACAGTGTAGGAGAAAAAGATCCCAGACGAGAAGGCTTGATACAGTGACTGGGACAATGAGGGTTAGTGTGTCAGAACTAGTGAGACTGACTCAGGATAGGGCAGGATTCAGAGCTGCTGTACATAAGGTCGCTACAGGTCGCAGGTGACTCAATGGAACATAAAAACAACATCAACAACAGGTCCAATTATCCATGGAAGTATTGTATCAAATTACAATTCCACCATCAGTGTATAAGAAGAACCTTAATAATTAATATTATCTATACAAAAATACTTCCAAATAATTAAATGTAAAAAGATGTAGCTATTCTCTATATTCCATTTAATTTATTAAATTAACATTTATTGAGTTCTTATTTTATGCCAAGCATTCTCTTAGCTTCAGTGTTTGTATTGGTGACTAAGTTTGACCTGTCTCTGCTCTCTTGGAGGTTACAACCTCACCAGAGAAAAAAAAATTTTAAACAAATAGTTTCCCTGTCCTTGTTATCAGTTATGGAAGAAGGACTGGTGATACAACAATGCACAATAAAGAGAATGAATAATAAATATTAAAGTAATAGGCTTAAAAAGAGCAATGGTAGAACATGTTACATGTTGTGCTGCGAACTGAATGTTTTTAGGCTGAAATCTACCTATTGCTCTGTGGGGAAAAGATGCTCATTTTTTTAGAAAGATTACAGCACCTAGTGAAGTGTCACCATAAGTTGGAATTGACAGACAGCAATGAGGGTAGGTATCAACTAGGCTTAGGTGTCAGGGAAATAGTTAAAAAAGAATTGATGCTTAAGCAGAGATTTGATAATTAGGGAAATGACTTGGCAGGTATATTAACAATTTTTGTTGCTATTTTATGTCTTTTTAATCAGATTTTCTACTCATGCGCTTTGCACATTTTGTTTTAAATTTAATATACTTCAAATAATTGGCATCAACTAATTTTAGGTCAGAGAGATCCAATAGAACATACTAGAACTATACTGTTGGGTTTCTATGGCTACATTTTTATAGAAGCAGACGCCTCATATTTCTCTCATGGAGTAGCTAATAGATTTTAATTGCTGACTTGTAATTTAACATGCGAGTGTTTAATTCACTGTACCACCAGGCCTTCTTACTTTTAAACAGACCATGTATAATTTTTTTTTAAATATGTATTTATTTATTAGTGTATGTGTGTATGTATATATTCTGTCAAATCAGATCTGACTGGTACAGGAGATTGCCCCTTCTTCTCCAGCAGAGAATCTGATGGATTCAAACCTCATACCTCTGGGATTGCAGTACAGCTTCTTGCCACTTGGCCACCAGAGCTCCCTTGACCATGTATAATTTGAATGATTTTTCTCATAATATATCTTCTAAGAGATCACTGTTATTGTTAAGTGTCATCGAGTCGTAGGTGACTCATAGCGATCCTATGAAAGAAAGTCCTCAGCACTTGTGTGACTTTCATCCTCTCTCCAGGTTCATAGGGTTTCCGGAGACAAGCTATTATGGAAGTGGATGCCACTCCTGCTTCCAAGCTAGTGCTCCATAGAATATAATTTTAGGAATATAGCTCAATAATCTTATACATACTTTTTACACAAAGACCTAGGATAGAATACAAATTTATTTATTCCTTATTTTCACTACTACATAATGAAGCTGAAGGATGAAATGCTTTCCTTGTAATGACTATTCTTTGTAATGATTATGACAACTTTTATTTCCTTTCCTCATCTTATATTCCAGGACATGCAGAAGCAGATAAGGCCATGACTGTGCTTGTAGTTGTCCTTAAACACCTGGTCCAAAGTTGGACATATGATCTAGACTGATTTACTCAGTTGCATGAGTCACCTCAACTCATGATGACCCTTTTATGTCAGAGTAGAATTTAGCACTAAAGGACTTTAAATTGCAATTTTGTTGAAAGTAGTTTACCACGTTTTGCTTTGAAACATCTCTAAGTGAATTCAAACTATCAACTTTTCGGCTCGCATTGACATATGTTAGCATTATGCACGATACAAAACTCTAAGCAAATAATGCATTCCCTTTTTGTCAATTCTGACTCACATAAATCCATAAATCAAACCCAACCCACTGCTGTCAAGTTTATCCAGACTTATAATGACCCTCCCCAGTTTTCCAAAGCTGTACCTAATGGGATGAGACTGTCTTATCTTAGTGACTCAATTCATCCACCTTACAAGACAAAATAATTTTTTCCACAGGATTTCTAAGGCTGGAGTTGTTGGTAAGCAGACTGCTTCATTTTTTAACAGGTTCTGCTAGTTTCAAACCACCAGTCAAACTATCAGCAGTGAAATGTTTAATCACTGTGCCTTCAAAGCCAATTAAGCTAACTGAAACTGCTTGAGAAAAGCTTGGTTTCTTCTTGTGTTGTTGTTGTTGTGCATCCTTGAGTCAGAACCAACCCATAGCTGACCTGGCCAGCGGGTTTTCAGAGGCAGTTAATCCCATGGGAGGAGATTGCCCATCCTTATCCCATGGAGCAGCGGGTGGTTTCCAACCATGTGCCTTTGGGATTGTAGCACAGTTTCTTAACGACTTAAATGCAGAGGTCCTTGTACACTTCTAGGAATAGGTAGTTTGATAGTGAGAGAGAGAGAGAGAGGAGACAAGACATTAGAGGAAGAATAAATGTGAAATCAAGGAAGTTATAAAGAGAAGCAGAGCTAAAGGAAGAAAGGGAGAAGAGATAAATCAAGAGATGGAGGGGGGGGGGAAAGGACAGCTTCTACAGAAATTCACCTCTGAGTTGCTCAGAGAGCTCTGTAGAATAGTCTGTATTGAGTTGCTCTGCTAACCCAAAGATTGCCACGTGTTTTTCTTAGGATTTTCAGCTTTGAAAATACAATGGAGGGCCTCTATGGGCCAAAAGCAAATCAAATGGATTGAGAATTTGAGGTCAGCCCTGCCCCATTCTTTAGTTGCTTAGGTGGGTCAACAATGTGTTGACTAATGAGTCTTACAATCTTAAATACAAATGATGAACCTATAATTTGAATATATCTTTTCTGATACATTAATAGCATTCTTTTGTTTGATTTCATATATGATACATAGCAGGAACTCAATAAATATGTATTGGATAATAAGTTCAAGAACAAAAATTTAAAACCTAACACACAATAAACCCAATTGAGTTTTGTGGGGGTTTTGCTTTTGTGTTTTGGGGTTTTTTTCCCCCTTTATTTCTCTCTTTGCTGCATGTAAAAGATCCTAGCCGGATGCTGTCTGGATAGTCTCAGGAAAGTTAGACAGGAATTGGTTCAGATATAGCAAGTATATCAGGACTATAATTGTTAATTTTATTTTCAGGGATGAGCTATGTTTCTACTTATGCTAATTTAATCAGTGTCCTATCATAATGTTTCTTCTGGAAGCCTTCTTCCTGGTGTTCTTTTCCACTTCGTGGGCTGACATATTAGTAAACCACAGTTGCCCTCTTCTTACTGAGATAGCCAACTGACTCATTAGGGGCTGAAAAAGTAACAGGAAGTGCATGCAGATTAATTTAGCTTTGCTTCTTTCTGGGTTCAAATACCATTAAAACAATTCTAGTTCACTATAAAGGGAACAGTTGAGAAACGTATGAATGAGCTAAAAACAGGTAGAAAAAGAGTAGATAGTCAGTAGAATTGATCATAGAATAAATAACTCTTCCAATTTTATGTAAGCAGTAAATAATATTTTAACTATGTGTTTTACTGTTGTTCATCCACAAGATTTTTATCAGTGCATGAACTGCTATCAAACAGGAAACTATATCTTTGAAATTGCAATAGAAGTTTGAACTTGGCATTATAATGCTTTAAAAAACACAGAGGAAAGAAATGATGAAATTATTACTAAAATATCATCATCATAACAGTCATATTATAAATTCTGCATAGACAGTCTTCCTTTGAAGGTAATTTTCCTTTCCTAGTAATTTATTTTATATCAACACATAGATGAGAAAGTCATAATACCTTGAATCAGAAAGGTTTGGCTAAGCCTTTAGACAATCCCTTAACTTCTCCAAGCATTTCTTTCTTTTTCTAGCACATGAGCATACCATTTACTGTTGAACTGATTCTAACTTATTAATCCTCTGTGTGTCAGAGTAGAATTGCGCTCCGAAGGTGTTTAGTTGGGACTTTTTTTCTCTTCTTTTTAAAAAAGTATTATTTATTTTAAGATTTTCTATATTGTTTCAATATTATATGTGTTACATTGTTAGGTGCCATCCAGTCGAGTACAACCTATAGTGTCCCTATTAAATAACAGATTTGAACTCTGTCCTATCCTGTGCCATCCTCACACTTCTTGACATACTAGAGCCTACTGTGGCAGTCACTGTGTCAATCCACCTGGCTGAGTGTCTTACTCTACTTTGTTGACCCTCTGATTTTCTGAAAATGCCCCTCTCCAAAGAATAGCCCCTGCTATTAACATGCCCAAAGTGTGTGAGGTGAAGCTTCATTATCTGTGCTTCCAAAGAACCCTCTACCTGGACATTCTTTTAGACATATTAGTTTGTTCTTTTGGCATTTCATGAGATGTTCAACACTCTTCTTCAGCACCACAGCTCAAAGGCATCAATTCTTCTTCTGTCATCCTTATTAATTGTCCAGCTCTCAGATGTATAACAAGTGATTGGACAGGCCTGAACCAGACACATCTTAGTTCTCAAACTGACGTCATTAACCCTCAATAATTTAGAGAGCTCCCTAACTGCATATTTTTCTCAATGTAATATATACCCTTCTTTTTTGACTGCTGGTAGGTACCAAGAGTGCTGATTGTGGATCCAAGTAAGGTGAAGTTATTGATAGTTTAATCTTTTCTTCATATATAATGATGTTGCCTATAGGTATAGTGGTAAGATTCACTGTTTTTTTCTTGTTGAGATACAATTTATATTAAAGGCTGTATTCTTTGATTTTCTGCAACATGTGCTTCAAGTACTCCTCACTTTAAGCAAACAAGATTGTGTCATCTGCATAACACCGGTCTTCCTCCAATCTTGGTGTCACATTCCTCTTTAAGAGTCCTGATTTTCAAGTCATTTGCTCAGGATGAAGATTGAACAGATATGAAGAGAGAATGAACATACCCTGACACACTCTATTCTTAATTTTATACCATGTAATGCTGCCCTAGAAGTTCTTGCCAAGTTATGCCAAGAAATCTGAAGGACAACCACTTTGCCAACTGACTGGAAGAGATCTGTATTTGTTCCCGTTTCAAAGAAAGGTGATCCAACAGTATGTGGAAATTATCAAATAATATCATAATGATCACATGCAAGCAAAATTCTGCTGAAGATCATCCAAAAATGATTGGAACAGCATATCAACAGAGAACTGCCAGAAGTGCAGGATGAGTTTAGGAGGGGTCATGGTACTAGGGATATTATAGATAATGTTAGGTGGATCTTGGCTGAAAGGAGGGAGTACCAGAGGAATGTCTTTTTGTGTTTCCTTGGCTATGCAAAAGCATTTGACTATGTGGACCACAAAAAAAAAAAAAACTGTGGCTAACTCTGAGAATAATGGGAATCTCAGAACACTTGATTGTGCTTATGTGAAACCTATTCTTGGCTCAGGAGGCAGTTGTTAGAAC
>NW_006399755.1:24032553-24033679 GCF_000299155.1 Elephantulus edwardii
GTTTTCAATTTCTCCTGTCATTATCATCATCATTATTATTATTACTACTATTATTATTATCATTATTATTATTATATACTAGATTACTTACAAAGTTCTCATACATAGTGTCTTCTGTCTTTAAAATGACCTTTAGTTCTCTTCATGGGTGATATTCTTGATATCATCCCATAACTCATCTAGTCTTTGATAACTGGTATTTAATGTTTCAGACCTATTAAAATTATTTTGAAATTCAGGTGGAAAAGATTCGAGGTCATATTTCGGTTGTAGTGGACTTGTTTTCATTTTCTTCAGTCTCACCTTGAACTTTCATATGAGTTATTGATGCCCCACGGTCCACCTCTGGCCTCATCTTAACTGTTTTGACTGCTTATTTTGTGCTTCTCCATTGATTCCTTCCACAGACATAATCAATCTAATTCTTTTGCACCCTATCAGGGGACAGGGGAGGTCCATGAATAAAGTTTCCATTAAAATAATTTAAAAAATACTTGCAATGACTTAATCTTAGAAAATACGAAATTCAATCATCCTATTTCCAGTCTCATTTCTATCACCAAGCCCATATTTTCCAAATACTATTTTTTCTTCATTGTTTTCAACTTTTGATTTCCAGTCATCAATTACCATTAACACATCTTGATTACATGTTCAGTCAATTTTGGACTGCAAAATTTGGTAAAAATTTTTAATGTCTTCTTTCTTGGTTTTACATGTTGTTGTTGTTGTTGTTATGTGCCTTCGAGTCACTTGCGACTCATAGCGACCCTATGCACAGTAGCCCTAAACTCTGTCTTGTGCCAATTGCACTGTCTCTGACACTCCCATTCCGATAACCCCAGTCACTGAATCAATCCACCTCATAGAGGTTCTTCCCCTCCTGCGCTGTCCCTCCACCCTCCCCAGCATGATGTCCTTCTCCAAAAACAGGTCTCTCCTTACAACATGTCCAAAGTATGTTAGACGGAGCCTCAGAATCCTTGCCTCCAAAGAGCCACCTGGTTTAACCCTTCCCAGGATGAATCTGTTTGTTTTCCTAGCAATCCATGGTACTCTCAATACTCTTCTCCAGCACCACAGCTCAAAGGCATCAATTCTCCTTCTGTCCTCCTTGGTCATTGTC
>NW_006399755.1:24035024-24040392 GCF_000299155.1 Elephantulus edwardii
TAAACCATTCACCTCTCCTACTTTTAAATTATCCCCAAAAGGGTTTTAGTAGCTATGATCTTTGGACTTAGACTACCAGAACTTTCTTCCAAGACTCTCCTAATAAATTTGAACAATCAATCTTTCAGTTAGTAACCATGCAGTAAACCATTTGTATCATTCAGAAATTTAGTAAAATGAAGAGTAACCTAGATGAGGATGATGAA
Organism: Elephantulus edwardii; assembly: GCF_000299155.1. Taxonomy (NCBI): domain Eukaryota; kingdom Metazoa; phylum Chordata; class Mammalia; order Macroscelidea; family Macroscelididae; genus Elephantulus; species Elephantulus edwardii. The sequence goes on from NW_006399755.1 coordinate 24,035,231, forward strand.
ACTTCATCTCACATTCTCTGGGAAGGTTATCAGGATGAGCTTGAGAAGAATGGAAATTCCAGAACATTTAGGTGTGCTTATATGAAGCAGTTGTCTGAACAATGCAAGGGAACACTGTTTGGTTTAAAATCAGGAACGATGTGCATCAGGGTTGTATCCTTTCTACATCTCTTCATCTGTATGCTGAGCAAATAATTGGAGAAGCTGGACTTTATAAAGAAAAATGTGGCATTAGCATCAGAAGAGACTCATCAACAATCTGGATTATGCAGATGACACAGCCTCCCTTGCTTAATGTGAGGAAAGCCTAACGTACTTGTTGCAGAAGATTAAGGAGTACAACAATCAATATGAATTATACCTCAACATCAAGAAGACAAAAATTCTCAGCACTGGACTAATAGGCAATGTCATGATAGAAAAAGTTAACATTCCCAATGATTTTATCTTCCTTGGACCTACAATCAACATCCTTGGTACCAGTAATTATAAGATCAGAAGATATATTGCTTTGGGAAAGTCTGCTGTCAGGGTCCTCTCCAAAGTCTTGAAGAGCAATAGCTGCTTAAAGACCCAGCTGCACTTTATTGAAGTCATAGTCATTTCAATCACCTGCTATGCATCTGAGTGCTAGACAACTAATAAGGATAACAGAAGAATTGATGCTTTAGAGTTGTGGCATTGGAGGAGAATAATGACTGTCCCAGCCAAAAGAACAAATAGATATGTTCTTAGAAAAAGTGTAGCCAGAGTGCTTCTTAGAGGCAAGGATAATGAAGCTTTGTCTTACATACTTTGGACATGTTGTTAGGAGGGCCTATTCATTGGAAAGGGATATTGTTCTTGGAAAAGTAAAGAGTCAGCAAAAAGAATGACCCTCAGTGAGCTTTATTGACACAATGATTGTGGCAATAGGCTGAAGTATGTCAGAGATGAAAAGTATTGCACAGTATAGGATAGGGTGTAGAGCTGTTGTTCATAGGATCTCTATGAGCTGTACTTAATTTGATGACATCTAACAAAAGCAACATCAGCAAGGGCTAGTCTTTGGAAAAAAAAACATCATTCTGGAACAGGTAGAAGGTGAGCAAAATGAAGAATTATCCTCAAGAAGATAGATTGACATGATAACTTTAACAATCAGATTGAAAATAGCAGAGATTGTGCGATGACACAGTATAGGCTGAGGTTCAAATCTGTTGCATATAGGGCCAATAAGATTCATAGTTGAACTGAAGGCACCTAACAATAGTGTTGACATGAGTATAAAGCCAGTATTTCTTTGTGCACATTTACATGAGCAACAGAACCTTTGGTATTGTCACAGGATCTCAGCCAATGGTTCAAAGTTACTGGAAATTATAAAAAAAAAAAAATCTGACAGTATATATTCTAAATATATTCTATAGAAACAGAAAGGATGCCAGACATTCCCGCTAAGAATTTATAACTTTAACCTTTTTATTATTTTCATTTTTTTTCATCTTTTATGAATCTTTGAAAAAACCAGAGTCAGTGTCATACTATATTAACCTTGCTGACTTAACAAGCTGCAGATTTAGTTCTTTATGCTATTTTCTCCTGTTAGTCCTTGAAGATACTTTCTATGCTTTTGTTGTAGTCTCTACCTCAGAAACACCAAGTATAATAATCATCATTTTTACGACTATTTCAATAGTATAATAATAATACTTCTATAATTTCTTGACAGTGTCTATTCTATTTATTTTCTGTCCTGTATGATCATTTCTACCCTTTTGTCCACATCAGTAATTTTAAGATGAGCATATTTATTATTCATTGTGTTTCACATTTATTTGTTCATTACAAACTAGTGTCATTTTTATATAGTTTTTTCTCCTCTTGATGACTTGCAGAATCATCCATTTCTGTTGATTTATTAAAATTCTTATTTTCTCAGATTTTTGCTTCTGTCTAGTTCTTTTCTAGAAATAAATGATTACTTGTTGACGCTGGCCACTGAACAGATATTTCATCAAATATGCTATATATGAATTTTCTAATATGCTCAGCTCAGCTTAGTGCCATTGAGTCAGGACTGACTTGTAGTTGACCCTCAGCAGGTTTTTAGACGCTGTAAAGCACAGGGAGAGATAGATCATTTTTCTCCTCTGGAGCAGCTAATAGATTCGAATTTTATCTGGGCTGTACTTTGAGAATTGGGGTTTGGTGAGATATCCACTTGTATTTCCTGCACATTCGTTAAGATGACCTTAACTATGTTGTCTTTTTGTCATTATTGTTATGTGCCATCGAGTCATCTGTGATTCATAGTGACCCTATGTACAACAGTCTTGAATCCTGCTTTATTACTGTCTTTGACACACTTTTACTTTCATTACCATAGTCACTGTATCAATCCATCTCATGGATGGTCTCCCTCTCTTTCCCTATCTCTCCACCCTTCCAAGCATGATATCCCTCTCCAAGAACTGATCCCTCCTTGCAACATGCACATAGTGTATCATACGAAGCCTTAGATGCCTTGCCTCCAAGGAGAGGCTGGCTTCACCCCCTCTAAGACAAACCTGTTTGTTCTTCTGGCAGTCCATGGTACATTAAAAACTCTTCTTCAGCACCACAACTCAAAGGCATAACTTTTCTTTCTGTCATCCCTATTCATTGTCCAGCTCTCTGATACATTGCAAGCAATTATGAAGACTATGGCGTGGATCAGGTGCACCTTAGTCTCCCGACTGATGTCACTGTCCTTCAGTACTCTGGAGAGGTATCTGACAGCCTACTTTTCCAATACAATTTGTCTCTTGATTTCCTGGCTTCTGGTACCAAGAGTGTTTGTAGTGGAGCCAAGGAAACGAAACCTGTTAAAAATCTCAATCTCTTCACCATCCATCATGATCCTGCCAATTGGCCCAGTGGTGAGAACATTTGTTTTCTTGATATTGAGCTTTAATCCATACTGAAGGCTGCAGTCTACGACATTCTATAGCAAGCTCTTCATGGCCTCTTGAGTTTCGGCAAGCAGGGTTGTGTCATCTGCATAACGGAGGTTGTTATTAATTATCCTCCAAAGCTGATGTCACATTCCTCCTTATACAGCCCAGCCTCCCAGGTGATCTATTTTGCATATAGACTGAAAAGGTATGGAGACAGAATACATCCCTAGCATACACCTTTCCAGATTTTGAACCATGCATTGTTCCCTTGCTGTGTTCTGATGACTGCTTCCTGGTCCAAGTATAGGTTTCATATAAACACAATCAAATGTTCTGGGATTCCCATTCTTCTCAGAGTCAGCCACAGTTTGTTGTGATCCACACAGTCAAACACCTTTGCACAGTCAATGAAACACAGATAGACATTTCTCTGGTAGTCTCTGCTGCTTTCAGCCAAGATCCATCTAACATTATCATTAGTACCATAGCCTCTTCTAAGCAAAGCCTCCATATCTGGCAGTTCTCTGATGACATGCTGCTCCAGTCATTTTTGGATAATTTTTTAGAAATTAGATATTTCTTATTTTTCACTTGACCTGGAGAAGATTTATTTTATTCAGTGGAGAAAGTATCCTTAGGCCTGGTATTGTTAATACCATTTAATAATATTTTTATATCAATACACCATCAGTCAAATGTAATCAGTATGTGATGTTAATCTCACCCATATTTCCTTAGAGTTACTTCCATTCCATATAATTCTACAGAAGTAACATAAAAGACCACGTCTTAAATCCTCTTCTCTGGATAAATAATATTACTGCTATCATAGTCAAGTTTCCCTTGCTTCATTGTCTTTTTCCAAGAACTTACTCTGTGGGACTGGGAAGGATTAGAAGCCAACAAAGTGAGATTAAAGCTTTTTTTTTCTTATTACAAGACATTACTTCAAGAAACAAAAAGAGACCTGGAGAAGTAGAAGAATATCCCTTGCTCATGGATAGGAAGACTCAATGTTGTGAAAATGGCAATACTACCAAAGGCAATTTACACGCCCAATGCAATCCCAATACAAATACCAATCCCATTCTTCAACGAGATGGAAAAGGCAATCTCCAGCTTCATTTGGGATGGAAAGAAGCTCCGAATAAGCAAAGCACTCCTTAAAAATATAAAAAAGGTAGGAGGCATCTCACTCCCTGATTTCAAATCCTACAGCACTGCCGTGGTAGTTAAGACAGCATGGTTCTGGTACAATGACAGACACATAAATCAATGGAATAGAATTGAGAACCTGGAAACAAGCCCATCTATTTATGGTCAACTGATTTTTGACAAGGACATGAAATCAGTTAGGTGGGGAAATGACAGCCTTTTTAACAAATGATGTGGGCAAAATTAAAAAACTATCTGCAGGAAAACTAAACAAGATCCACACCTCAACATGCAAGCCACCACAGTATGGTGAATTGACAGACAAGTAACAGTCAACTATTCTAAGATACTTTTAAATCTTATACAAGTATAAACTGATGTCTGAGAGAAAATATTTGCAATTTAATTTATACAAACTAACTGATCTATCCAATATGAGAAAGTTTGGAGCTAAGCACTTGGATCTACAATCAACACTTACAGCAATAGCAGTCAAAAATCAAAAGACATGGTGGACTGGAAAAATTTGCTGTCAAGGACCTCTCCAAAGTGCTAAAGAACAACGGTGCCACTTTAAAACCAAGAAGTGCCTGGATCAAGCAATGATGTTTTCAATTGATGCCTCTTCACCTGAAATTTTGGCAATGAATAAGGAAGATGCAAGAAAAATTGATGACCTGAATGTTAGACATGAGTAATTAATATCCCATGGGCTGCCAATAGAACAAATGAGTATGTCTTGGAGGATGCAGTCAGGTTGCTCTTTAGAGGCAAGATGGATGAAACCTAGTCTCACATAATCTGGGCATGTTGTCAGGAAGGCCAGTCCTTAGAAAAAGACATCATTCTGGGAAAGGTGGGAGGCCAGAGAAAGAGGGGAAGTTCCTCAACAAGATGGTTTGGCACAGAGACTTAACAATGGACTCAACCATATCATAAGGATAGTGCAGGACAAGACAAGATTCAGGTTGTTGTTTATAGGGTCGCTATCAGGTGTAGCTGACTCAACAACTTGACAACACCTAATGACAACAGTAGCATCTGATCTTTGTATGATAAGAAGGTTTGGAGCTAAAGATAGTATCACCA
>NW_006399755.1:24040526-24041911 GCF_000299155.1 Elephantulus edwardii
GCAGGAGGGGAAGACCCTCTATGAGATGGATTGATTTGGTGACTGGGGTAATCGGGATGGGTGTGTCAGAGGTGGTGCGGTTTGCGCAGGATGGAGCAGGGTTTAGGGCTGTTATGCATAGTGTCGCTATGAGTTGGAAACGACTCGATGGCACATAACAACAACAACAACAACATGTGTTTCAGTGGATGAGTCCTAATAAATATAATCCCAGAGAATCTATCTTGCTTATTTTCCCAATAATTAGCTTAGAAGAAGGGAGGCAACTTCATTCCAGCAAAGGATTGAGGAAAGGAAGTATATTGTCAATTGTATGAGAAAGAAAAGCTCTATGATCTCAAGAAAACCAGAGGAGAAAGTGATTTCTTTCTTATTCAACATGTTATCACACTGGGTTGTGGTGCCTGGACCTATGGCAGCCACCCATTATCCAATATGAATTAAATCCAACGTTGAGGCAAAGAAGAGCAGAGCAAGAGGCCTGTCATTCTGTTCATGCAACAGCTAGATTCCTGATTACGTGGAATGGAAACTTTTTGATGTGTATCCAAGACATGGTTTTCAATATTTCCAGGCAAAAATATACACAATTATACAAAAATCACCTACTCTGAAATCAGTCATGGCCACAATTATACTAAATATAATCTCTTTTGTTTCTTTTATTTGGTGTCATTGAATTGACTAGAATTCATAACAATCCCATGAGCAAGAGATTGGAATCGTGCTCTATCCTACACTATTCTCGCAATCTCTGCCAGACTTCAACCTCATTTTTGCAGTCACTATGTCAATATATCTCATTAAGTATCTTATTCCTTTTATTTGATCCTTTACTTTTCCAAACATGGTGTCTTTTGCCAACATTCAGTGATAAATGTCAAAAGTTTGTATCTTTGCCCAAAGAAGCACCCTAATTGCACTTTCTCCAAAATGGACTTATTTGTTCTTTTGGCACCAAATACTCTTAACCAAGACTACAATGTAAAGAGATCAATTATTCTTCAGTCTTCCTTACTCAATGTCCACTTTGACTTGCATGTGAAGCATCTTAAAAGAACATGATCAGGAACACCTTCATCTTCAAATTGACAGGCTTGTTCTTCAGCACTTTGGAGAGGTCCTTTACAGCAAATTTGTTCCATGCTAACTCTCTTTCAATTTTTTGACTGCTGTTATCATGGTAGTAATTGTGGAAATTAAATCATAAATAACTTCATCCTTTTTTCCAACTCTATGATGTTGCCTATTGGTCAACTTGTGAGGAATTTTTCTTGATTTTGTGATGTAACCCCTATTAAAAGCTATTGTCTCTGATCTTCAATAAATTCTACCAGTCTTCATTTTAGACAAAGTTATGTTATCTACAATATCCAGGTTGTTGA
>NW_006399755.1:24049326-24051281 GCF_000299155.1 Elephantulus edwardii
ACTTGACAACACCTAATGACAACAGTAGCATCTGATCTTTGTATGATAAGAAGGTTTGGAGCTAAAGATAGTATCACCAGAACGGTCATAGGGATAAAAAAAAAAAAAAGGAAAAAAAAAAAAACCCAAAACCAGAAATCTCTGGAAGATGGAATTAGAGGAAGGGAGTTGCACTCCCAATTGAAATTGGTAATTTGAACCCACAACCTGCTCTGAGGGAGAAACATGAGAAATCTCCTCCAGCTATTCATAACCTCTGAAAACTTGCTGTCAAGCCAGCTATCAGTTGATTGTGATTTCATGGCAATAAGGTTTAAGTGTTACGTTATGAAGTCTTTAGTTACACGGACTCACACTTAGTATTCAATAGTTGGAGTAAATATACAAGACTCAGAGAGCCCAAACCAGAATGGTTTAACCAAGTACTGGTTGTAAAGGGGCTTGAGGCCTTTTGTTTATGGGGTCACTATGGGTCGTACTCAGCTTTAAGGCAATCAACAATAATCAAGTACCTGGAACAAGTGGTATTGTCCAAAGTTATATTTACTCTTTTATTCGTCATTATTTTAGAAGACCATTGATCATGAAATAGTGCTGAACGAGATAACTTGTCATTACAGATCGCTCTATATATGGTAATTAACACCCAGTCTTTGGATCAATAGATTGCATCTAAATGCAAACACCAGTTGCTTTCAGGCTATACAATAATGCCTAGATCTCCAGTGTCTATAGAGCTAAATTTTGTATCCTTAGCTCTGAATTTATATATAGTTATATTTCTTACTACAGTGTTGACAAGCACCAAAAACATAAGCGTTAGAGGCAACTTTACAGAAGTTGCCAGATAAGGTGCATTGATTATTGATTCCTGGAGAGCATATATTTGCTTGATGATGTTTCTAGAAATCACTGGAGAGAAGACCACAGGGGTAAACAGTTTTCAGTGACTTATCCATTCTAGAAAAACTTTGAAAGATAATTTAAATGGTGCTAACTGCAATGTTAAGGCAGTTATCCTTGCACAAAGACCACACTTAATAGTCTACAGCTTCTAATTTAGGTAGGAGTAACACAGAGGAGTACTGAACTTCTCTTATTAAGCAGTAAGTACAAAGTTACAGTCCCATGATCTCTGCTGCATTGCATTTTCTGTCTCTAAATAGTATTTGTAATGACCAGAGGCATAGGGGATGCCAGCTGTTAGAAATCTATTCCATCTCTACAGAACTCAGCTGCCAGGGACTGTAATTCCCAGCAGCACTTGAACTGGTATCCCAGCAACAGCACCTTCCACTAAGTAATAACAGGTCAACAAGTTTTCTCATCCATTTCTTTCCATTCTCTACTGCCTTCTTTCCTCATCTGGCATTTTATTCCATTCCTTTTATTAGACATCTCCAACCCAAACCAGGTCTCATCTAACTCTAAATCTTTAATTCATTCCTTGCTTTCCTCCTCTTCTTTAAGGTCTTCTTACAAAACCTTTATCAAGATTAACATCTTTGAGACAAGCACTTTTATTGTCTCTATTCTAATGTTTTGACAGCAATGAGGTTGTTTTAATGATTTTTATGTGAAAGGTTGTTCTGTGTTCTGTCTTTTAGAATAGTCTGTCTTGTCCCTCATTCTTTTCCAGCTTCTCCTCTTCACCATACTGTATCTCTCAATTTCAGTAGGAAATTATTTTCCTCTTGATTTTTGTGTCCCGGGAAACAGCTAAATACTTATGGCAATAGACACTGTTTTTTGTTTACCCAACCTATAGTATTTTTACCTCCCTCCTTGCCTGTACAACCTCAATTTTACTCATAAAAACTCCCAATTTTCCACTTATCCATGTACTGAGTCATTATATAGAAGGGAATTAGCAGATACAGAGGAATTTAAAGAAATAACATATGAGCAAGAGCCTATGGTGATGAAGGAAGAAGTTCAAGCTGCTTTGAAGGAAA
>NW_006399755.1:24051381-24057135 GCF_000299155.1 Elephantulus edwardii
TTCTTGATTATAAACCATGCAGTATTACCTTATTTTGAAAAAAAATATTTCTTGTTTTGTTTACATGTTTCATGAACACAGTTAAGTGGCTTTTTAAAATGTTATCCATAATTTATTATTACTCATACAGTAAAATACTTTTGCATAAAACATCAGTAAATATTTTTCTTGTATTATCTCCTTTCAGCCAAAACTCATCTGACTTAAGCAAATGGCCTTTTATGAATCCAGTTTGAATTTGTGGAAGTTCATTGTTGATGTACTGTTCTAAACATTTTTTAGTGATCTTCAATAGGATTTTGCTTATAATATTGTTTTGTAATTGTTTCACACTGTTGGATAATACTTTTTGGGGAAAGGAATCAAATATGGATCTTTTCCAAATAATTGGTCAACTAGCTGTCTTCTACATTTCTTTATATAAATTGATGAGCACCTGTTTGCTGAAACACTATAATTTGTATTCCATCAGTTTGTAAAACTTTATTTTTTTGCCGTATCTTCAGTTTTGCCAAACTTTAGAACCAACTTTTCTTCTTTAAGTACTGTGGATTCTTGACCATATGTTCCCTCCTGAAATGGTTCGGTGCCAGGCAATTCTTACACTGACTCTGTGTATTCCTTCAATCTTCTTTTAATGTTTCCTTCATCATTCAATATTTTCCTGTAGGATCCTTTATTATTGTAACTAATGGTAAAATGGGTTGATTGCTCATATGACCTTCCTAGTCCATTGCTTTGACTTTTGCCACATGGCTGAATGAGGTTACAGTGCTCATGTAAGTGAATAGCATCTTTTCAGTAGTAATATACTAGCATTGTGTAAATACTAAAGATGAGATTGCTTCAGTGCTGACATTTTTTTTTAAACTAGGCTAAAATGAGTGGGTTTAGAGCCAGAAAATGGAAATCTGGAAATTTTGTTACCAACAAGAAAGAAGCAGAAAGTGCAATGTCTTTCAGGGAAACAGAGTCCTTCACTGGGCAGACAGAGATCTAGATAAGACTAACAGCAACAGCAAAGAGGAGAACAAGAAACTTAGAGTATCTGGGATTGCTATTTCACAAAACCAGTGTAACGGGCCTTTTCCCAAATTTGCTGAATGACTAAGGGGAAGACACCATGATCAACAGGACTAAGAGAACTTTGTTAAGTCTTACTTAATGTCCAAAGGTCTAAGATTACCCTTGAGAAGCTCTCCTGACTGAAGAGCTGTGTCCTATTTCAAACCTTAACTTCCATAAACTATTATCTTTAATAAAGCCATTGTTGTTGTGGCTGTTATGTGTCATCAAGTTGCCTGCGACTCATAACGACTCTATGTCTCCACTAAACATAGTCCACAATGGGAAACCATTCTGGTATTTGATATCCCCACAGCTCAAGCTTCAGCATCATAGCAAACCCAGGTTACCTCATATAGCACATTGACAAATATGAGGTATGTACAATATATTGATGAATATTGTTCTCTGAGTTCTATGTGGTCATTACAACAGACAAACTGGTACTGCAGTGGATCAATAAGAGCTCCAAGAGGAATAGTTGGTGTTAAACTTGGAAGGAGCAGATTCAAGGAACACAGTGAGCATGTCCAGCCTCATAGGTTTTAAGCTTTTCATGTTATTCATGGGACTGCTCCTCTTGTGGGGTTAGAGGAGGTCAGATGTGACTTCTCTCACGCCCAACCCACTGTTTTTTTACAGCTTGAGTCTTGAATTATTTTGTTAGGTCTTTCAATTTGAGAAATGTCGACCATGTAGTTCTACCCATTTGGTTTTATCATTGACTCTTTCCACAGACCTAATCAATTTTATTCTTGAATTTTCCATCAGATGATGTTCACATGTATAATAGATAGGTGAAGTCTATGTGTTTAATCACTGTTTATTATTTTTTTAATGTATTTGCAATGTAGAAATCATTGACTGCAAAAAATTCTACCATATGATCTCTGGCCTCGCTCCTGTCACCCAGGTTATATTTTCCAACTGTCATTGTTATTAGATGTCATACAGTTGACTATAATTTACAGTAATTCTATTAAAAACCAGATGTGAATTTTCTCCTATTCTGCACCTTCCTCTTGGTCTCTAATATTCTCAAGGCCATTTTCACAGTCATTGTATCAATCCATCTTGAGAGTCTTCCTATCTTTGTCTGAACCTCCACCTTTGCAAGTATGATGTCTTTTTCCAAGGACTGGTCCTTGCTAACAGTATATTCAAAGTACGTGAAATGAAGTTTCAGCATCCTGACCTCAAAGGATCACAATGGCTTCACTTCCTCCAAGGCAAGCTTATTTGTCACTTTAGGTGATTATCAGATGTTCACTACTCCTTTCCAGCACTATAGTTCAAAGTCCTTTTTCTTTGTTTCTAACATTTACATTTTAGTCACCAATTATTACTAAAGTATCTTGATTCCATGTTTGATCTATTTCAGGAGTCACAACTTAGCATAAATCCTCAATTTCTTCTTCTCTGGCTTTAGTAGTCAGTGTATATATTTGAACAATAGTTGTAATAACAGGTCTTCTTTAAATGGGTAAGGATGGTATCCTATCACTGAAAACATTGCACTTCAGGATAGATTTTGAAATGTTCCTTTTAATCATGAATGTGCCACAATTTGTCTTCAATTTATCACCTCCATTGTAGTAGGTCATATGATTGTCTGATTCGAAATGGACAATATTATTCCATCTCAATATACCAATAATCTGCTATGCATCTGAACACTTCACAATAAAGAAAGATGATCAGAGAAGATACATTTTCATTGTGGTGTTAAAGAAAGGTGCTGAATATCCCATGGATTTCCAAAGAACAAACAGATCATGTTTCTTGGAGACAAAGATGGTCAAGCTTTATCTTACATATTTTGGACATGTTAGGATACGCTATTGAAAGGGACATCATGCTTGGAAAGGTGGAAGGTCAGCAAAAAAGAAAGACAATGAGATGGACTGATACAATGTCAGCAGCAGTGGACTCAAAGTGTCAAGGATAATAAGGATGGCACAGAAGAGGACAGAGTTCAGCTCTATTGTTCATAGAATTATGAGTCGTACTCAACTTGACAACACTGAACAATAACAGTTCATCCCAGCTCAAAAATGCTTACACGGCAATCTTTACGTGTTCCATGGTTGGTTGGTTTTTTTTTTTAATAAATATATCCAAAATCCATTTTTTTGAGAATAAAATTACAGCTATTCACATTTAATTCTCATTTTTATTACAATTTCTGTTAACTCATACATTTATGAAATCTAAAATCAACTAATGCTATTACATTATGGTAGGAATTTCCCCATCATTAAAATGAGTCAAATATAAATGCTAGGCATAAATTTCTGTGGCAAAAAATAAGTTATTGAACATAGGAACTATGTATGATCCAGCTATTCCATTACTAGGAATATACCACAAGGAAATTGGAATTGAGACACTAACGGAGATTTGTACACCTGTGTTCATAGCATTATTCACCATCGCAAGAATATGTAAACAGCAAAAGGTCCAACCACAACCAAATGGATTGAGAAATTATTCAATCACACGATGGCGCTATGCAACAATTTAGAAAAATACTTCATAATTTGGAAGAGACTTGAGAGTATTACACAATGTATACAAACTTTGTAAACAAATCAATATAAAATAATTAAAGTAAGCTACTTAATCACCTCTCTGAGAGTTTATCATTACAATCTGTGAAAGTACAGATTGTTAGAAATTTGGGATCCTTTCTAATATAAAAATAAGGCTTGAGTATTCCAGAAAATGCATCAAAAAATGAATGGATATGTGAGCTTGTACTCAAATTGTAAAAGGAAATTTCACCCAATTCATAGTCAAGATAAATGTCTGTCCTCGAAGTGTTATTGTTAACCTGAGTGGGACTGAAACAGAGCCTTGTGCAACATACACATCATTGCAAACCTGAATCATCCAGTATCCATTCTGCCCTGTTCAGTTTGAGTTATCCTTCTTGAAAAATGATTCTGCACAAACCCCCACCATCCATTCAGGCTTATCATTCACTCTGACTTCTCAATAATGTCTGCCTGAATTGAAGCTTTCAGATCCCAGGACCAGTGAGAAAGTGCTAAATCTCTTCATAGTAGGAAGAAGTATTTCCTTTTCCATCACAAATAGCACCAACTTTTTGTCTTCAGATACAAGAAGGTTGAAATGTGTTTTTTCAGGATCCAGAGTCACATCTCTTTCAAATGACTTTTTAATTTTCTTCAGAGGCTTGAACAATGGTGAAAGCTTGGCTTCTACCTCCCTTACCTGGGTGCAAGAGGAAGATGGAGGGGTGTGGTTCTCACACACATTATAGATGCTCTTGATGCCCATCAGCAATTTCATGTTGTCTGTCATCCCACTCCTCTCTGCCACTTCCTAATTTAGACTTCAGCGTGTAGAAATATGTTTTGAATGTGTTTCTTTATGTATTTTGTGTTGACTACGCTTTCGTTCATCAGCTGACCTGGAGACATAGGCATGGTGCTGCTAGTCTAAAGAGTGGCTCACGTGTTTGTATTCACAGCTTAATTTACACAACACCTTTGTAATATTCTCACTCACTTGTTTTACTTTTTTCTCTTGAGCGGCATGAGAATTTTTTCAGAATTCCAACTGATTCATCAGAGGAATCATGTAACCCATGCTTCCTTTCTGTGATGAGAGGCAACCTCCTTTGGAGCTTCACATGGTAACACTGGTGGTCTTTGGTACAGATGTTACACAGTACCCTGTGGTCCTCCTCACAGAAAAAGATCAGGAACTGCTTGTGTTATTTGCATTAAGACTCCTTTAACTTCCTCGTTTCGATGCTGCTTTGGTATAAGTTGGCTGTGTACAATATATTTCTCAGCTGATTTTTGTTCTTTAACATTTTATCTTGACATAATGGTTGGCACAGTGGGCAAGAGAACCTGTCATGTCTATCATCCCATAATTTCTGGATGCAGAATCAGCAGAAGTTTAATATTCAAAAGTTTTATTTACTTTAGAGAGAGGTAAACTGTAGCTCTACCTTGATATGAGTTTTTCTAAGCATCGTTATTTTTTATTGTAACAGCCAAAAGATTCAGATAAGTAAACATAAGGATAGATTCATACATGAATCTTGAGGATTCAAACTTCCTCATTCTTTGTGTAAAAGTCATCAAATCCTGGTTCCCAGTTTTTCAAATGACCCTAAAGCTATTATCTATACTGAGGTATCGGTCTTTGTTTAGGAATTATGCAGGTTTTTTTGTCAACATTCCATTTCTGTTGCTCAGATGTTAATGGTGTTAGAGATAACACCACATAGATACTACATAACAACACCTCAATATTTTTCATTAGCTGTCATTGAATTGTCCTATAATTCCTGATGAGCCTATGCACGACATCTCTATGTTAGGTTATGAATCAAGCTATTGTGGTCTAATGGATTTCCAGAAGTAAACACCAAAAAGGGAAATCAAGGACTCCAAAAAGATAAAGGCACATTTATGAAGTAAAATCAACAACTAAAAGGACAAACTTCGGATTGAGATTTGCAAGATTAGAGAAACTCAGGAGTTCAGGAAACATAAAAGTATGCTATTCATATTGTTTGAATATGTCACCATGAGTTTTGACAGGTGTTAACAGGGTTGTTGTTATGTGCCGTCGAGTCGTTTCCAACTCATAGCGACCCTATGCACAACAGCCCTAAACCCTGCTCTATCCTGTGCCAACCGCACCGCC
>NW_006399755.1:24059589-24060412 GCF_000299155.1 Elephantulus edwardii
CCAATGCCTAATATGTCAATATTTATGCGTTCCATTAACAGGGTAATTATCTAAAATATGTCCTGAGGGCTGTTGAAAGAAATTCTAATAAAGGTCTTATGTCAGAACTCACCCTTTAAGAGACACACTTTCCCAAGCTTTAGTTTAGCCTGGGACTCTCTGGTAGTGAATTTATAAGAGTAGTTCTGGTTTTCATTCCTGGAAACTCAGTCTAACGCAGGTTCCGGCCCTTCCAACACTTTTATAACCATCTGTGTTAAATCACTGACTGTTAAAAAACTCCTACAATATGTGAACTGAAGTTCTGACTGGTGCACAACTTGTTTATAACCAAAGTAAAAACAAGCCAGTTAGAATAGCTGAAAGAGAGGAAGTTCCATTACCAAGTAGCGCAGTAATGCCCAGAAGAATAGAGCATGCTGCTGTCGAGAGCTGAATTACTTTGTGATATTCAGCTTTTAATACCAGGCTCTTTATTATAGCAGTTACACTCTCAGGAAATTCATTTTCTCTCTGAAAGCCGACATCTATCAATGTCACCAAGTCTGCCAAATATGCTTATATATTCTGAAAATCTAGTGGTTGACAGGATTAAACGTCTTGTCCCAAAGCTTTCTCAGATCTTATAAAGATCATGGTTGAGAATGCACACAGCAAAGTGATTGTTGTTGTTTGTTGTCATGTGCCCATAGAGTCGTTTGCGACTCATAGCGACCCTATGTACAAAAGCCCTAAACCCTGCTCTATCCTGTGCCAATACCATTGCCTCTGACACACCCATCCCGATTACCCCAGTCACTGTATCAATCCACCTCATAGAGGG
>NW_006399755.1:24061784-24062724 GCF_000299155.1 Elephantulus edwardii
TAGGCATTGGAGAGATGAGATGGACTGGCATGGGACATTTCAAGTCAGATGATCTTATGACATATTTATTATTCTGGAGATGAAAAGGTGAGGAAAAATGGAGTTGCTTTCATAGTTAAAGAAGAAATTTCTAGGTCCATCTTGGAGTACAACATTGTGAGTGATAGGATTATATCCATACGCTTACAAGGAAATCCCGAGAACACCACTGTCATTCAGATGTATGCACCAACAACCAGAGCCAAAGAAGAAGAAATAGATGATTTCTACCAACTCTTACCGCAAAGGGATATAGGTCAACAATTACACTTACCAGGAGGTTCCTTCTTGGTCTTGATAAAATGGTTACTAATTTCACCTCATGTCAGTAGCTGCCTAATCAAGTCTCCAAATGATAATCATGAAATGTAGATAAGTTAGTTATGATGAAGACAAAGTAAGGTAGCACATTTTAAAATTATAACAACAATGCCTGGCCCATATTAGGGTCTAGGAAAGACTAGCTATCTGTGTTTCATTGACTGTGTGGATCATAACAAATTGTGACTAACCTTCAGAGTAATGAGGATTCTAGAATGCCTGATTATGCTTATGTGAAAGCTATGCTTGGACCAGGAGTCAGTAACCAGAACAGAGCAAGGAAATATTGTATGGTTCAAAATCAGAAAATGAGTGCATCAGGGGTGCATTCTGTATCCATACGTTTTCAATCTGCATGTAAGGAACAGATAATTTAAGAGGCTGGACTTTATGCAGACAAATGTGACATCAGGGTTGGAGGAAAACTCATCAATAATCAGCATCATAAAGATGACATAACCTTGCTTGCTGAAACGGAGGAAGGCTTAAAGCGTTTGCTGCGGAGGGTCAAGGATGGCAAAATGGATTGAAGCTCAACCTCAAGAAAATGAAGATTCTCAGCACTGGGCCAATTAGTAGC
>NW_006399755.1:24063138-24078155 GCF_000299155.1 Elephantulus edwardii
GCACATTGCCAGGAGGGACCAGTCCTTGGAGAAAGATATCATGCTTGAAAAGGTGGAGGGAGTGCAGGAAAGGAAGACTCAGTATGGGAGGGATTGGCATAGTAATTTGGACAAAGAGAATAGATCTGTCAGGGACAGTGAGATTGGCTCAGCATAGAGCAGGGTTCAGAGCTATTTTTGCATAGGGTCACTATGAGTCAGAGTTAACTAGATGGTACATAACCACCACCACCACCACAACAGCAAATATTTTTCTTACCTTGCTAGTTCAGTTTTAGACAAATAGGTAGTTTGAACAATTGTAGTTATTTATGATCATTATAAGCATTGTCAAGGGCCAATATATTATGTTTTTCTCATGTATTTTTAAATTCTTGTGTTAGAAAAAACCTCTTACAATAATTAAAAATATTCTTGCCTCTTCCTCATATGTCACAAGATTTCCTAAATAAGACTTATTTCTATTTATCCATTTATCCAAGATAAAAGTTTTGAATTTTTTATGTCAATGTATATTTCAAACCCTGGAAAAACAATAGTGAGAAGCAGATAAGGTTCTTTTCTAGCAAAGTTTTCCTCCCATTGAAGGTTACAAGCACTTATTAAATAAGAACTCAACAAAATATTCCTAAACTCATTTTAAGGCTTAATAACTTTATCTTTCTTCTCTTTAATTTTATTACCTTTCTCTCTCCCCCCCCTCCTCTTTACACCTCCTCCATTTCACCCTTATAGTAAATAAATTACATCCAATTATGATAAATTGTCAGACACCATTCTTGTAAATAAGTGTATATCAGAAAAAAAATTTAAAGCACACATTTTGCAATATTAGAGTTTATACTTGAGTAGAAGAATTCAATAGAAATAAATAAATTTAAAAGAAAATAAAGCATTTAGTGCTTTGTTGTTGTTGATGTTAGGTGCTCTCATGTCTAGTATGACTCATAGTGACCCTAAGGAAAAAAAGATCTGAACCTGTTCTGTCCTGCACCATCCTTACACTTCCTGACACACAAAAGCCCATTGCAGCAGTCCCTGTATTAATCCACCTGGTTGAGGGTTCTCCTTTCCTTAGCTGACCCTCCACTCTTTACAGCATCATGTCCTTCTAAAAGAAATAGACCCTCCTAGCAACATGCCTAAAGTATGTAAGGTAAAGCCTCATCATTCCTTAGTCCTCAAACTGACATCATTTCTCCTCAATAATTTGGAATGGTCCCTAACTGCAGATTTTCCCAGTGCAATGTGTACCCTTACTTCCTGACTACTGGTACCAAAGATATTAATTGTGGATTCAAGCAAGATGAAACTATTGGCAGTTTCAATCTCCTTTCTATCCATCATGGTATTGCCTATTGGCCCAGTGGTAAGAATCTTTGTTATCCTGACATTGAGATTCAATCTATACCAAATGCTGAATTCCTTGATCTTCTGCATCAAGTGATTCAAATCCTCCTCACTTTCAGCAAGTATCATCACTTTAGGGTTAAAAGACTATAAATTGGATGAATTGTTAAAATATGATTAGAGAGGTTGTTTTTTGTTGTTAAATGCTATCAAGTTGAGTATAACTCATAGGGACCCTATGAACAACACTTCTCAGCCTTGTCCTATCCTGTGCCATCTTTATTATCTCTGATATACTCGATCCTATTTCTGTACCCACTGCTCCACCCATTGGATTGATCAATGTGTCAATCCCTCACTGATCCTCCATCTTTCCAAGCATGATGTCTGTCTCCAAGGAATAACTTCTCCTAACACCATTCCCAAAGTATGTGAAAGCTTCACCATCCTTGCTCTAAGGAACACTCTGGCTGCATTTTCTTCAAGACATATCTACTTACTCCTTTTTCTTAAATTAATTCCAATGAACATTTACAGAGATTTTGGATTTCCATTCATTCATTGTTGCACTTTTCTCCCCGCCCACCCCACCCCCAACCCCAGTTCGCTCTTCTCTTTGAAAAGTAAAAGAAAAATTCCTTCATTGGTATACAATCCCCCTGCAACCCCTCACCCCCACCCAGTGTATACTCCACTCTGCAACCTTCATTCCGGACTCTTATGATAATCATAATGCCCTAAAAGATATTGCTTTTAAACTGTTCTCTCCCTCATTGGTTTCAATGCAGTATACATGATTCATCTAGTTTTTCTCATTCTTACCCTAACCCTGATGTCAGTCCCATTCTACAGCAGTGGCACTATGCAGTGTTTGTCCTTTTGTGACTGAGATATTTCAGTTAGCTTAATGTCCTCCAGGGTCACACATTTTGAATAATATTGCATAAGTTCCTTGTTTTTCAATGCAGTGTAGTATTCCATTGTGTGAATATACCACAGCTTCTCTATCCATTAATTTGTTGATGGGCACTTAGGTTGTTTCCAACTCATTATTGTGAACAATGCCACGATAAACATGGGTGTGCATATATCTGCTTGGATGGCAGTTATGGTCTCTTTAGGGTGTATTCCCAGTAGTGGAATTGCTGGGTCAAATGGTATCTCTATTTGCAACTTTTTGAAAAAGCACCACACCACCTTCCACAGTGGTTGCACCATTTTACACTTCCAACAACAGTGAATAAGGGTTCCAGTCTCTCCAAAACCTTGCCAGTATTTGTTGCTTGCTATTCTGTTAAATTTTGCTAGTCTTACTGGGGTGAGATGATATCTCATAGTTGTCTTGATTTGCATCTCTCTCAGGGCTAGGGATTTTGAACATTTCTTCATGTGCTTGTTGGCCATCTGAATGTCTTCTTTGGTGAAGTGTCTGTTCATATCCTGTACCCATTTTTCATTTGGATTATTTACTTTTATCTTGTTGTGGTGCTCAAATATTTTATAAATTCTAGATATAAGTCCCTTATCTGACATGTCATTACTGAACACTTTTGCCAGTCTGTGACTTCCCTTTTTACCCTGTTGGAGAAGTTTTTGGATGTGCATAGGGATTTGATTCTTAGAAGGTCCCATTTATCTATTTTATCTTCTTACTCTTTTGGCAGTCCATGGAACACTCAGCATTTGCCTCCAATATCACAACTTCAAGGCAACAATCTTTCCTCTCTTACCCTAATTCATTGTCAAACTTTCAGATACAGGTGATTGAAAAGACTAAAGCTTAAATTAGGTACACCATAGTCTTTAGGCTGACATCATTGCTCTTCAGTGCTTTGGAGAGGTCTTTGATAGCAGACTTTTTCACTACTGTATTTTTTTTTATTTCTTGATTATTGGTACTCATGGTCTTGATTGTAGATTCAAGCAACATGAAATTATTGACAACTTCAATCTTATCTCCATCTATCATGCATTGTCTATAACCTTAGTGGTGAAAATCTTTGTTTTCTTTATGTTGAGATATAATTCATAGTGCAAACTATATTCTTGATTTTCAGCAAGCAAGAATTTCAAATTCACCTCTTTTTCAACAAGCAAGGTTATATAATCTGCATAACGAAGGTTGTGTATGAATCCTTCATCTACTACAACACTTCTGTTCATAAAGTCCAGCTTCTAGACTACTTTGCTCAGTGTACAGATCGTATAGGTATGGAGAGAGGATACAGCCCTGACACATGCCTTTCTTGGTGTTAAATCATGCAGTTTTCCCTTGTTCGGGTCAAGCAATAGCTTCTTGGTCTAGGTATGTTGTTGTTTCTATATGCTGCACAGTTGGAACTGAATCATAGCTGACCCTACAGTGGATTTAAGAGGCACTAAATAGCATGGGAAGAAATTGCCCTTCTTATTCTGGGAGAAGCTGGTGGTTGCTTTTAAATTGCAGTGCAGCTTGCACATAGGCACATTAAATGTTCCAAAATTTCCATTCTCCTCAATGTTAGCCAAAGTATGTTATTATCTACCAAGTCAAATTCTTTTGCATAGTCAATAAAACACAAACAGACATTCAAATAAAAAAAAGTATTAATTGCTTTCAGCCAAGATCCATCTGACATCAGAAGTGATATCCTTGGTGTCATGGCCTCTTCTAAACCTATCCTGAACTTCTGGCAGTTCTCTATCAATGTACTGATTCTAGCTGGGGTTTTTATCTTTAGGGATATTTTGTTTGCATGCAACATTTTGCAAACCAGCCCAACAGTGGAATGACACAGCCGAGAGCAGCCCTAGGTTATATTCCCACCCTGAGCAACCAGCTAGAATGCCCCCACTGTCTGCTGAGAGAAGTCAGCAGACTCAAGCAGATTCTGATTGACATTTGAGTGCTTGTTTCTTATTAGGTGCTGTTTACTTTATAGATTAAGTAAATGCTTGCTCACTCATTGTTTGCTCTTAAGAGTGCAATAATTCTTTTGTCTTTTGGGGACAGACATAACTGAGTGTATTCATCTCAATTCCTCAACAAAGGACCCAAGCCTCTTTTCTATCAATGTAAGCAAATGCTTAGGTCATGAGCTTTCAGATTGAGACAGACTGGGAAGAAGAACTGGTAATTCACTTCTGAATTACTGGCCTTTGAAACCCCTACGAAACAGATGAGAAGAGATTTGAGATCAGATCTCCAAGGAAGTTGAAAACTGGACACTGAGAAGGGTCACAAAATTTGTCAGAGCCATGAGAATAGTATTCCAAGTGAAGGACAAATAGCAAGTACAGAGGCCATGACAACAGGACAAGTTTGGTTCTTAAACAGAGAGGAAAAAGCGTGCATGCCCTACACTTAATGGGGAAAAGGGAGAAGATGAAGGTACCAGCTGGGTAGGGAGAGGACTATGTAGGCATTTTAGGGTCGGGGCAAAGTAGAAAAAGCCCAACTGATAACTGTCAACTTCTTTTTAATGTATGATCTAAGAACATTTTTAAAAAAGAAATTTAAAAACCCAACAATATTTACTATTATTATAATTCCACTTCAATAGTTGATGTTTTTTTAAAAGTAGGAAAGATAATCTCAGTTTATTTTCCAGACTTAAAAAAAATTGCATTATGAAAAACCCAGTGTATTACCCCCTTTTATTGTTTTGTTTTATTACTTCTTTAGGTACTCTAGTGGTCTAATGGTTAGAAGGCTGTACTTCAGTCCCAAAGGGACACAGTTCAAATCTGCCAATTGCTCTGCCAGAAAAGATGGGCAAACTCCTTCTGTGTGACTTACTACCTCTGAAAACCCCTGAAAGGTCAGTTTTTCATCAGTTCTGACTCAAGAACACACAAATAAAATAAAAATTACTACTTTTAATGATTAAATAAAATTTGTTCTTTGGCTAGAGTTTGGAACTACTTTTCTTTATATATTCTATTTAAATGATTGCTTGAAGTTTTTCACTTCTAAAATCTGAAACATTTTCATACTTTCTTTAAAACTTATTGTTTAAATCTACTAACCAAAGGGCATTTTCCTACTTAATGTTAAGGTTTAAGAGAATGCTATTGGAGGTGAAGAAATGGCAGAGTTCTAATCATTAATTATTTTCATATTTTTGTCAGATTTTTAGATCAATGTTCTTAATTTGCAGAGCCCACCTCTGTGAGATAAACTGTGATGCCTTCCACAATATACATGTTGTAGTATTCTATATTAACATTGTAGTATGAAAAATATTCCTTTGTTTTTCATGACATAAGCATTGGCTCCCATTGGATCCTTTGTTGGGGAACTGAGATGAATACACTCATTTATGCCTGTCCCCAAATGTAGATGCAGAACTTTTATCTTGAAGGCTTTCACAGGTTGTTGTTACTGTTGATTGCCTTTGAGTCTTTGAGTCTAACACAATTCATAGTGACCCCATGAAAAAAGTCCTAAAGCCCCTCTACATCTATCAACAGTTATCCAAGTTCATAGTTTCTGGAGGCATGTTGTTTAGGAAGTGGATGCCAGTCCTGCCTCCAAACCTGTCATAGGATGTTACTGTTGTTATGTGCCATAGAGTTGAGTGTGATGTATATCAACCCTATGTACAGAGCTCTGAACACTTCCCTGTCCTGGGCCAGTCTCACTAACTCCAAAACATTGCCCCAGTTATTGTATCAAGCTATCTCATCCAGGGTCTCCTTCTCCTGCATTGTATGTCCACCCTTCTGAGTATGATGTCCTTCTTTAAGGACTGATCTATCTTGGCCACGTGCCCAAAGTAAGTGAGGTGGAGCTTCAAAATCCTAGCCTCCTAAACTTGGTTGGTTTTACCCTGTCCAAGACAGACCTACTTGTTTTCTTGGCAGTCCATGGAATGTTCAAGACTCTTCTGCAGCACCACAACTTGAAGGTATCTATTTTCCTTCTGTCATCCTTAGTCATTGTCCAACTCTCTGAAGTATAACAAGTAATTGAGAAGACCATGGCCTGGATTAAGTGCATCTTTGTTTCTAGACTGACATCATTGCTATTCAGCACTCTGGAGAGGTTCATGACAGCGGATTTCCCCAATGCAATTTGTCTTCTGATTTCCTGACTCTTGTATTAAGAGTATTGATTGTGGATTTGAGCAAGCTGTTATGCTAACAATCTCAATCTCTTCTCCATCTAATATGGTGCTACCAGTTGGTTCAGTGGTGAGAATCTTTGTCTTCTTGATATTGAGCTTCAATTCATATTGCAAACTACAGCCCTTGCCCTTTTGCAACAAGTACTGCAGGTCCTCCTCAATTGAAGGAAGCAAGGTTGTGTTGTCTGCATAACATAGATTGTTGATGAGTCTTCCTCCAATCCTGATGTCATACTCCTCCTCATAAAGCCCTGCTTTCAGAAGATCTGTTCTGTACATAGATTGAAAAGATACAGGGATAGCATGTATGCCTGACACACTCCTTTCCTGATTTTGAATCATGCAGTGTTTCCTTGCTTTGTTCTAAGGATTGCTTCTTGGTCCAAGTATAGGTTTTATATAAGCATGATTAAGTGCTCTGAGATTCCCATTTTCCTCAAGGTTGGCCACAATTATTGTGATCCACACAGTCAAATGCCTTTGCATAGCCAATGAAACACAGATAGACATTCTTCTGGTACTCTCTGCTTTCTGCCAAGATCCATGAAACACAGATAGACATTCTTCTGGTACTCTCTGCTTTCTGCCAAGATCCATCTGACTTTGGCAATAATGTCCTTAGTGCCACAACCTCTTCTAAACCCAGCCTGTATTTCTAGTAGTTCTCTGTAATGTACTGTTCAAGTCTTTTCTGGATAATCTTCAGCAGGATTTTGCTAGTGTATGATATTGTTAGATAATTTCCAAACTCTGTCATGTCATCTTTTTTTAGAAAGGGAATAAATATGGATCTCTTCCAGTCAGATAGCCAAGTAGTTGTCCTTGAGATTTCTTTGCACAACTGGGTGAGCACATCCAGGACAGCATCTGTTTGCTGAAATAATCACAGGTAGATGATATAATGTATGTTGTCATTTTTGTTGCTGTTGTGTACCGTGGTGCCAGATCTCACTCATAAGACCTTTCCGAGGCTTTTCGGAGGAAGAGAGGAAATTGTCCATCCTTCTCCTATGGAGAAGGGGGTAGATTCAAAGCACATGCCTTTGGGATTTGCACCACTGGGCCATTAGAGCTCCCTGATACAACGTATAAGTTATTAAATTCCAAAATAGTAGTATTTAAAACAGCTCTAGTGATGTAGTCTGTAGGAAGTTGTGCTGTTAACCAAAATATCATGCCTCTTTGGTGGTTCAAATACACCAGCAGTTCCTCAGAAGGGGTGGTGGTGGGAGATAAGTAAGCTCCTTCTGTGGTTTTGGTAGTGTTGGAAAACCCACTGCAGAGTCAGCTGAGTCCAGTCCTAGTCAAGGCAATGAGGTTGAAAGCCTTTTAGTTTTATAAAATGGAATTGTGCTTTTGTTTTTAACCTACAGGATTTTCATCTATTTTTTTGTGATTATATCCTCCAAACACAATGACTTGTATGTATCTGTTATTAGTAATGAACAAATAATCCCTTAATTTATAAGGTAATAAATTTGTACACCAAGGCTGAGCTGGATGTGTTCCTTCAGCTCTGACCACCTAGATTTGTAAAGATTTGCAGGGAGGGGTCATTGGCTTGATCAGCAGCGAGTCATGAGGAGCCCTGGCTTGTTAACTTAACTTTTCCCCATGTGAGTGTTAGGATGAGTGAGGAGACCAACAGGTCTAGAATTCAAGAGAAGTGAAGACTCCTGAGCTTGCAGGTGAGGTTCATTCAAACCTAGTCATGAATGGCTGGGGATGAATCCAACCAAATGAAGAAAATTGATCCAAGCTGGGAGCTAGGACAGATTTCTGCAATCTTGTAGTTTCATCTGAACTGGACTTTGCTTATGGATGCAGATGTTTAAAGTTTCCAAGTTGAACAGAGGATCCTTCAGCAAAGGGAACGTGCATGCTTCCCCAGAGTACTGGTTTGATGCTATTGTTAGGTGCCATTGAGTCAAATACACCCCATTAAGACCCCATGACCAACAGATCTGAACCCTGTCGTACCCTGTACCATCGTCACACTTCCTGACATTAGAGCCCATTGTGGCAGTCATCGTGTCAATCCACCTGTTTGAGGGTCTTCTTCTCTTTCAGTGACCCTCCACTTTTCCAAGCATCATGTCCCTCTTCAAAGAACAGCCCTTACTAGCTACATGCATAAAGTATGTGAGGTGAAGCCTCATCATCTTTGCCTCCAAAGACATTCTGGCTACACGTCCTTCAAGACATGTTTGGTTGTTAGGCAGTCCATGGGATATTCAGTGCTCTTCTCCAACAGCACAGTTCAAAGGCAACAATTCTTCTGTCATCCTTATTCACTTTTCAGCTTTCAGATGGGTAGTGATTGAAAAGACCATGGTCTCAATCAGACCCAACTTAGTCCTCAAACTGACATCATTACTCCTCAATAATTTAGAGAGATCCCTAACTGCAGACTTTCCCAATGCAACACATCTCTTGATTTCCTAACTGCAGGTACCAAGGGGGTTTTTTGTAGATCCAAGAATGATAAAGTTGTTGACAGTTTCAATTTTTTCTTCATGTATCATGATGTTGCCTATCCCTCCAATGATAAGAATTTTTTTTTCCTTGAGATCAAATTGCAATCTATATTGAAGGCCATATTCTTTGGCCTTCTTCAACAAGTGATTCAAGCACTCATTCCTTTCAGCAAGCAAGGTTGTGTCATCTGCATAAGCAGGTTACTGATGAGTATCCTTCTGATCCTGATGCCACATTCCTCTTTATAGAGTACAGTTTCTTGAGTCATTTGCTCAGCACACAGACTGAATAGGTATGGAGAAAGAATTCAACTCTGATGCACTCCCTTCTTAATTTTAAACCATGTAGTGTCCCCTTGTTCCTGTTCTAGTTATAGGTTTTACATGAGGACAATTAAGTGCTCTGGGATTCCCATTCTTCTCAATATTAGCAATAACTTTTTATGATCCACAGTCAAATGTCTTTGTACAGTCAATAAAGCATAAATTCTTCCGGTATTCCTTGCTTTCATCCCAGATCCAACTGATGTAAGCAATGATATATCCCTCATGCCTCCAGTTCTTCTAAATCCTCCTTAAACTTTGGCATATCCCTATCTATGTACCCTTCAAGCCAATTTTTAATGATCTTCAGCAGTATTTTGCTTGTATGTGATAATAATGATATCATTCAATAATTTCCACATTCTGTTTGATGACCTTTCTTGAGAATGGGAATAAATATGAATCATTTCCAGTCCATTGGACAGACAGCCTCTGGTGTGAAGGCTGATTGTTATTACAGTTACAGACTAAATTGTTAGTTTATTGTGTCTGAGAAGAACATTGCTCTAATTGTTATAGCACTTGTCCATTTTATGTACTGAGATAAATTGTGAGTTGCTGTGATACTGGTTTGATAGGGATGAGTAAGTTAGAATGTGGCTATCTAAAAGGGAGATATTTTGCAATTGGATTGCTTGTCTTTATCTTGTTGAGGTACTGGAGTATTCTATAAATTCTAGATATAAGTCCCTTATTAGATATGTCATTACCGAGTATCTTTTCCCTGTCTGTGGCTTTCCTTTTCTTCCTGTTGGAGAAAGTTATTTATGTGCATAGAGATTTGATTCTTAGAAGGTCCCATTCATCTATTTTACATGAACAGACACCTCACCAAAGGAGACATTCAGATGGCAAACAAACACATGAAAAATCCCTACCTCTAAGAAAGATGCATATAAAAATAACTATGAGATATCATCTTACCCCAGTAACAACAGCAGAGTTCGACAGAGCAGCAAACAACAAATGTTGGTGAGGTTGTGGAGAAACTGGAACCCTTATTCACTGTTAGTAGAAGTAAGTGTACAATGGTGCAACCACTATTGAAGGCATTATGGCGCTTTCTCAAAAACTTGAAACTAGAAATACCATTTGACCCAGCAATTGCACTATGAGGAATATACCCTAAAGAAACCAGAACTTCCACCCAAACAGATAAATGTACAACCATGTTTATTGCTGTGTTGTTCACAATAGCAAAGAGATGGAAGCAACTCAAGTGCCCATCAACAAATAAATGTATAGAAAAACTGTTGTATATTCACATAATGGAATACTATGCAGCACTGAATAACAAGGAACTCATAAAATATTTAAAAAATGGGTAACCCTGAGGGCATTATGTTTAGTGAAATATCTCAGTCACAAAAGCACAAATACCGCATAATGTCACTGTTATAAAACAGGACTGACACTGGGGGTTGGGAGAAAATTAAGAGGGAGTAAATAATAAATACTGCATAATCAGAAACCTATACTTGGACCAAGAGGCAGTAGTCAGAACAGAGCAGGGTAACACTGCATGGTTCAAAATTGGGAAGGGTATATGCCAGGGATGCATCCTGTCTCCATACCTTTTCAACATGTACGCAGAGCAGATTATCCGGGAGGCTGGGCTCTATGAGGAGAATTGCGGCATCAGGATTGGTGGAAGATCTATTAACAATCTGCGTTATGCACATGGCACAACCCTGCTTACTGAAACTGAGGAGGACCTCATGCACTTGCTGCGGAGGGTCGACGACTGCAGTCTTCAGTATGGACTGAGGCTCAATGTCAAGAAGACAAAGATTCTCACCACTGGACCAATTGGCAACGTCAGGATGGATGAAGAGATTGAGATTGTTCACAGCTTCAGTTTGCTCGGCTTGACAGTCAACACACCAGCAGTCAGGAAATAAAAACCGTATCGCGATGGGAAAGTCTGCTGTTAGGGGCCTCTCTAAAGTACTCAGGAGCAACGGTGTCTCTCTGGAGACTAAGGTGCGCCTGATACAGGCCATGGTATTTGCAATCGCTTGTTATGCATCAGAGAGTTGGACAATGACTAGGGAGGACAGAAGGAGAGTTGATGCCTTTGAGCTGGTGCTGGAGAAGGGTACT
This sequence comes from Elephantulus edwardii, assembly GCF_000299155.1. NCBI lineage: Eukaryota > Metazoa > Chordata > Mammalia > Macroscelidea > Macroscelididae > Elephantulus > Elephantulus edwardii. The sequence continues at coordinate 24,074,501 of NW_006399755.1, forward strand.
GAATGTACCATGGACTGCCAGGAAAACAAACATTCATCTTGGAGAGGATTAAGCCAAGCTGCTCCTTGGAGGCAAGGATTCTGGGGCTTCGTCTGACATACTTTGGACATGTTGCCAGGAGGGACGAGTCCTTGGAGAGAAACATCTTGCTTCGGAGGGTGGGGGGACAGCGCAGAAGGGGAAGACCCTCTATGAGATGGATTGATTCGGTGACTGGGGTAATAGGGAGGGGTGTGTCAGAGGCAGTGCGGTTGGCACAGCAGAGAGCAGGGTTTAGGGCTGTTGTGCATAGGGTCGCTATGAGTCGCAAACGACTCGAAGGCACATAACAACAACAACAATTGGAATAGATGAGGGAAAGAATTGTTTACAAGGAATATATGATTAGGCATTATTTTCCTGACAACAGTTCAGAATAGGAGGTACATAGCAAAGTGGACTTGGGAGGGAGGAGGGAAGAAATTGTGAAACAATGAATGCGTTTTTTAAAGAGAAAAGTGAACTGGGGGAGGGGTAGGAAGGAAAATGTACAACAATGAATGAGTGGAAATCAAGTTTTCTGTAAATTTTCAATAAAACCACAACAAAAAATTATTTAAAAAATAAAAGAGCATGAGGCATGAAACAGGTGGCTTACATATTTCACAAAATTAGTTATTGGTGGGATGATTGTAAGGAGGAGAATACCCCTACAAATTAAACGAACAAAATATAACGTACATAAACGTCTGTATGGAACATAATGTATAAGCCTGAAACACAATGTATATTATAATAAAAATATTAATAAAGAAAATGTATGTTTTCCAAAAAAAGAATAGCTTAAGAAAATGTTTTTCAAAACATTGTTATTTGTTTTAGTTTCTAAATAATTGAAAGTATTAGCACACAACTGTTAAAAATGTTATTCATGCTTCACGTCTTAGACTAATATAACTGAATATTCTGCATGAAATGAAAAAAACATGGACATTGACTTGATGTAGTGCTATTGATTGCAAGTCACTCTGTTGACGCTGCCATGCTCCATCGGTATTGATTTAAAAGCTAAATGGCAGCTTAATTTTAGCTTAATAATTCAATGATAACAGGGACCATAAGAAAACAAATTTATGTGCTTCACTAATTCCTCTACTGAAGTAGTCAAAGATACGATTTTTTAGAAAGTTTAAAAAAAGTAATCTTTGTAAGTGTCACAGTGTTTAGCATCACAGAAACCACAAGTTACCTCTGTACAGCAATGTACAGACCAGTGCTATACCACTTAGAAGAATGTTTGACAAAAAAACAATTTAAACCAGGCCTGGGGGCCGAAGATTATAATTACCCACCTTGGGCTTGGTAGCATAACTTTCTGTCCAATAGGTCTACGTAGATCTCCTTATGTTGTCATTGTTAATGTTGGTAAGTGCTAAATACTTTGACACTTACGTTCCAAATGTGATAATGGCTATCCATGGTGGACAGTGTTTAGTGGAGCATCCCAATTAAAACAAGCTTGGAAGCAGGAGTGGAATCAACATCTGAAATGGCTTGCCTCTAGAAATTCTATGAACAGTGCTCAGGTCTTTCGTTCATAGGGTCACTATGAGTTGTCTATGACTAGATGGCACTAACAACATAATACAATCTTTGAAAAAGAAGTCATTTACACAATGATCTGGAACTATATAGTATGGGAAATAACTGTTATCTACAAAGATTTTTAGATAACCACAGTAGCTCAGTTCACAGAGAGTTGCACTCATAACCCTAAGGCAGCACTTCTGTGCTTGTTTAAATTCATCTGGAGAAATGTACTTCTCCTCAAGGAGATTGTCCATGTTGATCTTCTGGAGAAAGATGGCCTATTTCTATGTGATTTATGGCCTTAGAAATCTAATGGAGGCTGACTGAGCTATGAGTCTGCTCTGACAAGACAGCAATGATGGTACAAATCTGTAGATTTACATGCTTTGTGTCCCAGCACTGCCACATTATACTTGTATGACCTTGGGCAAACTCCAAAGCTCTTTGAGTCCCTATTTCCTATTAATGAAATTGTTCAATCAAAACTCCATAGAGTTCTGGTGGCATGGTGGTAAGGAGTTCAGCTGCCAACCTAAGAACAAGCAGTTGAAGCCAGCCAGCTGCTCCAAGTGAGGAAGATAGGTATTCTACTGTCATATAATTTATAGCCTCTAAAAACCTGCTTATGGTCAGCTATGGGTAAGATCTAACTTGACAGTACATAACAACTATAAACTTTATAGAGTTGTTTTAAATATCTAATTGTTGTTGTTGATTGCCGTTGAGTCAAGCACAACTCAAAGTGATCCTATGAACAAAAGATCTGAACCCTTTCTTTAACTATCATCATTTCTCCAAGTTCATAGAGTTTACAGAGCATGTGGTTTAGGAAGTGGATGCCATTCCTGCTTCCAAACCTGTCTTAAACTGGGAACGCCACCAAACACTATCCACCATGGGCAATTGTTATGGCATTTGATACCCCAATAGCACAAGGTTCAGCATCACAACTAACCTTAGTACAGCAAATTGACAGAAGATTGCCGTACAACTTGGAAGAATGTTCCTCCAAAATACAATAACATGGAGGTCTTGTTAACACTAAACAAGAGCCTTAAATTAAAAAACAACCAAACATTCCACCTGACCCTCAACCAAGCAAGAGTGCCCATCTTATGGAGTGCTACTGCCTTACCCACTCTCTCCAAAGATATAATAACATTGTCTATAAAAATGTACTTTGTAAACCTCAAAAAGTCTCAACCAAATGTCACTTTGTCTAATTATGACATGAATGACATATTCTTTATCCTTTTATATATTTCAAATACTAACAATTTCTTCCCTGTGTTATTCCTATAATAATTAATGTTAGACATAGCTTTTAATTATCTTAGATTGACTTTCATGTTGAAAAGCGCATTAATCTCTCCTTGAAGTACATGATATACTCCAAATGGTATGAACTTACTGATAGCTACAGAAGAATCCATTTCCAGATTCTCTACTTTTATAGCTGTTATTTCCTAGGATCATGTAGATTCGTATTTCCATATCTTTTTTTTACAAAAGGAAAATGATTCATAATCTTATTTAATTTTTTTAAAGGGCATGTCCTTCACCAACACACTGCTTCCCACCTGCACCCCTAGGATCTTACCACTATACATTTACTTCCTTTTCTTATAAAGGAGCTCTGCCAGTATGGTGCATGCCTACATGTTTCATTGCTCACCAAAAGTTGAGTAATTGAATACACCAGTTACTTCAAGGGATAAATCACAGTTTCCTCCATTAAGATTTATACCCTTGGAAACAGACTATAAGTTAGAATCAGCTCAGAAGCAGTAAGATTTGGTTCTGAGATTAAAACTTCTTGACTTTTATAATAATAGGCAAAAACCAATGATAATTAATTATATGGGAGACTGTGTATGAATGATTTTATGAAACACAATGTAAATGAGATATTGTATGGACCACAATACATATGAATGAAACACAATATAAATTAATTATTGTATGAAAACCAATCTAAAAATGTGGAAAGAAAGATAATCATAAAATAAAAACAACCTTACAAACTTCTAGAGAAATAAATAGAAGATAGTATGAGGTGTTATTTCCAGGGAATACTTCCTTGATA
>NW_006399755.1:24078260-24081124 GCF_000299155.1 Elephantulus edwardii
TTTATATACAGTATTGTCTTTTATACACAATATTATACATATAATCTTTCTAGATATAGGTACTCATTCAATGTTATTTCCATTTTACTAATGCATCTTTAAAAACTTTATTCACTAATGGAAATTGATTGTTGAATAACTGCTTTAGAGGAATGAGGATTCATCATTAATCTTTTGAAGATACATATTTTACATATTACTCATAAAATAGCTACTATTTTTGAGACATATTTTGCCTTGGGTTCAATGACTAGTTTATAAATTATCTCTTATCCTCCACAGTTCTTAAGATACGAATTGTCCCCTGATTTATAGATATAAAGTCACATCTAGAAAGTGATAAAGTGAGAGAATAAAGAACCCATTCCTTTCTGGCCTACTGTAATGCTCTTTCATATTAATTAGATTGTTTTCTTACATTTAGAAGCTTTTTAATAATTTACATAATTATTGGCTAAAATAATCCAGCAAGAGGATGGAAGGAGTAAACCGAGTCATTGTACCAAAAATAGCTGGCTGACACAGAAGAACTTAGTTAAACAGCATACGATCAAGAGACAGTGGTGATGAAGGAAGTTTAAGTAGCCCTGAAGGAATTCACATAAAAAAACAAAGCCCTACGAATTGATGGAATACCAGCTGACATATTTCAACAAACAGACACTGCCCTGGATGTACTCATCAGGTTGTGCAAAAAATCTGGAGGACATACACTTGGCTGACTAGAAGAAATCCATCTTTATTCCAATTCCAAAAATTGGTGACACAAAAAAGTGTGGAAATTATTGAAAAATACCATTAATGTCATATGCAAGCAAAATCCTGATGAAGATTATCCAAAAATGAATGGAGCAACACATTGATAGAGAACTAGCAGAAATACAAGTTGAATTAGAAGAGGCCATGGCCATGGCACTAGAGATATTATCACTATGTCAGTGGACCTTGGCTAAAACCAGAGAACCAAAGGAATGTCTATCTGTGTTTCATTGGCTATGCAAAGGCGTTTGACTGTATTTATTGCAACAAACTGTGGTTAAACTTGAGTAGAATGGGAATCCCAGAATACATGATCGTGCTTATTTGAAACCCATACTTGGATCAGAAAACGTTCTTAGAAAAGAGCAAGGAACGCTACATGGTTCAAAATCAGGAAAGGAATGTATCAGGGATGTGACCTGTCTCCAACCCTTTTTCAATCTATTTGCAGGACATACAGAATATTTAGGAGGCTGGACATTATGAGGAGGAATGTGGCATCAGGATTGAAGGAAGACTCAATAATCTGTGTTATGGAGATAATACAACCTTGCTTGCTGAAACTGAGGAAGACTTGGAGCATTTGCTGCAGAAAGTCAAGGGCTGTAGTCTTCAATATGGATTGAAGACCAGCATCAAGAAGACAAAGATTCTCACCACTGGGCCAATTGGCAGCACCATTATAGATGGAAAAGAGATTGAGGTTGTTAACAACTTAAGCTTGCTTGGCTCCACAGTCAATATTCTTGACACTAATAGTCATGAAATCAAAACACAAATTGCATCAGGGAAGTCTGCTTTTGGAGACCTCTAGAAATTGATAAAGGACAATGATGTCAGTCTAGAGACTAAGGTACACCTGGTCCAGGTAATGGTCTTTGTAATTACTTGCTATGCATCAGAGAGTTGGTCAATGACCAAGAATGATAGAAGATGAATTGATGCCTTTGAGTTGTGGTGATGAAGAAGAGTACTGAAAGTATCATAGAGTGCCAAGAGTACAAACAAGTCTGTTTTGGAGAGGGTGAAATCAAGTTTCTCCTTGGAGGCCAAGATTCTGAAGTTCTGTTTCACATACACTGGGTATGTAGCCAGGAGGGACCCAGTCCTTGGAGAAGGATATTACACTTGGAAGGGAAGACAGTAGCATAAGAGAACAAGATCCCAGATGAAATGAATTGACAGAGTAAATGTAGTAGTGTGTCAGAGTCAGTGAGAGTGCCTCAAGATAAGGCAGAATTCACAACTAATATTCATATGGTCACTAGGAGACATATGTGACTCTATAGCCCATAACAACAAACTCTAGAGATAGAATACATTATGTGTTGCACTGCTAACCAAAAGGTCAGTAATTCAAATCCACTAGAAGAAAGATATAGGTACTCTCCTCTCATAAAGATTTACAGCCTCAGAAACTAACAGATAAGCCATATGAGTTGAAATAAACACAAGGGAGGTGAGATTCCTTTTTTTTTTATTTTGTAAATTTTTTAATTGATATTTTAATGAAAGTTTGTAGAGAATTTGGCTTTTCATTCATTCATTGTTGCACATGGTCCTCCCTCTCTCCCCCATCCCCCATCACTTTTTACTTTGGGAGAAAAAAAAATCTTTCGTTGTTAAACAGTCCCCTCCGCCAGTCCACTTTACTATGCAGCTCTTACTCTGGACTCTTGTCATGTCAATAATACTCATCATATATTCATTTTACACAGTTCTCTCCCTCATCTGTTTCAGTGCAGTGTACATTATTTATCATCTCTCTTAGTTCCTCCCCTAGTCCCCATGTCAGTCCTGTTTTATTTTAGAACAGTGGCATTATGCAGTATTTGTCCTTTTGTGACTGAGATACTTCACCCAGCATAATGTCCTCCAGAGTCACCCATTTTGTATAATATTTCATGAGTTCTCTGTTACTTCACTCAGCATAATGTCCTCCAGGGTCACCCATTTTGTATAATATTTCATGGGTTCTTTGTTTTTCAGTGCTGCACAATATTCAATTTTGTGGAAAAAAATACCACAACTTCTTTATACATTCATTTGTTGATGGGCTCTTAAGTTGTTTCCAACTCTTTGCTATTGTACACAAAGCAACAATA
>NW_006399755.1:24081579-24097761 GCF_000299155.1 Elephantulus edwardii
TTTGGATGTGCATAGAGATTTTATTCTTAGAAGGTATATCTACTTATGAGATATTAGTATTGAGATATTATGATATATATCTATTTTAACCTCTCCTAGTTGCAGGGTTTTTTTTAGGATGCTTGGAAGACCATATTGTGGATTAGTGCTTATAGGGTTCTTCCAAGCTTTTCCCTAATTAAGTTTATAGTCCTTGATTTGAGTCGTAGGTCTTTGACCAACTTTGATTTGTTTTTTGTCTATGGTGTGCGGGGTCGGTCTTGAGTTTTCTGCAGATGGTTTTCCAATTTTGCCAGTACCATTTGTTAAAAAGTCTATAATTTCCCCATTTAACTGATTTAATCTCCTTGTCAAAAATCAGTTAATCATAGGCAGAGGGGCTGATTTCTGGGTTCTCAATTCTATTTCATTGGTCTATATGTCTGTCATTGTACCGGTACCACATTGTCTTGCCCACCATGACAATATAGTAGAATTTGAAATCAAGGAGGGAGATGACTCCTACCTTGTTTCTCTTTTTAAGGAGTGTTTTGCTTATCCAGGTTCTCTTTCCATTCCAAATGAAATTGGAGATTGCCTTTTCAATCTCATTGAGGAATGGAATTGGTATTTGTATTGGGATTGCATTGAACGTGTAAATTGCCTTTGGTTATATTTTCATTTTCAATATTAAGTCTTCTTCTCTAAGAGCAAGGCATATTCTTCCATTTCTCCAGGTTTCTTTTGGTTGATTGTAGTAATGTTTTTTAATTTTCTTTTAATAGATAATTTGTGTTTCTAGTTAGATTTACTCCCAAGTATTTAATCTTGTGATGATCTATTGAAATGGGTATTATTGTTTTTCATACTTCCAGTTATATATTCTCTTTGTCATGGTAGAGAAATCCAATTGATTTTTGTATGTTGATCTTGCATCCTGCCACTTTGTTGAGCTGGTCAACTATGTCCAGTAATTTTCTAGCTGATTAGTTAGGTTTTTTAAAGTATATTGTCATATCATCTGCATAAAGACCTCCTCTTTGCCAATTTGAATACTTCTTATTTCCTTCTCTGGTCTTATTGCTATTGCTTACAATACAATATTGACTAGGATAAGTGATAATGTGCATCCTTGCCTAGTTTCTGTTCTCAAAGAGAATGCCTTTAACAATGGAATATTATGAAAAACTATACTCAAACAAATATGAAAATCTAGAGGAAATGGACAAATACTTACAAAATCACAACCTACTTAAACTGACACAAACTGAAACTGAACACCTGAACAGACCTTTTACAAAAGAAGAAATTGAAAGGTAATAAAACAACTTCCAGGCAATAAAAAGCCCTGTACCAGACATTTCTACAAACGAATTTTATCAAACATTCAGAGAAGAACTGTCACCAATTCTACATAAACTCTTTCAGAAAATAGAAAAAGATGGCATTTCCCCAGATTCATTCTATGAAGCAAACATATCCTCAATAAAACTATAGGCCAATATCTCTCACGACCCTAGATGCAAAAATCCTGAATAAAATCCTGGTCAATAGAATCCAATGACACATTAAAAAAAAATCACCATGACCAAGTAGGATTCATAACAGGTATGCAAGGATGGTTCAACATAAGGAAAACAATCAGTGTAATTCATCACATTATCAAAGTAAAGAACAAGAACCAAATGATCCTATCAATTGATGCAGAAAAGGCCTTTCACAAAATCCAACACCCTTTCCTGATTAAAACACTCAACAAAATAGGAATAGAAGAGAATTTACTCAACATAGTAAAAAGTAATATGCAAACCAAGGAGGTGAGATTCCAAAGAACAAAAGACTTAAAATATAAATCTTAAATTTGTACAATTAATTTATGGTGACATAGGCCTTTATGGTTTTATTTTTATTCCAAGTGGGAGTCAGCAGATGAGACTTGCCAGATGAATTGAAAGTCTCTGGCCAAGAGTCTACCAGCATTTGGTCATGCAGGAATTTTAAAATATTGAAATACTTGTCCACACCTGCAGGCTGAGGGCTAGTGTGTTATGAATCGGTTTATGCTGGATCTTAGGATGGCCTTGATTTTGGATGAACACTTGAGTAATACAGTAGAGGTCTGACTATTTGTTTTAGTGAAATAACATAGAGTAGCTGTGATGATGGACAACTGGACCATGGGTGTGTCAAACACCATAATTGGCTACCCATTATGGGCAGTGTTTGTTGGAACTCCCAGATTGATTCAGGTTTGGAAGCAGGACTAACATGCACTTCCTAAACTACATGCCTCTGGAAAGTCTATAAACTTGGAGAAATGATGATTGTTATTGAAAGACTTCAGGCCTTTGTTCATCTTTTGATTATATATGTATCCTTCCCTAATGTGTACTCAGTCTGTATGGTGGACAAATCATTCAAGAAAGACTATGAAGATACATGTGGCATCAAAATAGGAAGAGAATGAAGAAGCAGCGAATTGCTCCCAGATAGGTAATTTTGGGTGGTTAGAGCCATTGATAATGCATCATTATGGAGGAATTTGGAATGAGGGAGCTCATGGACTTTGAACAATGTTCTGTTTCTTATTTGGTTGGGCCTGACGGCCTAAGGCCATTTGCTGTTACAGAGGTAACTCATGGTTGCTGTGATGCTAAACACTGTGACATTGATGTGTCAAATGTGATAATGGTTACCCATGATGGACAGAGTCTTGTGGAGCTCTCTGATTAAATCAAGGTTGGAAGCAGGAGTGGCATCCACTTCCAAAATAGTTTGCCTCTGGAAACCCTATAAACCTGGAGAAACTATGAAATTTACATAAGAGTTCAGGTCTTTCATTCATAGGTTCACTATGAGTCAACTACCACTCAAAGGCACTTAACAACAAGAAGAGTGTAGAGAGTTAATATACTAACCTAAAGGCTACATCTCTCTGGCAACTGGAATCTACCAGCCCTTCTGCAGAAGAAATATGGGCAATCAGCTCCCACACAATTTATGGTCTCAGAAATCCAATGGGGGCAGCTGTAAATTGGTTCCAAGTCAATGGAAATGGATTTGAGAGAATTTTTAAGAATATTATAACACATTTGTTGTTTGCCTCTTGTTTTTTCTAACTGAAAACATTTTATTCCATTTAAAATTATGTGATTTTTTAAATCATGTAATTAAAGAATATAATAAAAATGCAGTAGAAAATCACTAGTTATTTCCTAATTTGAGTGTAACAACAGTTAAGATTATGTTGTATGTACTTATTTGATAGATGAATAGGTAAATATTGACTAGATAGAAATGTATGTATATAGAAATAAGCACACATAAGACTTCTCATTTTACAGAAATTTGATTACATTATATAATAGATAAAAATTGTATGCTAATATTACATTCTTACACTCTCCTGGAAATATCCATCATGTTCTTTAGAAAAAGGGATGGAGAGAATGCGTCTCATATGCTTTGAGCATACTCAAGAGGAGCTAGTCCCTAGAGAAAGACATTGAGGTAAGATGACTACCTCCTAAAAGTAAACCAAGCAGTATGGTGTTTCTAAATATAGCAACAGGGGCCTTGAATCATACATACCCTCTGCAAACGCTTTATCTCTCCAATCAGGATTACTAATCAGCCAACTTCTTTCTGGAGCATTCTCTTTTTCTTTTTTCAGTCTATCACTTGGGCACTCTGGTTCTGGTGGCCTACTGGCAAGAAGCTGTGCTGCTATCTTGAAGGCACGCAGTTTGAGGCCACCAGCCACTCTGTGAGAGGAAAGGCAGTCTCCTCTTATGTGATTAACTGCTTCTGAAAACCCACTTGATGGTCAGCTATGGCTGGTTCTGACACTGTGGTACACAACGACAACACTTGTAATCAGTGACACACAGATAACTGCTTTCAGATGGTTTTCTGAAGAGTGTGCAGAAACACAGTAGTCCTATCTTTTGAGCAAATCTTATATTTGAAGAATGATTCCAACCAGTGGCCATTGCTACAGCACATGAGCCCTAGTCTGTAATAAGTGGCACCTCTTAACCCAGAAGTCTCTGCAATAGAAACCATCCTGGAAGGTCATTTCATGGTCACCTAGTAATTTTAACCCCACCTTCATGATCTATTTCTCAGAAACCTCAACCATATTTTATGAGTAAACATGAAGCTCCTTCCCACTTAAAATTTCTAAATCCCAGGGTGTTTTGTTCAGGAAATTGTGCTGTTCCTTTTCTTGTACTCCTTCACATTGCTCCTCTTGAGGATCTACCTCTTAAATGCATTCTTAGATTTTGGGAAAAGTCTGGTCTCCCATTTTGATAATTTTGCTAGCAGGAAACAGTACCTGTCCTTTGGAAAGTCAGAAAGTTTTCTCCATCAACATTTTGCTTGGGGAAAATAGAGGAGCACTGAAAGAGAAGAAGACTTGCAACAATATAGATTGACATAGAAATTACAACATGAGTTTAAACACATGTTAGAGAAAATGACATGATTCAGCAGAGTTTCATTCTACTGTTCACAGGTTCTTAACAAGCTAACTCAATGGAATTTAGTACATTCATCTTTATAAATATGGCCAGTTTTTCCTTAGGATGTATTTTCAGAATATTTGTTTTCAATGTGAGGATGTGAATTCTTATGTATTACTGTTGCATAGTTACAATGTACATTTCAATGAGCTGTCAAAGATGAAACAAACAGTTAAATTTGCATATGAAAAGGCAATGATAAATATGGGACTATTTATTTGGCCTTGTTAGGTGCCTTCAACTTGAGTATGACTCAAAGAGACTCCATGAACAACAGATCTAAACCCTATCTTATGCCATCCTTAACAAATTCTGATATACTTGAGTCCATTGCTGTAGTCACTGAAAATCCATCTCATTGAGGGTCTTCCTCTCTTTCACCAATTCTCTACCTTTCCAAACATCTTGTCTGCTCCAGGGAATAGCCTCTCCTAGCAACAGACCCAAAGTATGTGAGAAAAATCTCTATCATCTTTGTCTCCAAGGAGAACTCTGGCTGTACCTTCTCCACGACATAACAGTTTATTCTTTTTGCAGTCCATGAGATATTAGTACTCTTCTCCAACACCACAGCTCAAAGACATCGATTCTTTCTTTCTCATTCTTATTCATTTTCCTACTCTCAGATGCACAGCAAGTGAGTGACAAGACCATGGTCTGAATTGGTCACTTCTTAGTCTTCAAATAGACATCATTTCTTCTCAATAATTTGGAGAAATCCTTGACTTTAGACTTTCCCAGTAAAATGCATCTCCTAATCTCCTGATTGCTGGGAATGATGAAAAAAGTTTGATCTCTGTTTACTTCTTTTGATCTCAATTTGTTTACTTGCTATAACATGTACATAAATTTTGGTACTTTGAAATATGACAAAATATGTATTCCTTGGAAAGAAGGAACTTTGGACATAGAGAGTATATAACAGAAAGTACCAGAAGAATGTCTACTTGTGTTTCATTGACTATGCAAAGGCATTTGACTGTTGTGTGTCACAACAAACTATGGCTAACTCTAAGAAGAATGGGAATCTCAGAACACTTGATCATGCTTATGTGAAACCTATACTTGGAGGCAGTCATCAGAACAGAGCAAGGAAATACTACATGGTTCAAAATTGGGAAGGGTGTATGCCAAGGATGTGTCCTGTCCTATCTTCATCCCTTTTCAATCTACATGCAGAATAGATTATCAGAGAGGCTGGGCTCTATGAGGAGAAGTATAGCATTAGGGTTGAAGGAAGACTCATCACCAATCTGTGTTATGCAGATGACACAACGCTGCTTGCTAAAACTGAAAAGGACCTGAAATATTTGGTCATAAGGTCAAGGACTATAGCCTTAATTATGGATTGAGGCTCAACATAAAAAAAAACAAAGATTCTCACCAGTGGGCAAATTGACAGCATCATGATAGATGGTGAAAAGACTGAGATTGTTCATAGTTTCAGTGTTCTTGGCTCCACATTCAACATTCTTGGTACCAGCAGCCAGAAAATGAAAAGACAAATTGCATGGGGAAAGTCTGCTGTCAGAGACCTCTCCAAAGTACTGAAGAGCATTGATGTCAATCTAGAGAATAAGGTGCACCTGATCCAGGCCATAATCTCTGCAATTACTTGCTATTTGTCAGAAAGTTGGACAATGACTAGGCATGATAGAAGGAGAATTGAAGCCTTTGAGCTATGGTGCTAGAGAAGAATATTGAATATACCATAAACTACTAGGAGAACACACAGGTGCATACTGGAGAGGGTGAAACCAGGCTGCTCCTTGGAGGCAAGGATTTTTAAAGCTTTGTCTGAAATACTTTGGGTATGTTGCGAATAGGGACCAGTCCTTCGAGAAAGATATCATACTTGGAAGCATAGAGGGACAGTGAAAGAGAGGAAGACCCTTGATGAGATGGATTGAGTCAGTGACTGGAGTAATGAAGGTAGGTGTGTCAGAGACAATAACATTAGCACAGAATAGAGCTGGTTTCAGGGTTATTGTACATTGGCTCACTATGAGTTTCAAGTGACTGAACAGCACATGAAACAACAACAACAATCTCCTCTGTATTTTATAGTCTCTTAAAACACTAAGACTTGGGGAGCTCTGGTAGTCTAGTGATAAGAAGCTGCACTGCAATCCCAAAGGCACACAGTTCTTACCCATCAGCCATTCTGCAGGAAAAGGATGAGTAATCTTCCCCTGTGCAATTTATGGGTCAGTTATGACTCAATGGCACACAACACAATAACAAAAGCATAAGATATGTACTAAAGACAATATATATAAAGCATTTATATAATTTTTCATTATTTTTTTTTGTTAGGTGTTGTCTACTATGACTAATAGTGACCCTATGAACATCAAATCAGAATCTTGCTCTATACTTAAACATCCTCATGACTTCTGTCACGGTCAAGCCCATTGTGGTTACTATGTCAATCCAACTTATTGAGGGTCTTTCTCTCTTTCTCTGACCCCCCAACTTTCCCAACATGATGTCTCTCTGCAAGGATAGGTTTTTTCTGAGAATATACCCTAAACAAGTAAGATGAAGTTTCACTATCCTTGCCTCTGAGTTGCAGTCCGGTTACACTTCCTTCAGAGCAGATTTGTTTGGTTTTTTGCAGTCCGTAGTGTATTCAATACTCCTCACCAATATCATAATTCAAAGTCATCTATATATTCTTTGGTCTTCTTTATTCTTTGCCCAAGTTTCAGATGGATAGGAAGCAATTGAAAATATAATGACATGGATCCAGTGCACTCTGGTCTTTAAACTGATATCCTTGCTTTTTAAACTTTGAGGAAGTCCTTGACAGCAAAATTCCCCAATGCAACACATCTTTGGATTGATTGATTGATTGATTGATTGATTGATTGATTTTTAACTTCAAATCAGATCCGACTGGCACATGAGGAGATTGCCCCTCTGTCTCTAGTGGAGCATCTGGTGGATTTGAACTGTGCACCTCTGAAATCGCAGTGCAGCTTCTTGCCAATAGACCACCAGAGCTCCCTAACTTCTTTTGATTTTTCGATCACTGCTACCAAGGGTGTTGATTGCGGGTGGAACCAAGAAAAATTAAATCATTGACAACTTCATATTTTTCTCCAACTGTGCGTTACCTATTGGCCTAGTGGTAAGGATTTTTGTCTCCTTAATGCTAATGTGTAGATTTTTTATCTTTAATGTGAGGATTTTTTATCTTCTTTAGTAATTACACTAGGTCTTCTTAACTTTCTGCAAGCAAGGTTATGTCAGCTGCATAATGCAAGATGTTTATGAGTCTTCCTCCAATATTGATGTTACCTTCTTTATATAATTCAGTTTCTTGAATGATTTGCTCAGCATACAGACTGAATATGTATTGGAAAAGGATATAGCCTTTCATTTTATATATATATATATATATGGAGCTCTGATGACCTAGTGAATAGGGAGCCAACCCAAAATAGGTGGTTCCAATCACCAGTTTTTCTTTAAGCTAGAGATGGGCAATTTCCTTCTATGTGATTTACATCTTTAAATCAAACTACTAGGAGTTAGCTGTGAGTCAGTTCTGACTTGACAGTAATGAGTGAATGTGATATGTATTTGTTTATTTCTCTTTCATTCCTGTACAGCTCCTGAATTACATGCTTATACAGAACACATATCAGGGATCACATCTTTCTTTCTTAAACTCTATTCTAAGAATGTATCTTTGTTTAATCCTATTTTAAGGTTCTTCTCTCTTCCTGTCTTTTCTTTCCTGTTTTTTCCAGGTGTGCAGAGAGCCAATGGCGTGATTTATTGATATTATACACAGAATCTAGGTTTAGTCATTGCTTTGTATTTCAGAGGTTGAAGTCCTAGATCAGCTGGATAGAAAAAGTAATGAGGGTGAGAAGGTTGAGAGAAGACAGTGATAGACTTGATAACCATCTTTTGAGAAGTCAGTTTGGCCTGAATGCATTAACTCTCTCCTTGCCCACTTAACAGAGACTAATGATTGCCCGTTCTTTTCTACAATGTTTTCCTTTTTATGATTTCTGCAAAGAGATCATGTGAATATATTTCTCTTTGGTAAGCCTAGCACATTTAGGGCATCTCTTTTTTTAAATTTTTTTTATTACTGGCCTCCACACTGAACAGAAAAAGACAAAGCTTATTTTGTTAGTACATTCATTATTAAGAGGCATGGAATTTTCTCCTTTGGATATAACTCACTGCTCTTAAGTCTATTTGGACTCATATTGACTCTGTAAGACTGTGTAGAATGGCCCCAAAGATTTCCAAGGCTGTTAATCTTTACAGAAACAGACTGTCATATTTTTCTATCATAGAGAAGCTGGTGAGTGTGGACTGCCAACATTTTTATTAACAGTGGAGCTGGTAACCACTGCACTACCAGTGATCCTTTTGCTAAAGATGATGCGTGAGGAGCTTTTCTATTTCTAGAAAATGTCTTCTAAAACATTTGCCATGCAGAAATGTGTTGCATTTTCCTTTGAAAGTGTTTGTCATAGGATCATTCTAGAGAGATTAGTTCAACTCAAAGACACTGAAATTACCATGTGTCCTATGTGAATTTTACAGCACTGGTTTCATCTTTGAATGAAAGAAAAGCAGACAAATAAGAGAACAATTTTTCCAAATTCATTAAGGAAAGTAATTTTAAAAATTCCAAATCTTATGAGATTGGGACATCAATAATTTAAAGGCAGACATTCTGAACCTAGAAAAATTAAATTCTTCATTCAAATTGCTTATTCTACTGTGTCCTGGAAGAAGGAAATTTCTTTTAACATCTTATTGTTGCTGTTTTTGTATCCCTCGGTCCACTACTACTTATAGTGACCCTCTGAACAAGGAATCTGAACTTGCTCTGTTCTGTGCCTTCCTCACCATGTCAGATAGGCTTGAGCCCCTTTTTACTGTCACTTTGCCAATCAACAACAAGGATCTTCCTCACTTTCTCTGACCTTCCACCTTTCCCAGCAAAATGTCTTTTTCCAATCATTCCTCCTGACAACATATCCAAAGTTTCATCATCCTTTCCACCCCAATGCTCTGAGGAGTATTTTGATTGTGTTCCTTCCAAGACAGACTTGTTTATTCTTTTGGTAGTCTGTATGATATTCAGTAGAAATGCAATTCAAAGGCATCAATTCTTCTCGTGTCATCCTTACA
This sequence comes from Elephantulus edwardii, assembly GCF_000299155.1. NCBI lineage: Eukaryota > Metazoa > Chordata > Mammalia > Macroscelidea > Macroscelididae > Elephantulus > Elephantulus edwardii. The sequence continues at coordinate 24,091,251 of NW_006399755.1, forward strand.
CATTCTCCAATTTCCAGATACATAAGAATCAAATGATCTTAATGTAGAGCACTCAAAGGGCATATCTGCCCTGGGGATAAGCTTGCTTAAAGTAGAATCTGGTAGTAGGAGTTGGGACATGGTCAAGGGGAAAGATTTAGTCCCATATAGAACTCAGAGGAGATTTGCATTTGAATGAATTTGTAGATCCACATTGGAAATTTGTTTGAAAATAGTCTCCTTCCCAAGAAGGTCAAGCAAGAAAAGAGAAATAAAAAGGAAAAAAAGTAAAGGAAGAGACTGTCTTTTTTTTTTTTAAACAAGGCATTTGGCTTCTGAGGCAGGGTAAAGTTGGTGCCCATCAGAGTCCACTTCTGGTACTTGAGGTAGGAGTGGAAGAGGGAAGGAATGTGCATCATCTATTAAAGCCAAAGATGAAGAAATTGAGGACTTTTGCAGTCTAAAACGATCAACCATGCAACCAAGATAGATGAAGAATAATTGGTATATGGAATGCAAAAGTCAAAGGATTAGTAATTGGAAAATACGGACGGTAACAGATATAAGACTGAAGATTTCATTTGAGTAATCAGCGATGTATCATCACAAATACTTTTTAAAAACCATGCAAACTACAACTACTTATACTTCATCTGATGTAATACATAGGCATCAGATTGACTAAATCTGTGGAGAGAATCAATGGTTAAGCTCAATATTAGAAATTAAAACAAAGCCTAAGGCTGCCTGTGAGCAGACAGTCAATTATGCATGTGTGAGCTCAAATTGATGGTGGTTGTTAGATGCCATCAAATTGAATACAAGTTAGGGACCCTGTGAATTAATAGATGTGACATACTAGAGCCCATCAGTATACTATGTCAACCCAGCTGGTTGAGGGTCTTCTCTTTTTCTCTATCCTTACACTTTCCAAAGCATCATGTCCCTCTCCAAGGTATAACGTCTCCCAGCAACATGCTCAAAGTATGTGAAATGAAGCTTCATCATTATGCCTCCAAGGAATAATCTGGCTGCACCTTCTTCAAGACTTATGTTTGTTCTTTTAACAGTCCATAGAATATTCAGCATTCTTTCCAACACCACAGTTCAAAGGCATACATTTTTCTTCTGTCATCCTTATTTACTGTCTTGTTCTCAGATGAATAGCAAATGACTGAAAAGACTATGACATTAAACTGACACACCTTTGTCCTTAAACTGATATCAAACTATTGCTTCTTTAAATAGAGGTCCCTAACTACATTCCCAAGGCAATGTGTTTCCTGATCTCTTGACTGCTTGTATCAAGTGTATTGACTGTAGATCCAAGTAAAATGAAATTGTTGACAGTTTCCAGGATCTCATAACAAAAGCTTACAAAATACTACAGTGTGTAAAGGACATAGAAACACATTTTACATAGAAATGCATTCATTTGGCCAACATAGCCATATGAAGAAATGCTCAAAATCATTGAAAATCAGAGAAATGCAAATAAAAACCACAATGAGATACCATCTCACTCCAGTAGCAGTGTCAAAGTTTTACAGGTTAGAAAGCAATAAATGTTAGAGAGGCTATGGTAAGGTTGGAACTCTTATACTCTGTTGGTGTATTTGTAAAATGGTGCAATCACTTTAGAAAGCAGTTTGGCATTTCCTAAAAAATATCAGCACAGAAATTCCATGTGACCCTAACCGAGACACTAATGAAGATTTGTATACCAGTGTTCATAGCTGCATTATTCAAAATTGCAAGAACATGGAAATAACCCAAATGTTGAACAACAAATGAATGGTTTGAGAAACTGTGGTACATTCACATAAAGCAGTAATTTTGAAAAATACTTCACAACACAGGAGAAACTGAAGAGCATTATTCTGAGTGAACTAACTCAGTCTCTTGAAGAGAAGTACTACCTGTTGTTGTTGTTAGATACCATCGAGTTGAGTACAACCAATAGTAACCCTATGAACAATAGATCTGTACCCTCTCCTATCCTGTGCCATCCTCACTCTTCCTGATTAATGTCATTAGAGTCCATTGTAGCAATTATCGTGTCAACCCACCTGGTGAAGTATTTTCCTCTCCTTCTCTGATCCTCCACATTTCTGAGCATCATGTCCCTCTCCAGGGTCTTATGGATACTACATTAGACCATTATTATAAAAGTAAAAGGATAGGCAGTAAAACATACATAAAGGTCCAAGGGGGGGGAAAGGTATATACAGAGGAGTGAATATGGGTGGAGGGGAATCACAGAGTCACATAATTTGGTGGGTGAAGGGAGGAAGTGAAGGAAAAGTGAATTCTCCAGAGGGTACTTAAAAGGCAGGGTTATGTTTGACATAGATCAATGGTGATTGATTTTTAAAGTAAATGAAAGAAAGTGTGACACATAATGTATCCAAATTTTGCATAAAAAACAATATAAAATAAATTTTTAAAAATATTTTTAATGTATTTAGACAAACTACTCAGGAAATAAGGAGATACATCATACTGGTAACATCTGCAGTTAGGGACCTCTCCAAATTATTGAGGAATAATGATATCAGGACTAAGGTGCATCTGATTCAGGCCATGGTCTTTACAATCACTTACTATGCATCTGAGATCTGGACAATGAATAAGGATGACAGAAAAATAGTTGATGCCTTTAGGCTATAGTGTTGGAGAAGAGCACTGAATATCCTATGGATAACCAGGAGAACAAAGAGAGGGCGCAGCTGGAGTGCTCTCTGCAGGCAAGAATGATGAGGCTTTGCATCACATACTTTGGGCTTAGAGGGGCTATTCCTTGGAGAAAGACATGATGCCGGGAAGGGTGGAGGGCTGGTAAAGGAGAGGAAGACCCTCAACCAGGTAAATTGACACAAAGACTGCTGCAATGAGCTCTTGTATGTTGGGAAATATAAGAATGACAAAGGATAGAACAGTGTTCAGCTCTTTTATTCTTAGGGTAGCTATGAGTCATGCTTGACTCAGTGGCATCTAAATCCAAAAGGCTCTTTAAAAAGACTGTAACATATTTGTATTATATATTATGTAGAGAGCACCTGTCTGCCTGTATCTAATTAATAACAAATATTTCCATTCCTATGCAACTTCTGGCTCTTCCAGGCATGTGTTTGACGTGCAGGTGTGCTCTGTCTCCTGGAGCGAGGCAAGCTAGGCTTGACCTAGGGTTTGAGCCAGGAGGCGGCCTTACGCCCAAAGGCAGTTGTGACAGGAGGCGGCCATGTTCTTCCAGGTTGGCTCCTCCCAGGGTTCAAATAGTTTTCCTGTCAAACATTCTTCTAGGCGGTATAGCACTGGTCTGTGCATTGCTGTACAGAGGTAACTCGTGGTTGCTGTGATGCTGAAGACTGTTACAGTGCTGGTGCCAATCATGGTTCCTGACTAAAACAAGCCTGGAAGCAGGAGCGGCATCCACTTCCTAAATGGCTTGCCTCCGGAAACTCTGTGTATGAACAGTGCTCAGGCCGTTCGTTCATAGGGTTGCTATGAGTCGTCTATGACTCGACAGCACTAAACAACAACAACAACATGCAATTTTTGTTCTATTGAATAGATTTGGATGATTATTTTGAAGTGGTCACTATGGATTCAAAGACAAAGGAAAGGAGACCAATACCACTTTATAGTGAATTCCTAGAGGAATGTTGTTTCTCATTTACTCAACTACATGGTACCCACTTCAAATTTCTGCCTCCAATTACTACAAATCCATATCTTGAATTCTTCTTGTAGTTAACTCTATTGAGAATTGCTTGTTTTCAGTAAAAAATGCTATTAAATCTCAGAGTGTTATTCATTCCATGTTCCTGTAGCTATCAATCTGTAAAGCTTTTAAACCAAGTCCCTAAGGCTGAATATTGGCTTCCTTTCTTAATGGTTTAATGAAATAAGCAGCAAAGAAAATAAGCTTCCCTTGAGCTGCTACTGGAAGACTCCAGACTTCTGCTATCTCCTGACTGAGATTTGACCCAGACATTTTCTGACTTCTAATTGCTTCTATATAAGTGATTCTTTTCCAGTACCCTGTAAAATAGATTGCTTTCTTCAGCTATATGCTAGCTCCTTGATACAGCAAAAGCAAGGGAGAAATAAAAATCTGTTATTTTTCCCTGTATTCCCCGCTGTGATTTAAACACACACACACACACATAACAGGATGCTAAAATAAGATTTGTTCTATCATAGTTGTGACTAAAGTGTTGTTATCATTATGGTATGTATCAGATATCAAACTGCAGAGGCAGCCTATAAGCGGGACATGCGATGATGGGTTAAAGGAGTAAAAATAGAAAAACAAAGTATTTGCAAAAACATTTCTTTGGAAAAAGCATAGCATAGCTTTTATGTGAGACTTCAACCATTCCACTAAAAACTAGAGGAAGGTTAATCTTCTTCATTTTCACCTGCTGTGGTGGGGAAATAGAGAGGCCTTTCTTCAAGCTTTTAATTTGTTTCCTAAAATTGGAAAATAGTAAAGACTGTTGCCCTTTCCCTCATGCAAGAAAGACATAGCAGTTGTTGCCTTGAGATGTCTTGACACTCTCAGAGCCTGTCAGGGCAAGAGATGAGTACCTGTGCCATGTGATGCTGATATGAGCCATATAGAAGGAAAAGCCAGTCTAGGGTCATGTTGATCTCTGTCAAGAGGAGAGTCTGGAGGGTGGCTATGAGCAACATGGACATCCAAGTGGAGGGTAAGCTGAGGGTGATGAGGGTGGAGGAGTAGCAAGCCGAAGGGACAATTGCCGCCATCAAAGGAGCTGTGTGAATAGTTACAGAGTCACCATTCTTTTGATCCACTTCCAGCACTATGGAGCCATCCAGTGGAGGCAGAAATAGCAGCTATGCAGCCCACTAGAGAGAAAAGGAGCACACAGCCATCTCTGGAATCTAGAGACTCACCAACTAGGGGACGGGGGGGCAAGGGGGGGGATGTTCTACTTTGTGTAGAAATATATAAGGGGAAATTGATGCCTCGAACTGGAGTTTAAATTTACAAATCCAGATAGGTTTGAAACTTAGCGTCATGGCTGCATATTTAGACCTGACAGAGATTGTTTTTATCCAAGAAAAGGAAAAATTATCTCTCTCTGGGGAAAATAAAAGTTTAAAAAGAATAATGTCAGATTTAATGAGTGCATAATCCACAGGGAGTTACACTGATGACCCAAAGATGGCTCCTCTCTGATGGTTCTAATCCACCAGCAGCTGTGTGGGAGAAAGATGGACAGTCTTCTCTTATGCAACAAAAACCTACTGAGGGTTGTTCTGATTCTACAGCAAAAGGGTTTTTTTTTTTAATATGTATATAGGTCTCAGTAGGAAGCATTAGTGAGTTAGTGGTAGAATTCAGATCTTCTATCCATTCAGAAGACCCAGTCTGATTCCAGCCAGTGTTCGTAAGGAACAGTCACTGCCTGTAAGCAGAGGCTTGTCCATTGCTATAATATTAAATAGATTTCAGAAGATCATCCAAACTGATTAAAGAAAGATCTGGAAATCTATTTTCAACTGTTAGCCAATGAAAACCCTATGAATCATTTGTGGTCTGCTCTAGGAGATCATTGTCAGTTAGAGATCAATTTGACAGCAGCTAACAAGAGAACAAGGGTGGCGTGTTCCATAGGGAGTCTCATTGCTAGTGTAAAGGTGGCATCTTTCCATTGCTTCAAATCCTCCAGAGGCTTTTCAGGAGATAGATGGTCTATCTCCTCCTCAATAGATTTATAGCCTATGAAAAACCACTGGAAAGTTAGCTATAAGTTGGTTCTGAATCAATGGGAATGAGGAAAAAAACCCATAAAAAATAAAATATGCAAAGCACTATTCCAAATTCATTACTAGCATTACCTCTTTTAAGCCTAACAAGACCAAGAAACTTGTCCAAGGGAACACTGTATGGTTTAAAAGCAGGAAAGATAATCAAAGTCTATCAGCAAAATAACACCATATATTAGATGTTGGTTTAGAACATATAGGGTCTCCTGTTCTCTTAGCTCAACATTTATGCAAATCCCACCTAACTTGTATAGCAATTACGTATTTAGAAGGCAACTCCATCATTCCATCAAAACAAATGCTTCAGAATAATGAGAAATTAGTGAATCCTATGAAAATAATTCCTTGCCACACTTCTGTCCCTATGAAATGAATCTCATGATCTAAGGCAACACTGCATAAGATAGACCACGATAGTGGAGAAGGTATTATGTAACACTATGGATGGTAGATTTAGCCGAAGCAGGGAAAGAAAATCCATGTCCAGTGTGTCACTCCAAGTAAAGACAAAATGATTCCCGTGCATGTTGAAAGTGATCAATGAACTCAGCCTACCACTAGATTTCTGGCTAATTGCCTCTAGAAATGGTTCAATATTATGGCCTCAATGTTGGTCTCCTCTACCAGAAGTATAAGTATTTAATAGTAAGAGTAGCAAGTTGACTTTGACGAAAGAAAATTCTTGTTTTTGAGGTTGTGAATAACCCTTATCCTTGTCATCATGGTTGTTGTT
>NW_006399755.1:24099161-24111467 GCF_000299155.1 Elephantulus edwardii
TACTTCAATTTGTATACCATCTATTCCTGGGGCCTTATTTTTTGCTATTTCCTTCAAAGCAGCTTGAACTTCTGGCTTCATCATCATAGGCTGGGCAATAACAGGAGTAGCTGTGGATAGAGAATGACTGGTTTCCAAAGAGTGCTTCATCCTATCCACTTGACTGTTAAAATTCTCATCTGAAATGAAGACTTGAGACGTTTGCTCCAGAAAATTACAGTTTTCAATATGGATTGTATCTCAACATTAAGAAAACAAGAATCCTACCACCAGGCCCATAGGAAACAAGAGTATTGATTGTGGAGCTGAGCAAGCTGAAATTGTTAACAACCTTAACCTCTTCTCCATTTATCATGGTGCTGTGAATGGGCCCATTGGTGAGAAACTTTGTCTTATTGATCTTGAACTTCAATACATATTGAAGACTGCTGTCTTTGACTTTCTGCAGCTAATTCTTTAGTTCCTCCTCCTTTTTGGCAAGCAAGGTTGTATCAACATAATACAGGTGATTTCTGAGTCTTTCTCTAATCCTGATGCTACCCTCCTCCCCATAAAATGAAGCTTCCCAAATAATCTGTTTCTCATACAGATTGTAAAGATATGGAGACAGGACACATCCCTGACATATTCTTCTAATTTTGATCCATTCAGTGTTTCCTTGCTCTGTTCTAATGACTGTTTCCTGGTTCAAATATAGGTTTCAAAGGAGCTTAATCAAGTGTTCTGAGATGTCCATTCTTCTCAAGGTTAGCCACAATTTGTTGTGATCTACACAGTCAAATGCCTTTGCATAGTTATTGTAGCACGGGTAGACTTTCCTCTGGTACTCTGCTTTCAGTCAAGATCCATCTGACATAGGTGATAATGTGTCTAGTGCTACTGCTTCTGGTCCAGTCATTTTTGGATAATCTTCAGCAGGATTTTGCTTGTGTGTGACATGAGTGATATTGTACAATAATTTCCACTCTGTTGGGACACCTTTTTTTAGATATAGGGATAAATATGGATCTCTTGCAGTCAGTTGGTCAGGTAGTTTTCCTCCAGATTTCTTGGCACAACCTGGTAAGCACATCCAGGGCAGCATCTGTTTGTTGATATATGTCAAATGGTATGCTGTCAGTTCCTGGAGTCTTGTTTTTTTGTTTTTTGGTTTTTTTTGCCAATTCCTTCAGAGCAGCTTGAACTTCCTTCTTAATCACCATTGCCTCTTGATCATGTGTTATTTCTTGAAATTCTTCTGTGTCAGCCTATTTAGTTTGGTGCAATGACTCTATATTCTCCTTCCATCTTCTTTTAATGCTTCCTAGGTCATTTAATATTCTCTCCATAGCATCCTTAAGTATTGCAACTCGAGGCATGGATTTGTTCTTCAGTGTCTTCAGCTTAAGAAATGCCGAGGATATTAGGCCCTTTTGATTTTCTGACTCCAGCTCTTTGCACATTTCATTATTAGACTTTGCTTTATCCCACACTGCCCTTTGAAATCTTCTGTTCAGATCATTAGCTTCTTGATTTCTTCCCTTTGCTTTGATTTCTCAGCACTCTAGTGCAATATTCACAGTCATTTCTGAAATCTATCCTGAAATTTTCTTCCACTTTTGCTTGTAATGACCTTTCTCATTCTTCATGGATGTTATGAAGATATCTTCCCACAGCTCATGTAGTCTTCATTCATTAGAGTTCAAGGCCTCCAACCTATTACTGAGATGATTTTGAAATTCAGATGAAATAGACTCAAAGTCAAATATTTTTTTCCTATGGATTTGATTTAACCTTTAGCTCATCTATTAAGTCATGTTTCAGTAAACCAGCTAAATAAGCATTTAGATCCTTTCTTATCTTCCACCTGAAGCATTTTTTAATTATTATTAAATTTTATTAGTTTTAATGAACATTTACAGAGATTTGGGGTTCTCATTCATTCATTTGTTGCACTGTTTTCTCTACCCTCCTCCCCAGTTCGTTCTTCCCTTCCCCTGCCCTGAATGTCTGTTTTAATTGTCCAGTTGCCACAGTGCTTGTCAAAGCCAGCTCTGATTAATCTCCTTTGTCAGCCTATCACTCCTCCCTGAGAGAGACTTCACCCTTGATTGACAAGCTTGCACAACAAATGTTGTTATTAACTACAATCAAGTCAACTATGACTTAGAGTGACCCTATGTCAATGGCTCTGAACCTTGTCCTATCCTGAGCCAAACTCTATCTCTGACACACCTGACCCCATTGCCATGATCATTGTAGCAATCAATCTTATTCAGGTTCTTTCTTTCTGATGCTGACCCTCTATCCTTTCAACCATTTTGTTCTCCTCTAAGGATTAGTTCCTCTTGACAACATCTGTGATCTTGGTCTAAAAGTTGACCTTTTGTTTGGCATTGGTTATTTCCCTGTGGTCACCAGCTACTTTAACTGAAGTCACATGGTCTTGAAATTCAGCATCAGCTGTGGGCCTAGGATAAGAGAAAGAATGTTTTCCACACTGGGTAGCAATACTTGAAGTGAGCAAGACTTGTGGTGGTAAGACCCTGGTGAGAACAAGACCCTGGTGGTGGAGAGACTGTGGCATTGTTGTGAAAAAATGGTGCCAAAGTGTGACCTGATGTCGCTTGCATTAGTACTGACCATAGTTAAAGTTTTGGCTGTTCTTGCAAGATGCAAGTAGAAGCAGACTTACAACTTACAGGATGTGTTTTTGTTTTAAGACAAACATTCCTGGATGATTTGGATTGGACTGCTGAACTGAAACTGGAACCTAGACTTATTGAGGAATTGTACCTTGGAATTGTTGGGCTAAAACCTGGACTTGTATTGTGAAATATTTTTTTTTGCCTCCCAATTCTCTAACTTCTTTCCCTAATACATCCCACTGTTGATACCATTACTGAGTCTGTGAGTCAACAATGAATAAAAGAACCTCTGTTGGTGGGGTTCTATATGCACCATGTGGCTGGGCTCTAGATTATCTGCTTTCTGCTCACGAGTGATGAGGGGCTATGCTATTCTCACACCTTCTGGCCCTTTCAGAGAGACACTCATGGCCCTGTAACCCCCTGGCCTGTTTCTTCCTCTTTAGACAATAACCAAGGTGTGTGAAATAGATCTTCAAAATCATAGGTAGATATCAATACATTCAGTTTTATATTCCCAGAACCAACATCCCACACTTTTAACAGCAATTCTCAGACCTATTCCCCTATGAAATACCAAGCAATTGACCTTGTGGTTTGATGCATAGTGTTTCCAGATTCCCTTTCTTGTATCATACATCTGACATTTCTTTCAAGAGTTCACCTCATTTGTGAGTAATTTCATTGGTCTCACCTCCTCCCAGTTTCAGAAAGCTAGCCAATACCAACCAAGCATAGACATACCCAGCTATAAAGTAATTTGCAGCAAGCAAATCAATCCCTGATATAGCAAACTGACAGACTGGTATTGTACCTCTAACAGTAAATGGTAAAGATAATCAAGCATATAAATACTATGGTGTAGGACACCCTTTTCTGGTACCAAATGAGGCTCATGGCAGCATGGAAGGATAGGGTCTTGGATGTGGGTGTTTGGCCTAGACAGTGTCTTAAGTGGGTCTTTAATGATGGTGTTTGTCATGATAAATGAAGTCCAAGAGCCTGTGGGCCCCTGGCTGTGTTGGGGCTACCTTCCTAGATGCCCCCTTGATAAATATACAAGTTACCTAGAATCAGGCATCATCTGTTGTTTTACGATTAAAGAATCTTTTAATGAGATTGAATGTAAGGACCTTCTCTTACTCCTCTTCATGTCACCAGTATCCATATACCTTGACTTTGGGACTAGTAAATTAAGCACTGGCCAGCTAACCAAAAGACTAGTCATTTAAATCCACTAACTGCTGTGCAACTAGCTGTGCTGATTTTATTTTTATTTTATTTATTTATTTTTATTTTTTTTTGTAAAGAGCTGCACTCCCAACACAAAGGCACATGATTCTAATCCACCAGCTACTCCATGGAAGAAAGGGAGTCCATCTCCTCCCATGCAATTTACTGCCTCAGAAAACCCACTGGAGGGTCAGTTATGAGTCTATTGTGATTTGACGATACATAACAATAGCTGCTCTGGAGGAGGAAGATGAGGCATTCTGCTCCAGTAAACTTTACAGTCTTGGAAACCATACAGAAAATTGCCCTACAAAGTTGCTGAGGAGGAAATAACTTAATAATAGTTGGTATAGTTTTGGTTGGTTTTATTATTATTCTTATTTATTTGCACACAATCATGCATATACATTGTACTTCATTCATGTGCATTGTGTTTTATACAATTATTAATGTCCATCTTGGTATTTTCTGTCTCCTCTGTCTTTATAATGTTTTATTCCTGCTCTGTCTTTGTAGTTACTATTGATATGTGCTTATTATCATCCCATCTTTTCAAGTCCTTATTGAATCTTTGCTATTCCTTCACCTCCTCCTTTGCCCACTAACTTCTGGTATCCTAGTGATTTCCACCTTCTCCCTTTTTTCATTCCCTTTCCTTTTCATCCCCTTCCCCATTTGAAAATTTTTATATATCATGCTCAGTTATCTTCCTGTTTTCACAATATTGGTCTTATGCAGTATTTGTCTTTATGTGACTTGAGTTATTTCATTCAGAACAATGCTCTCTAGACTCTCCTACACTATATAATATTTTCCAAAATTGTTGTTCCTTAGTGCTGCATAGGATTCCAATGTGTGAATGTACCACAATTCCCCAGTACATTTGTTTGTTACTGGACAATTGGGCTGTTTCTATCTTCTTGCCATTGTGAATAATGCTACTTTGAGCATAGTTTTACTTATCTCCTTTTATGTCTCAGTTATGATTTCATTGTGGTATATGCCCAGCAGTGGAATAGCTAGGTCATATGGGATTTCTATATTCAGCTTGTTGAAGAAATGCCACTGCCTTCCATAATGGTTGTATCATTTTACCATCCCATCAGCAGTATATGAGAGTTCCATGCTCTTCACATCCTCTCCTAAATGTATTGTTTACTGTCCTGTTAAAACTGCTACTTGTGCCCCACCTGAACTTAAAAATCATCTTAAAAATAGGTTGGATGCATTGAAGACCAATGATCAAAGACCAGATGAGTGTGAATTATGTCAAAGATATCAACCATGAAGAGAGAAAACCCAAAATGGTTGTAAGAAGAAACCCTGAAAATTGTACTTGAATGTCAAAAAAGCCAACAAAGGGAATAAAGACCAAAATAAACAAGTTGAACATTTCAAAGATTTCAAAGAGTACCTTGAGAAAATAAAGTATCATAATAGAATGTGCAGAGAGTCAAAATTGGAGGATAAAAAGTAAAGAACTCGCTAAGTATTTATCAAGTTAAAATAACTGAAAAACAAACTGAGGTCTTCAGTTGCAATACTGAAGGATGTTATGGGGAAAGCATTGAATGATCTAGGAAACATCAAAAGAAGGACAGAATACACATAATAACTGTATGGAAAAGAATTGGTTGACACTAGATTATGCTGGAAAATACTGTATGATCAAGGATCAGTGGTAATGAAAAAGTTTAAACTGCACTGAAGGCATTGGCAAAAGTAAGGTTCTAGGAATTGATGTGATACCAATTGACATGTTTCAACTAACAGATGCAGTTCTAGATATGTTCGTCAGTCTATGCCAGGAGGGCAGCTACCTGGCCAACTGACTGGATGAGACTCAAACTTGTTCCCATTCTCAAGATAGGTGATCCAACAGAATGTGCAAATTATCAAACAATATCATTAATGTCACATGAAAGCAAATACTGCTGAAGATTATTTTAAAATGGCTAGGAAAATACACTGAGAACTGCTAGAAGTTCAAACTGTAGTGGCTGTAGCACCAGGGATATTATTGCTGAAATCACAAGGATCCTGGCTGAATTTAAAGAATACCAAAAGGATGTCTGTCTGTGCTTTATTGGTTGTTATTCAAAGGCATTTGACTGAATGGATCTTAACAAATTATGGCTAACATTGAGAAGAATGGGAATCCCAGAACACTTAATTTTGCTCCTTTGATGTCTATACCTGTTGTTTGGACCAAGCCTTTAAAAAGTTGGTGGTGTTTGATAAAGTGGTTGGAGTTCATCCTTAAGAACAAAAACCCTGAACTCAAAAATCATATAGTCATCTAGTTGGAACAGATTTATAATTGATCTTCCAGAGGGTTTCTGGTGGCCTAGTGGTAGAAAGCTGTGCTGCAATCCCACAGCATGTAGCTCTAATCCACCAGCTCATCCATGGGAGAAGGTTAGGCAATATCCTTGATATTTACTGCAATTTAAAGCAATTTATTGACTCTGAAAACTCACTGGATGGTCAGCTATGGGTCGGTGCCGTCTCTATGGTACTCAACAAAAATTGGGTTTCTGGAGGAGATTACCCATCTTTCTCTGGAGGATTGTTTTGGTGGATTTGAATCTCCAGAGAGGTACAGTCTTTGAGCTGGTAGGACAGCTTTCTACAGAATAACTCCGTCTGAGACTGCAACACAAAAATCCTGCTTGAGTTTCCAATACACACACACACACACACACACACACACACACACACACACATTCTGCTGTCTCTCTCTCTCTCTCTCTCTCTCTCTCTCTCGTTATTCTTCTTAACTCTGCTACTAGTGAGAGGGTGAAAGGCACATATATAGTTGGAATTCTTTTTCCTCTTCCTGTGGACTTCTAATGAGCTGATCATCTCTCTCACTTGAAGCAGAAAAATAACACAATTTTTACAGTTAACAAACTGCTTCCCAGCAGGTATGTGGTGGTACCTCTGCTTGAAGCACAGCTGACTTTGGGTTTAGAAAGATGAAACTGAGAACAGTCATTTAATCTCCAACTTTAATCAAGGGATTTCTGCAGCACCCAGGTCAGCCAAGAGCCTGCACTATGAACTTTTTTCTTTTATCTCGTTTGAAGGGATCAGAAGGTGGGAATGAGAAGTGAGAGAAGGCAGCCTATCAGGTGGTCAGTGACCCCATCTTTCTGAGACCTCCCTTCTCCCCTTTTACGTGCTCAACACATTGAGGCTTTCCCCCGCACCCCCATTAAATTGATGAGCGGCTCTAGAGTTGGGTCCTAGAAACAGGCATGCCAAAAGTTCTAAGATGTATTCGAAAAGCTATGTCTTGAGCAGAATAGTTGTTCCAAAAATGTTAGGTAATGATCATAAAAATGAAGAATGAGAACATAAGAAAACTCAAGCTCACAATTATGTTTCCATATATTCATACAAATATTTCCTCCATACAATTATTTTAATGTAAAATTTTCATTTAGTGACTATTACAGATTTTATACACAAACAAGAAGTCATAGCCTCTGCATCATAGCCCTTACATTATTTGAATATGACAAACAGAAAAATAATTCAAAAAATATTCAAATTAGTGTAATTTTGCAATAATAAGCAGTACTAGGAGAATTCAAAAGGATATTTTAGAAAAATTTATCTATAGTTATGAGTTGAGACAGACGCCTCAGTGTATTGTGTTACATGCTCTACTAGCTGAAAGCTTGGCAGTTCAAATTGACTAGCTATAAAAAAAATTGACTAGCTATTCCTCAGGAAAAAGATTTGTTCTCCTCCCATTAAGATCTGAAATATCAGAAACCCAATTGAAGGAAGCCACGAGTAAAATTGATTCTATGTCCACATGTTTATTTTGGGTTTTTTTTTAAAGTTTATTTTTGAGGTGTTTTTGTTTTGTTTTTAAGATCTAGGAGATCTTTGAACAAGAAAAATTGACTTGTATCTAGAGGATGAATTTCTTGGAGTGCAGGCTGACAAGGAAGAAGCAAGGGAATTCAGCAGAGGAAACAGCACCAACACTGAACTAGCAGATGTCTTGGTGGGAAGCAGCAAGGTAAGAAATGAAAGTAAAACCATTGATTCTCTGGGACCCAGGAAAATGTGGCATGAGAGGATACTAAAAAGGCCAGATGAGTCAGGTGCAGGTCTGCATCGAAACACAGAGCTCCACACAAAGCCAGAGTCTGGTTTCACCTTTTCTGGCCCTATTTTGTGTAGGGAACACCTCATGGAAGGAAACTGAGACCACTCTCCCCTTCAGGTACTCCATTCTCCCACTAGCATGCCAGATCTAAAGAGACATAGTCCTCACCTTGGAAATTATCATATTCTGACAGTCATGTGGTGCATAAAGGAAAAGCAGAGATACAGTGTCATAAGACTACAATCCTGAAGTAGGAGATCAGGGGCAAGAAACTTTCCCCAGTGCTGCCTGAGACACAAAGCCCTCCTTGAAACTGATTATGGGAGTTGCACTTCTAAATGTGAGAAAGAAATCAGCATAAGAGACCAGCAGCATTGTGAGGTGCAAAACATCACAGAAGTGACATGTAGCCTAAGCTATCATATCAAAGGGTTACTGAGGGGCAGGAGGTTGCTGGATGGGGTAGAAATGAGTGCCAATGATTCTAATGTTCAGGGAAAGAGAAGAAACAAGACACACATGCAGGCCGAGGGCACTGTATGCATGGTGATCTCTGTAAGGGGAAGTGTCTTTCATTTGCTCCTTTCTCGAAAATCATTGTTTGTTATATATTGTTTTAAGCTAAACAAACAAATTAACACAGACCAGGAAGATGGATTGACTATCTACTTACTAAATAAAACACGCCTTCAAAAATCCTATGTACTATAGAGCACACATAGAACAGAATAGCAGATATGCACCTGAGGCTGAGCCCTCAAATTTGGAAACATTAAGAATGAGGAAGAGCTGTAAGCAGCAATTAATGAGTGAAACATGGAATGTGAGAATCACAAAAGTAGGAAAATTGAACATCATTCAGAAAGAAATTGAAATGCCTAAATATTGACATATTAGGTATTGGCTAAATGTGATGGATTGACATGGGACATTTTGAATCAGGCAATCATATGAAATACTATGCTAGAAATTAAAAGGTGAGAAAAATGGGGTTGCTTTCATAGTAAAAAAGGACATTTCTCAATCTACCTTGAAATACAATGTTGTGAATCACAGGATAATATCCATATGCAAAAAAAAAGAGTTGTTAATACCACTATCATTCAAATTTATGCACCAACTACCAGAGCCATAGAGGAGAATATGGATTATTTCTATCAACGTTTGCAGTTAGAAATCAAACATGTAATCAAGATGCATTAATAATAATGGGTGACAGAACGCAAAAGTAGAGACCAGAAAAAGTATCCATAGTTGGAAAACATGTACTTGGTGACAGAAATTAAGCTGGATATAGAACAATAGAATTCTGCACAATCAAAAATTTATTCATTGCAAATACCTTTTATGAGAAACATAAACGCAGGATATTCACATGGATTCACCTGATGGTCCCAATAGGAATCAGATTGATTACATCTATGGAAGAAATCTTTGGAGAAGTTTAATATCAACATTAAAAACTTGGCCAGGTGTTAATTGTGGATGTCAACTGTTCATATACAAGTTCAAATGAAAGCTAAAGAAAGTATTCAAATCCATAGGAATCAAAATTTGACCATGAGTCTTTCCCACCTGAATTTAAAAACCAACCCAGGAACAGGTTTAAGGCCTTGAACACTAACAAACAAAGACTAGATGAGCTGTGGGAGGATATTAAGAATATCATCCAAGAACAATGCAAAATGTCTTTACAAAGAAGAAAAGACCAGAATGGATGTCAGAAAAGATTCTGAATGTTGCACTGGAGTGCTAAGAAGCCAACGCAAAGGGAAGAAATCAAGTTAAGGAATAGTAGATTTCAAAGGATAGCACAGGATGATAAAGCAAAGAATTATAATAAAATGTGCAAAGAACTGGAGTCTGTAAATCAAAAGGGCCATTCTCGCTCAGCATTTCTTAAGCTTAAGGAATTAAAGAAATTCAAGCCTCGAGTCACAATACTTGATACTATGGGTAGAATATTGAATGATCCATTAAGTATTAAAAGAAGATGGAAGGAGTATACAGAGTAACTGTACCAGAAAGAATTGGCTGATACAGAAGAATTTAAGAAACAACATATGCTCAAGAGACAATGATGATGAAGGGGGAAGTTCAGGCTGCTCTGAAGGATTTTGCAAAAAAATAAAGCCCGAGGTATTGATGGCATCCCAATTGACATATTTCAACAAACAGATGTTGCCCTGGATGTGCTCACCAGGTTGCACTAAGAAATCTGGAGGACAACTACCTGGCCAACTAACTGGAAGAGATCCATATTTATTCCTATTTAAAAAAAAAAAAAGGTGACCTAATAGAGTATAGAAATTATCATACAATATTACTCATATCACACACAAGCAAAATACTACTGAAGATTATCCAGAAATTCCTGGAACAGTACATTGACAGAGAACTACCAGAAGTACTAGCTGGGCTTAGAAGAGGCTATGGCACTAGAGACATTATCACCAATGTCAGATGAATCTTGGCAGAAAGCAAAGAGCAACAGAGGGATATATATCTGTGTTTCATTGACTATGAAAAGGCATTTGACTATGTGGATCACAACAAATTGTGGTTAACCTCGAGAAGAATGTGAATCCCAGAACACTTTATTGTGCTTTTATTAAACCTATACTTGGACCAGGAAGCAGTCCTCAGATGAGAGCAGGGATACACTACTTGGTTCAAAATCAGGAAGGGGTCCACCAGGGATAGGTCCTGTCTCCATGCCCTTTCAATCTATATGCAGATCTTTCAGGAGATTGGGATTTATGAGGAGAAATGTTACATCAGGATTGGAGGAAGACTCATCAACAACCTGTATTATTCAGATGACACAATCTTGCTTCCTGAAACTGAAGAGGACCTGAAACATTTGCTTCAGAAGGTGTAGTCTTCAATACAGATTGACAGACAACATCAAAAAGACAAGGAGTCTCTCCATTGGGCCAATTGGCAGCACCATGATGAATAGAGATTGCAGTTGTTAACAGTTAAATCTTGCTCAGCTCCACAATGAACACTTTGGGCATCAGCAGTGAGGAAATAAAAAAACAGGTTGCATTTGGTAAATCTGCTGTCAGGGACCCTTACAGAGTACTGAGAAGCAGTGCTGTCAGTCTAGAGACTAAGGCACGCCTGATTCAGTCCATGGTCTACACCATTACTTGCTATGCATCAGAGAGCTGAATAATGACTAGAAGAAAAATTGATGCCTTTGAGTTGTGGTGCTGGAGAAGAGTCTTGAATGTGCCATGCACTGCCAAGAAAAGAAATCAGTCTGCCTTGGAGAGGATGTAACCAAGTTTTTCCTTGGAGGCTAGGATTTTGAAGCTCTTTATTACATACTTTAGGCATATGGCCAGGAGGGTAAATAGAGTAAATAGAGTCTAGATATATTTAAGAAGTAATATAATATTATGGTGTTATTCATGACTGAATCAGATCCTCATTTTCACTCATTCATTCATTCATTCATTAAATAAGCATTTCTTAAATACAAATTCCTGGAGAAGGACATCATGTTTGGAAGGGTAGAAGGACGGACAGCACAAGAAAGGAAGACCCCAGATGAGATGGACTGATTCAGTAACTAGGGCAATGGGGTTGGTGTGTCAGAGAGAGACTGGCTCAGGACAGGGCACACTTGGCAGCTATGATACCTACGATTGCAATGAGCCTTAGACAACTTGATAGCATGTAAAAACAACAACAACAATATCTTCAGGGTCGGAAACTCAATCCTAGAAACTGTAGAAAGCACATGTAGATTATTTTACCGGAGTTAAGGGGAAAGGATTTGCAAATCAGAGAATCCTCTTGATTGCTGTAGTTAAGAACAGATTTGAAGGCTCCAAAAATACAGAGAAGAGTTAGAACCTTATTGCAGAGGTAACAATTTAAGGAATGATGCATGGTAACTTGGCCTTTAATGCTACACAGTTGCTGTTGTTGTTAGTTGTCATTTTGTCAACTAATATCAACTCATGGTGACCTCATGAAGAAAGAGAATTACTATTCCATAGAGTTTTCAAAGTTGCAAGGCTGTGACCACTTAGAAGCAGAATCCTAGGCCTACTGTTTGAGAATACTTCTGGGTGGGTTTGGATCCCTAACCTGTTCACTAGTAGTTGAGCACTTGCAGTATGTCGTGTTCTCAAAAAGTTGCAAATAGAGATACCATCTGACCCAGCAATTCCACTCCTGGGGATATATACCCTAAAGAGACCATAACCGACATCCAAGCAGATATATGCACACCCATGTTTATTGCAGCTTTGTTCACAATAGCAAGGAGTTGGAAACAACCTAAGTGCCCATTAACAAATGAAT
>NW_006399755.1:24111927-24123852 GCF_000299155.1 Elephantulus edwardii
AGGGACAGACAGCACAAGAGTGGAAGACCCCGGATGAGATGGACTGATACAGTAACTAGGGAAATGGGGGTTGGTGTGTCAGAGAGAGAACATGCCTTTGAAGACCAATAGACTATTTTGAATTCTGACCTACCTCTTACTAGTTCTGTCACCTTGTAAGCCACTTTCATAAATGGACATAAATGGTAGCTATCTGAGAGAGCATTGCTTTGAAGATGAAATAAGATGAGGCATGTTAAAGTAATGACAGGCTGCTGGCATTTAGGAAGTCTTTACTAAATGTTATCTACTTCCCTGCTTCACTAAGCAATTGAAAGGCCAAATGCACATCAAAGTTGATTTACTTGCAAATGCCTCAGCTTATTTAAAAGATGTATAATTAGAAAATGGATATTTGGACAGTACATTTCTAGTTGTGTGACGTAAATTTACTGCAAGCTAGTCATCCACCCTAGGGTACTCCTGTACCTCATACATCCTCTGTTTTGAATTTGTAAAGACAAATGGTAGAGAAGACATTTGCAGCATAACCTATGTAATATAAACATCTCCATCCACTTCCTCTGTAAACACCATTTTCAAAACTCGCCCATGTCTATTATGGCACAGAGTAATGTTATTACTTTGTCATTTAAAACAAATAAGCAAGCAACAGTCATTTCCATTGAGCCAACTCTTATTCATAGATAACCTACGGGATGGAGAAAAACTGCCTCATAAGATTCCCAAGGCTTTAAATCTTTATAGAAGCAGATTGTCACTCCTTTCTCCTGCAGAGTAACTTTTGCAGATAGCTTCTATCATCCACCTTCCAACTGCATAAACACTTGGCCCACCATGACTCCTTCACCACTCAAAAGCAGATATAAATGAATGTGTTAGCTGACCCCAAGGCAATTGCAATTCTTGGTAGACAGCCTGCATGTACTACTATTTCTGTTCCATAGGATTTCCAAAACTTTGACCTTCTAGAAACAGCTCAGCATCCCTGAATGGGTTGGAACAAGTGGTCAGATTTAACTATTGCATCACTCAGGGATTCCTTTTATAAGTTATAACTAGCACACAGGCTGAATTAATTCAACTAAAACAGCTTAACTTGAACATATTTCTAGTGCAGTCTTTTTATCACAAATAAAATTATAAATTTATCTGAAAAAAAAGTAAGCATCTGAAGTTAAAAGCAGATTCCTTAAAAGTGCAAATGGTCAAACCACTCAGCTGTTAGCCAAACGACTGTAAGTTTGAGCCAACCAGAGGCAACTCAGAAGATAAACCTGGCAAACCACTAACCAAAACAAACAAACAAACAAACAAACAAACAAACAAACAGACTAAGAACAATATTAAAGAAAATGCTATTCTGACACATATAGGATCAGCAAGAGTAAGAGGTGACTTAAGAGCAATTTTGGCAGTACCAGTAAATTCCAAAATTAACTAAGCTGTTTGGTCAATCAAAGCAGTGCAGGAAAAAAACAAAAAAAAAAACCTTCCAATATTAATATTTTCAGATAACTATCATAGAAACTGCTTCATTTTTAAGCCTTACTTTATTGATTTATTTTAGAGTGAATGATTGGATCTAATCTAAATAGGATGTAAGAAAATTAACTAGAATTTTAACATTAATCCTATAGAAACTAAGAGCTTACATTCTATTCTAAAAGGTTTAAAAAGAAATGGTATTGCACTTATTATTTTTTAAATGTTTCAAGTTTGAACTGAAAGTGCAACTCTGTATTTTATAGGATATTATCCATACACATACAAAGAAAATATATTAACACAACTCTAAATCGGATTTATGTATATCAACCACTAATCAGAAGCTCTCCTCACCTACTAGTAAGAATTTATGCTGCAATTCCAAAGCACAGGATTCAAACCCACTAGCTGCTGATTAGAAGGAAGATAGGAAATCTCTTCCCACATAATTTATTGCCTCTAAAAACTTGCTGAAGGGTCAACTAAGGGTTGGTTCTGATTCAACAGCACACAATAACAGCATGATTACTAAAAAGAGAGATCAAGAAATTGAAGATCTCTATCAACTTATGTCATCTGAAATTGATTGAACATGCAATTAAGCTACATAAACACATTTGCTTGTCTATCTTCTTCAAATGTGAGAATAGTTACCTATGATGGGCAGTATTTGGTGGAGCTCTCCAATTAAAACAAGCTTGGAGGCAGCAGTGGCATCCACTTCTGTAATAGCTTGCCTCTGGAAACCCTATGAACCTGGACAAAGGACAAAAGTTATACAGGTGTCCAGGTCTTTCATTCATAGGGTCTCTATGAGTCGCCTTCGACTCGACAACACTTAACAACAAAAGCATAGAGAGAGATCAGTTGGCCTTGTGGACCGAAAGTCATGCTGCCAAGTCAAAGGTAGGTGACTCTACTCTGCAGCCCCCGGGCCTATCTTTAACTGTTTCTGGTGAAATATTCTAGGTTGTATAACCCTGGTCTGTCCACTTGCTATACAGTGGTGACTCGTGGTTGCTGTGAGGCCAAACACTGTGACACTGATGAATCAAATGCAAGAATGGTTACCCATGGTGGACAGTGTTTGGTGGAGTTCCCCAATTAAAATAAGCTTGGAAGCAGGAGTGGCATCCATTTCCATAATAGCTTGCCTCTGGAAACCCTATGAACTTGGAGAAAGGATGAAAGTTATACAGGTGTCCAGGACTTTCATTCATAGGGTTGCTATGAGTCGCCTATGACTCGACAACACTTTACAAGAACAACAACATCTTCTGTTCTTTTGGGTACAATGCTTGTCAGATGCTGTACTATTTGCCATTCACTTAAGAAATAACAGGCCTTCAAAAAATTAGGGGAAAAATAGTTGCAAACAGCCACTAATATTTGGAACATGAACATGTGAAGTGTGAATGTAGGTAAATTGTATATTAATAAAAAGGAAATAGAATACATAAACATTGACATTGGAAAAGCTCAATATGAGCTATAAAAACTAGGCCAGGTGCTGATCGTGAAGCAGATCATCAACTACTCATAAACAAGTTCAAACTGAAGTTAAAGAAAATTAAATCAAATCAAATCTAAGGAACCAAAATTTGACCTTGAGTATATCTCACTTGAATTTAAAAAGCATCTCAGAAACAGGTTTAAAGCTTTGAACAATAATGAACAAAGGCCAGATGAGCTCTGGGAGTTTATTAAAATATTATCCATGAAGAATGTAAAAGGTCATTACAAAGACAAAGGAGGAAGAAAAGATTGAGAAAGATGTCAGAAGAAACTCTAAATATTGCACTAGAGTGCCAAGAAACCAAAGCCAAGAAAAGAAATTAAGAAGTTAAGGAGTTGAACAGGTTTCAAAGTGCAGCTTGGAAAAACAAAGCAAAGTATTATAATGAAATGTCCAAAATTTGAAATCAGAAAATCCAAAGAGCTGAACTCTTTTGGCATTTCTTTAGCTGAAGGAACTGAAGAACAAATTCTAGCTTCAAGTTGCAATACTTAAGGATACTATGGGCAGAATATTGAATAACCCTGGAAGAATCAAAAGAAGATGAAATGAGTACACAAGGTAACTGTACCAAAAGGACTGGTATTTTATCACAGAAGAATTTAATGAAACAATTTATTTTCAAGAGGCAATGGTGATGAAGGAAGAAGTTCAAGCTTCTCTGAAGGACTTGGCAAAAAACAAATTTACAGGAATTGATGGAACACCAATTGACATATTTGAATAAATAGATGCAGCCTGCACACTCTCCAGGTTGTGACAAGAAATCTGGAGGATAACTGTCTGGTCAATTGACTGGAAGAGATCTATATTTATTCACATTAAAAAAAAAAGGTGATCCAACAGAATATGGAAATTATTGAATAATATCACTGATATCACACACAAGGAAAATCTTCCTAAATATCCTCGAAAAACCACTGGAAAAGTACATCTTCAGAGAACTACCACGAACACAACCTGGGTTTGGAAGAAGCACTAGGAACATCAGAGCCAACGTCAGATGAATCTTGGCTGAAAGAAAAGAGCACCAGAGGAAGGTCTATGTGTATTCATTAAGTATGCAAAAGCATTTGACTGTATGAATCACAAACTGTGGCTAACCTTGAGAAGAATGAGAATGAATCTCTGAACACTCAATTGTGCTCTTGCAAAACCAATAGCTGGACCAGAAAGCAGACATTAAAACAGAGCAAGGAAACACTGCATGGTATAAAATCAGGATAGGTGTGTGTCAGGGATATGTTTGGTATGAAAGTATGAAGACACTTTTCAATTTATATGCAGAACAGATCTTTTGGGAGGCTGGACTTTATGAAGAGAAATATGGCATCAAGATTGGAGGAAGACTCATCAACAACTTGCATTATGCAGATGGCATAAAAACTGGTGAGGCCTGATGTATTTGCTGTAAAAGGTCAAAACTGTAGTCTGCAATATGGATTGAAGGGTAACATCAAGAAAACAATGATTCTCCAACAAATTAAAAAATAACAGCAAGAAAACCTGACCCTTTCTAAAAAAAAACCCTGAAATTATAAAAATTATGGCAGAAATAATTGAAACAGAAAACAGAAAAACAATTGAAGCCATCAAGAAATGAGGAGTTGGTTTTTTGAAAAGGTCAATAAAATAAATGATCCTCTAGTAAACCTAACAAAGCAAAAGACACAAACAATATGAATAAAAGATGAAACAAACAATATCACAACAGAACCAACTAAAATTAAAAGGCTAACAATGGAATATTAAGAAAAACTATACTCAAACAAATATGAAAACCTAAAGGAAACTGACAAATATTTAGAAATGCACAACCTACCTAAACTGATATAAACTGAAACTGAACACCTGAACAGACCCATCACAAAGAAGAAATTGAAAAGGTATTAAAACAACTTCTAGCCAAAAAAGCCCTGGACCAGATGGTTTTACAAGTAAATTTTATCAAACATTCAGAGAAGAACTGTAACTAATTCTACATAAACTATTGCAGAAAATAGACAAAGATGAAACTCTCCCAGACTCATTCTACAATGCAGACATGTCCTTGATACTAAATCTAGGTAAAAACACCACCAAAATAGAAAACTATAGGCCAATATCTCTAATGAACATAGATGTAAAAATGCTGAATAAAATCCTGGCCAATAGAATCCAACAATACATCAAAAAAATAATTCACCATGACCAAGTGGGATTCATAACAGGTATACAAGGATGGTTCAACATAAGAAAAAAAAATATCAGTGTAATTCATCATATAAAGAAAGCAAAAACCAAGAACCACATGATCCTATCAATTGACGCAGAAAAGGCCTTTGACAAAATCCAAAACCCTTTCTTGATTACAACACTCAACAAAATAGGATAAGAGGGGAATTTCCTCAACATAGTAAAAACTATATATGCAAACTCGAGAGCCGACATTGTTCTCAATGGAGAGAGACAACTAAAGTGATTCTCTTTGAGAACAGGAACAAGGTAAAGATGTCCACTATCACCTCTTCTGTTCAATATTGAATTGGAAGTGTTAGTGATAGCAATAAGAAAAGTGAAGGAAACAAGAGGTATCTAAATGGACAAATAGGACGTAAAATTATCTCTATATGCAGATGATATGATAGTATACTTAGAAAACCCTAAAGACAGCAAGAAAAGTACTGGACATAGTTAATTAATTCAGCAAAGCTGCAGGTCACAAGATCAACATACAAAAATCAATTGGAATTCTCTACAGTGATAAATAGAATACAGAGCTGGATCAAGAAAAGCAATATTCTTCATAATAGCTAATCACAAGATTAAATACTTGGGATTAAATCTAACCAGAAGTACAACGGATCTATTCAAAGAAAATTACAAAACATTACTACAAGAAACAAAAAGAGACCTGGAGAAGTGGAAAATTATCTCTTACTCATGCATAGGAAGACTCAATATTGTGAGAATGACAATCCTACCAAAGGCAATCTACATGTTCAGTGCAATCCCTATGTAAATACCAATTCTATTCTTCAATGAAATGGAGAAGGCAATCTCCAATTTCATTTGGACTAGAAAGAGCCCCCGAATAAGCAAATCACTCATTAAAAAGAGAAACAATGTTGGAGGCATCTCACTCTCTGATTTCAAATCCTATTACAATGCAGTGGTGGTCAAGACAGCATGGTACTGGTACAACAGCAGACCCATAGATCAAGGGATAGAATTGAGAACCCATAAATTAGCCCATCTACCTATGGATAACTGATTTTTGATAAGTAAATGAAATCAGTTAAGTTGGGAAATGGCACGCTTTTTAACAAATGGTGTTGACAAAATTGGAAAACTATCTGCAGAAACTCAAGCAAGAGTCACACCTCACTCTATATACCAACACCAACTCAAAATGGATCTCATTAAAGAAAAGCTTGGAAGAACTTTAGAAGCTTTAATCCACAGAATTAACAGCCTTCCAAGCATCCTGAAAAACCTACAACCAAGAAAGGATAAAATAGATGAATGGGACCTTCTAAGAATCAAATCCCTATACACATCCAAACCTTCTCCAACACGGTAAAAAGGGAAACCACAGACTGTGAAAAATATTTGGTAATGATATGTCAGATAAGGGACCTATATCTAGAATTTATAAAATACTCAAGCACAAGATAAAGCTAAACAAACCAATTGAAAAATGGGCAAGGGATATGAATAGCCACTTCACCAAAGATATTCAGATGGCAAACAAACACATGAAGAAATGTTCAAAATCCCTAGCTCTAAGAGAGATGCAAATCAAAACAACTATGAGATATCATCTCACCTCAGTATGATAAGAAAAACTTGACAGAACAGCTAACAACAAATGCTGGTGAGGTTGTGGAGAAAATGGAACCCTTATTCACTGTTGGTGGGAAAGTAAAATTGTGAAACCACGGTGGAAGGCAGTGTGGCGCTTTCTCAAAAAGTTGGAAATAGAAGTACCATTTGAATCAGCAATTCCACTACTGGGAATAGACACTAAAAAAATATAACTGCCACTCAAGCAGATAGATGGACACCCATGTTCATTGTGCCTTCATTCACAATAGCAAAGAATTGGAAACAACACAAATCCCCATCAACAAATGAAAAGATAGAGAAGCTGTGATATATTCACACAACATCATGCAGAGAGGATGATCCTCAAACAGATAAACTGACAGTAATTGTAACAATGGGTTTACATACTGCAGAGACTTTGAGGATAGTGGCAGATCTAATTCGTTCATAGGGCTGCTACATGTGGGAGCCAACTTTTGCAATACTTAAAAACAAAAATGTAAAAGATCACATATGTAACCGTTATCAGTGGCTTTCCAACTGGTCTCAGAATCCTAAGAATTATTCCTAGGTGTTTGGGGTTATAGAAGTACTAGATATGATTAATTGAATATAGCAAGATCTACCCCCTCACTCACTTTAAACTACTTTATAGAAAAAAATTATTTTCTCCTCCCAACCCAATGTTAGTTCTGTTTTATAACAGTGGCATTACGTAGTACTTGTCCCCTTGTGACTGAGATACTTCACTCAGCATAATGTTCTCCAGGGTCACCCATTTTGTATATATCATGAGTTCCTTGTTTTTCTATGCAGCATAGAAGTCCATTGGTGAAAATTCCTTACAACTGGACCAGAAGGCAGGATAAAAGGAGAAGATTGAAGTTGTTATTTCATTTACTCAGATCCACAATCAGTTACAATGGCAGCAGTAGTCAAGAAACGGAAGGATACACCAGATGTATTGCATTGGGTAAATTTGATACAAGAACCTCTTTTAAACATTAAAAAAAAAAGCAAGGCTTTCTTTCACTTTGAAGACTAATTGTGCCTGATCCAAGCAATAATATTTTCAATTGCCCTATATACGTGACAATATGCCTTAAATGCCATTATCCAAAATCTCTCACTTGCCTGTTTCCTTTAGATTCCTTGTGAATGGGAATGAAATTAGATAATTTTAAAAACAAAACAAGCACTACTTTATAGCTCTCTTAGTTTTTAGTTATAAATTAACTATGAACATTATTCCATGTTGTTATTCTTCTACAACACAATTTTGAAAAGCTACAAGACAATCCTTGGGAGTTCTAGTGGTCTAGTCCTTTTAGTATTTGTGTTCCTAACACAAAGGTAATGTTTACTGGTGGTTTAAATCCACTGGCAGAGCCATAGGGAAAAGATGAGTAATCTCCTTTTGTGAGATTTACAGCCTGTGAAAAACAGTGGATGGTCAACCATGACTGGATGACTGGTTAAACCGGACTTGATGCTGACTAGATGACACTAAACTTTTGTTGAGGTTCTTTTTACATGATGACTCAGAATCTATTTAGAAATTAAAGCAATTACCAGTGAGAAGGAATATACTTATATGCATACTTTTGAGCGCTTTTGATTATTTCCTTTGAATAATGTCCTAGAACTGAAATTGCTAAAATAAGGAGTATGTCCATTTTTAAGTGGTTTGGCACCAATATTTAAGCAAGTTGCCTTTAGAAAGTTTGCAGTAATAATGCAGACTTTTACTGCCTTTGTATCTTAACTATCCTTTCTTTCAAAGGCTACAAACCTAGATGACAGTAAATGAATTGAATGACTACGACCTGATGTATACAAACTGAGAATACAGCAATTAAGTCTATATCCAGATTGAAAAAGAAATCCCATCTGTGATAAGTTTGGGAAGCAAGAGATGATCAAGGATTTGTTAGGCATTCTGCCAGAAAGTTAGGAGAATAAAATATTTCTATGCACAAATACACAGTCAGTTTTGCCATATTTCTATAATGCATTTCTTTCATTAGAAGGCACTGCTTCTATGTGGTAAGTTAATTTTCATCACCCTAGTGCATTTTCATCAGTGACAACAGACCCATCTGCTATATTCCTGTTCATTTCTCACCCCTGTTGTGATTGTGTATGGAAGTGTATTTCCACCTCTGCTCTCGGGTAGATCTTGGAACTAAGCCAATATGGCTTTTTTTTCTCCAAAAAGAGGAATATTTTTTGTATCAAAGGTGAATATGGAGTACAGAATGTATTAAAAGTTGAAGAGAGGATCTATATATATATTGAGCACCTATTGATCAGCAATTAGTATTTGTTGCTGGTGTCCTTTGGTGCCTTGTCTTGATCCAGACTCCCAGAGACCCAGTGGGCAGTTGGCCTCCACAGACTCACAGCTTGAAAAAACTATGAGAAGATTCTCCTCTGTCCTGTGGAGTAACTAAGAGTTGGAATCAACTTGATAGCAGTGGACTGGGTTTGGATTTTAATTAATCTTTTCCCAACATTCATTTGGGTAACCAGGAAACTGGAATCGGTTTGCTAAAACAGCCCTTGAATTCAGCAATAAAAGGCTTCCTGGGGAGGAGAGGTTTGTGAAAATCCAGGTGACACCAGAAACAAGGAAGCTGGCACAGAGGGGGCCAGGCAGTGCTATCTAATTGATCCTGACTTGTGTTGATTTCACATGTGTCAAAGCAGAGCTGGGTTCCATGGCATTACCAGTGAATGATTTTAGGAAGGATATCTCTGAGCCTTTCATCTGAGGTGCCCCTGGGTGAACTTGAACCTCTAATCTTTGGCTAGCAGTAAAGCCCATTTTTAACTATTCAAGGACTCCAGTATTTGTTTCCTGTTTGTTAGATAAGACATTTAAATATCCAGGATGTCACATGATTTTTCCCCCCCAAGTATTTTTTTTATTTGCAATTGAGTCGCCTGTGACCCACAGGTACATATTGACTCTGTAGCTCTGAACTCTACCCTGTCCTGAGCCAGTCTCACTGACTCCGACATTCCTACTCCCATTACCCCAGTTACTGTCTCAATTCATCTCATCTTGGGTCTTCCTCTCCTGCACTGTCTGTGCACCCTTCCAAGCATGATACCCTTCTCCAAGGACCAGTCTTTCCTGGCCACATGTCCAAAGTATGTGAGACAGACTAGAGAGAATTGGAAAGTATAAAAATAAACTAAACATCTTGTTGACCAGGAAAATTATCTAGTTATGACATTTACTAGATATTTCCTTGGATGGTTAAATATTAGAAAAAGAAAATAGACCAGTTACATTTAATGACAATATTCAGATGAAGTGGTGGGTAAACAGAAACATTTTCTTACCTGTATTTCTCCCTGAAGGAAACAAGATCATAATTTTCCTCTTTTATAGATATTTATGCATTCAGTGAAGTTATTTTACTGCTTTTGTTAAATGTCCTTGAGTCAATACTGACTCATAGCAACTATGAGCACAGTAGATTAAAACACTTGGTAATTTAACTCAGTAAAAGGGCCAGATGATTCCTAGTGAAATATTCAATGAATAGGACAAAATCATTTACTTCAATGTTTAGATTAGAAAACTAACCAGAACAGGGAAACGCCAAGAAAGTTATGGAATTAAATATCAAACTTGTGTTTAATTGATGAGAACCTAAATAATAAATGAAGTTAGTAGGGGGAAAATTCGGTAAGAAACTTGGCATGGTTGCATTTTCATTTAACTAGGCAGATATTTGTTTGTTCATTAGCTATGTCTTTTTAAAGGTACTCATTATATTATGACATTATTCAAACATCACAAAAATTGAGAAAATAACATAATAAATTATTACTCAACTAACAACCAGCTTCAACAAACATGAACATTTTGCCATTATTGTTTCAGCAATTTCTGTCCACCACACTCCCTGAATACACATACACAAATCCAAGACACCATAATACTTAACCTATAAATACTTCCAATTATCTAGTCCTGCTGCAACAGAAATATAAAGATTTTGCTGTCAAGTTCTATTGACTTGAGGATGACTTATAACAACAGTAGAAACAACAGATTCTGAACCCTGCCCTAGCCTGTGCCATTCTCATCATCTTGAACACACTTGAGCCCATTGCTGTAGTCACTGTACCAATCCATCACATCAAGAGTTTTCTTCTTTTTCACTGACCCTCTACCTTTGGAAGAATGAAGACAAAACTTCACCATCCTTGTAGCTAAGAAGTACTCCGGCTGCATTTTTTGAAGACTTATCTGTTTGTTCTTTTGACAGTCCGTAAGATATTCAATACTCTTTTCCAACACCACAACTCAAAGGTATCAATTCTTCTGTCATCCTTAGTCATTGTCCGGCTCTGATATGCACAGCAAGTGATTTAGAAGACGACGGCCTCAATTAGGCACACCTTATTCTTCAAACTAACATCATTGCTTCTCAACAATTTAAAGAGGTCCCTGATAGTGGACATGCCCAATACAGTACATCTCTTGATCTCCTGACTTCTGGTACCAAGTATGTTGACTGTGGATCCAAGTAAAATGAAATCATTAAAAATTTTATCTTCTTTCCATATCTTATGATGTTGTTTATCAGTTGAGTGGTGAGGATTTTTGTCTCCTAGATGTTAAAATGAAATTAATATTGAAGGTTGTGGTCTTTGATCTTGTGCAGCAAGCATTTCGAGTCCTCTTCACTTTCAATACTCAGGTAGATGGCCAATACACAAATGGATGGCTTTGAAGAACAGAAATTCATTTTCTCCTGGTTTGGAAGGCTTGAAGTCCAAATTCACAGAACCTACTCTAGAGATATACTTTGGGCATGTTTTCAGAAGGCACTAGGCCTTAGAATAGAATATCATACTAGGGTAAACGATTAATTACAGCAAAACCCGGCCAGAGAGGGAGGGCAGGAGACGTCACTGGGCAACGTCACCTCGGATAACAGCAAAAGGAGGCGTCTTCCAGGCGTCTTCCAGGTACCCAGGAAAAACCAGCGGCCAGAAAGGAAAATATAATCTACACAGGAGTTCTACAGGACACGTCAACTTCCCTTGGAGACAGTACAACTAAACTTAAGAGACACTGGTCAAAAGAAAAA
>NW_006399755.1:24125907-24141688 GCF_000299155.1 Elephantulus edwardii
GGAAACGACTCGACGGCACATAACAACAACAACTAGGGTAAACAGGGGTCAACTAGAAAGAAGATCCTCAATGAGGTGGATCAATAGAGTGACTGAAACAATGGACGAGAACATGATGGACAACAAAGGATAAGGCAAGTTTTCAGTATATTGTTGGTGGATCATTATGAGCCATAGTCAGACTGGACAGCAACTTGCAACATCACCAAGGATGTAAAATGTGGTGTTGCATAGGGCAAATTTGTTGCAAAGGGCCTCTAAAGTGCTAAAGAGTTAATCATGTTGAGGAATAAAATGTGCCTTACCTGAGCTACTGTATTTTCAATTGAATTATATGCCTGTGAAAATTGGATTATCTATAAGGAAGAACAAAACACAGAAAAAATGGATGTCTGTCAATAGTGGTGTTGACAAAGAATAGGGAGGATGCTATGGCTGACCAAAAGAACAAATCTGTCCTGGCAGAAGTACACCCGGAGTGCCCCTTAGCAGCAAAGATGGTGAGACTCCGTTTCACATACTTTGAACATGTTATTAGAAGGGGCTAATTCCTGGATGAAAACATCATGCTTGGTTAAGTACGTCAGGAGAAAAGAAAAGAAGAATATCCTCATTAAGAATAATGTCAATACTTTCTTCAACAATGGACCTAAGCATTAAACAGTCGTGAGGATGTAAATAGTTATAAGGAAGTGGGAGGATGGTGTGGGATAGGACAGGGTTCAGAGCTGTTGCGCTGGTCACTATGGATCATCTTCAACTCAACAGCACCTAACAGCAACAACAGTGGTACAGGACTGGGCAGGATTGCGTTCTGTTGTAATACTATCAGTATGATATAGAATCAATTCAAAGGCACCTAACAACAGCTTTGGGTGGCGAAGGTGTTGAAACATGACCTTCTTTGTCTACTTCACTATCTCTGGAAATAGATCTATCTCCCTGTGTCTTCCTCTTTTCCTTGTAGGCTTTCCTGTGTCTATTTGTGCTGTTCATAACCTCGGAGTAATTAAATTTATGATGAACCCTCCACACGACCTAATAATGTCCACAAGTATAGGGCTAGGATTCATTCCATATTTTCCTTTTTGTTGTTAGTTGCTGTCCATGTGCATTTGTTGTTTTTTATCTTGTCAAGTCAATTTTGACTCATAGTGACACCATTAGACAAAGAGTAGAAGTACTCCGTAGGATTTTCTTGGCTGTGATCTTAACAGAAGCCAACTTCTAGGTCACTTTTTCCATGTTAAAACAGTTTGAAAGGCCTAGTGCAAACCTCTGTGTTACTTCGAATCCTTTACCCTTGTGTTGAAGAAATGCAATGTAATCTCTAACAAATCTTTGCTATGTATCACTGACAAATGTTAGGTCTGTCAAGTTGACTACAACTCAGATTGTTGTTAAATGCCATGAAACTGACTATGACTTATAGATTATGGCCTCTTATCCTCATCATCTAAAAGATATTTGAGCCCATTGTTACACCATTGTGTTAGTCCATCTTGCCGAGGGCTTTCCTCTCTTTAATAACATTCTACTTTCCCCAGTATGATACCTTTCTCCAAGGACTAGTCCCACCTGACAACATGCCCAAAATATGTGAAACCAAGTTTTACCATCCATGCTGCTAAGCAAAACCCTGGTTGCACTTCCTTTAAGACATATTTGCTGTTCCTTTGGCAGACCTTGAAGATATTCAATACTTTTCTTCAGCACCACAAGCTCAAATGCATAGATTCTTCTGTTATCCTTATTCATTATTCAACTTTTAGATGCATAACAAGTAATTGAAAAAAACATGGTTTGGATAAAGCACACTTTAGTCTTTTAATTGGCATCATTGCTCCTTAGAACTTGGGAGAGGTCCTTGACAGCAGATTTTTCCCAGTGCAATACGTCTTCCGTTATTTTTTTTTTTACAACTGGTACCAAGTTTATTGATTTTAGATCTGAGTAAGATGAAACTGTCAACTTCAATCTTTTTTTTTTTACTTATCATGATGTTTCCTATTGGTCTAATGGTGAAGATTTTTGTTTTCTTGAAGTTGAGATGGAGTCCATATCTTTGCATAATGAACCTATTTAATAACAGATCAGAATCTTGATCTATTGTATCCCACGGTCGTGATCTTCATCTTACTCAAGCCCATTGTTACAGGCATTGGCTTGATCCAACGTGTTGAGGATCTTCTTTTTTTACTTATTTTAACATAATGATAGCAACAACAACACAAATTAATTCCTTACCATCACATAATTTCCAGTCTATGCTTGAGTTTCTTTAAGATATTTTAATAGCTGAAAGTCTAAAAAGTCTATTCATTTTATGAATATGTTTCTTACATGCAGAGTAATCAATTCCAACACTATATTACTGTGACATGCCATCAAGTCAACTAGTACTCATAGCAACCATATGAACAACAGATCTGAACCCATCAGCTACCATCCTCACGATTTCTGATATACTCAAGCCCATTGTTACAGGAACTGTAGAAATCTATCTTCATTTAGATTATCCTCTTTTTGTCTGAGCATCCAATTTTTCCAACATGACAGCTTTTCCCAAGGAGTAGTGCCTTCTAAAAACATGCCCAAAAACATGAGATGAAGTTTCACCATCCTTGTCTCTACAGACCACCCTGGTTGCACTTCCTCTAATAAAGTAAAACTTCTCATTGCCTTTCCTAAACTAAAGTCTTTCTAGAAGCAGATCACCAGATCTTTCTCCCACAGAACCATTGATGGGTTAGAACTCCTGGATTTTCAGTTAGAAATGAAATATTACTATTTATGAAAGCAGGATTATTTTCTTCTTTTATTGTTCTAATGTACAAGAGTTCTCTGTGTCTTTCTATTCTCTCTCTTCATATCATCTATTGGTTGTAGAAAAAAAGTTAGTGTTTCTTACAGCTTGCCACAGCCTTTGTAAAACTAAGTTATGGTGGACTAGAGATACGGAGCTATGCTGTCAACCCAAAGGCAGATCATTCGAGATCACTAGCTGCTCCAAGGAAGAAAGAGCCGCAATCTCATTGTGTGTGGTTTACAGCCTTTGAAAACCCACTGGAGGGTCAATTATGAGTGAGTGAAAACATAATTAGATTGTTTTTATTGATTTTAAGGAAACTTTACAGAGACTTAGGGTTTCTAGTCATTCATTGTTGCACTTTTCTTCCTGCCCACCCTTCCCACCAATTCACTCTTCTTGAAAAGAAACTCATTGTTATGCAATCCCTCCCTCCAAAGTCCACTCCACTATGCCGCCTTCACTCTGGAGTTCTGTAATGACAAGAATACCCAATCATATATCCCTTTTAAACAGTTCTCTCCCTCATCTGTTTCAATGCAGTATACGACTTTCCTCCCCTCCTTTTCTGTCTTCCCTCAATCCTGTAACTAGATTTCTGGATTGTATGCTTATCATGTTATTTAACATCTTCCTCTGTTCTCTATAATTTTTAATCACTTCAAACTAAATTTAGATCAGAATTCAGCAAACTGCAACCTGGGGACCCAATGCCATGGCTGCTTTCATACTAAAATTTTGGAGAGCAATAGTTTTGTGAGAGGCTGTATCACCTGAAAAGCTGAATAACTAACTATCTGCTTTTTTTTTCTTAAGAAAAAGTTGACCAGCTCCTCTAGAGGCTTGATTAAGTTTAATGAATTTCCTGAGTTCCAGACTTAATCTTCCATGCCCTGTATCATGTAGTCACAGTTTTAGCACATAATTATAATCAAAGTCAATTGATGAAGCCAGTATGGTGACTTTCTTTCTTTCTTTCGTGGCTGACAGGTTACAGACAGGAGGAAGTCAAGATGCACTCGTGGCCGTCATAGCTTCCAGTTAAGAAAACGATGGCCCTTTGCCAAAGCACTGCTGTTGTGAGGGGAATCAGAACCTGTCTGTATTCCATACGAACCTCAGGTAATGAGAGAATGAAGTACAAACTCCAGCTGACTCATTGGGAGTGATGGGGCTAAATCTATTTTCATCTCTACATATTAGCACATACACCACCTCCTGGCAGCAGCCCTGACTGGAGCTGACAGAGCCAGTGCTTTAGTTAAGCCTTCAAAAGCCCAACCCACTGTTAATGGGACATCTGCTCTGAATGTGCAGATAAATAGGATGATCGTGAATCATGTGGTCAGTTGTCCATTTCAGTGCATGTCCTTTTTCAGTCATCTGATCTTTAGTCTGAAGCAATGTTTCATCACTTATCAATAGATCATGATTTCCAGAAGCCCTCAGAGGTGATGTTGCTAGCACAGGGACACTGAGGCAGAGTAATCCAACACATAGCTGGAGTGGTGTACGTTCTCATAAAGGAAAGTTGCTTCCTTTTCTGTGTTAACAGATGTCCAATGCAATCATTCTCTGCTCAAGGCTGGCTTCATAAGTGTATCACACATGACTTTGACTTAATATTGAGTGAATAATGCCTTCTATTAGCTACTTGTTTGTCGAAGTGGAAGGAGGAAATTACAGATAGAATTAAACCCAAGTCAATTCCTTTTTGTTGGGTCAGGAGTACTGATCCACAGCTGTCCCTTCTTTGGGTTTTCAAGACTGTAAATCACACAGAAGGAGATTGTCCAGATTTCTCACGTGTTTCAAATGTTAAGCCCCTATACTTGTGAATCTAGTCCCATTTGGGAATTGGATACTCTTCATTATGTTAGTGAAGCCATATCTGGATAGAGTATGTCATAAATAAATCACTTTTGAGATAGAAAACAATAGACTAGACAAAGAGAATGAAGCATAAATGAAAGGAAAAATATTTGTCACATGAAAATCTCCAAGGAAACAAGGAACAGAAGCTGCAAAGAAGCAAGGATCATTCCCTAAGAAGGGAGACAGAAAGACACATACACACACATACACACACAGTGAGGGTGAGGGCGAGGGCAAGATTTCCTCTAGAGCCTATATTCTGATTCCAGCCGCTAAACTGTGGGAAATAAATGTGTTAATGCCACCTACTTGTGATATTTCTGTTAGATAGCTAGGACAGAGAAGGCTTGAAAGGTTAAAGTGTAAGGCAGAAAGACCATAAATGAAGCAAGAATGAGATTAAGTAGGCACAAGAAGTCACTGGCCTCCAGCACCAGAAGCCTCTCCTCCCAACCAAGAAACAGCATCAGAGAAATAAAAACTCTGCCTGCTGAGTTCCTCTGTCCTCCATCTGTGGTGTGAATCTGTGGCAGCAACATCCTCAGGAAATTAACCCCCCTTTTCTCTCCTGCCTCCTTCCAGTCTGAAAGACCTTATCCCATCTCACCTGCACAAAACCCAGAGCCTGTGATTTAGAGATGTACTTTAAGAAAAATAAGGTAAAAAAATAGTACAACCATAGCACATTTTCAGGGAGCTCTGGTGGCTTAGTGGTAAGGAGTTGTGTTGTCAATCCAAAGGCAGGTGGTTTGAATCCACTTTCTATTCCAGGGAAGAAAGATAGACAATCTCCTCCAGTGAAATTTACAGCCTTGAAAAACCCACTGAAAGGTCAGCTTTGAATCAATCCCACCTCAGTGGTACATAACACAACTACATTTTCACGGCAGAAAAACTAGAAAATACACAAAAGGAAAAACAATAATCATATCAGCCTCAGGTAATATGAGTTGCCTTTCATTAGAGGAAAAAAATATTTAATATGTGCAAATATATACATAAACACATTATTTCTCAAAGCTTGTTCTAGACTTAAGGTGGAAAAAGAATGAGATAGTCTTTTAAAGTCCTTAGTGGATATTATCCAACACTATTGCATAACTTGGTGTCTGTGTCTGCTGCTGGCCTCAGCAACCTACTTTGCTGAAGGCCTGAAATAACAAACAGATCAGGAACCATCCGGCTGCTTCATTTACAGACTCTGCAGTGATAGGGCACAATCTTCCATGAGGTGAGCTATCTTTTACTAAGTCCATGGGCTGATTTTTAGCCAAGAGTGTGCTAATGCAAGTGAGAAGACCTCTAATCCTTGAGACTATTCCAGACTGCAAGCATGCAAAAATGGGAGCTTATTCCCAGGGCAGAAACCTCACATTTCCTGGGGAATTGGAGTCCCTGATGCAGAGAAAGGAAAAAAAAAGGAAGCCCTGTTATTTTTAAAGACACCTCCAAGCCTTCAGTGTGAATTGTGTTGCTTATTTACTACAGGTCTGTTGTGCTTTTTGTGCTGGGCTGTGATCTGAAAAGCCTTTGTTTACCAGGTGTTCCATGGTAGAAAGATGGAAAAAGTCTCCTCAGTCTCCTCCTTTAAAATTTGAAGCCTAGGATATCACATAGAAGGTCACTATGAATTATTGTTGTTGTTATGTACCATCAACTTGAGTATGACTCATAGCAACCCTATGAAGAGCAGGTCTGATCCCTGCTCTATCCAGTTCCAATCTTGCAATCTACATACTCAAGTCCATTGTTGCAGTAACTATGTCAATCCAACTGGTTAAGAGTCTTCCTCTCCTTTGTTGTTCTCCCACCTTTCCAAGCATGATGTCCCTCTCCAAGGAATAGCCTCTCCTAGCAACAGGCCCAAAGTATGCAAGATAAAACTTCTTCATCCTTGCTTCCAAGGAGCACTATGGCCGTATCATCTCCAAGAGATGTATCTGTTTGTTCTTTAGGCAGTCCATGGAATATTCAATACTCTTCTCCTATACCACATTTCAAAGGTATTCATTTGTGTTGTTTTCCTTATTCATTATCCAGCTCTTGGATGCATAGCAACTGATTGAAAAGACCGTGGTCTGAATCAGGCATACTTTAGTTCTCAAACTAATACCATTACTCCTCAGTAATTTATAAAACTCCCTGACTGCAGACTTTCCTAGTGCAATATGTCTCCAGATCCCCTGATTGCTGTACCAAGTGGCTTGATTATGGATTCACGTAAGATGGAGTCAATGACAGTTTCGATCTTTCTTTTTTTTTTTTTATCATGATGTTGCCTATAAGTCCAGTGGTGAGAATTTTTGTTTTCTTGATGTTGAGATGCAATCCATATTGAAGGCTGCAGTGTTTAATCTTCTGCAGCAAGTGTGTCACCTCCCTCTCATTTGCAGCAAGCAAGGTTGTGTCAACTTAATACTGAAGGTTATTGATGGGTCTTCCTCCAATCATGTTGTCACATTCTTCTCCATAGAGTCCTGCTTCTCGAATAATTTTCTCAGTACATAAATTAGATAGATATGGAAAAAGATTCAAGACCTTTCTTAATTTTAACACACGTAGTGGTCCCATACTCTGTTTGCATAATAGCTTCTTAGTGTAGGTATGTTTTTGTTGTTGTTCTTATGTACCATCAAGTCACTTGCAATTCATAGCAACACTTATGTACAAAAGCCCTTCACCCTACTCTATCCTGTGTCATTCTCATTGTCTCTGCCACACCCACTCCCACTACCTCAATCACTGAATCAATCCATCTCATTGAGGGTCTTCCTATCCTGCACTGTCCCCCCACCCTCCCAAGCATGATGTCCCTCTCCAGGGACTGGTCCCTTCTTGCAGTAGGTCCAAAGTATGTCAGATGAAGCTTCAGAATCCTTGACTCCAAGAAGCAGCATGGCTTCACTCTCTCTACGACGAACCTGTTTGTTCTCCCAGCAGTCCATGGTATATTCAACACTCTTCTCCAGCACCACAGCTCAAAGGCATCAATTCTCTTTCTATCATCCCTAGTCACCATCAAGCTCTCCAATGCATAGCATGAAATTGAGGAAACTATAGCCCAGATCAGGTGCACCTTAGTCTCCAACCTGACATCGTTGTTCTTCACTACTCTGGAGAGGTCCCTCACAGCAGACTTTCCCAATTCAATTTGTCTCTTGATTTCCTGGCTTGATTTCCAAGAGTGTTGACTGTGGAGCCAAGCAAACTAAAACTATTTACTATCTCAATCTCTTCACCATCCATCCTAATGCTGCCAATTGGCAAGAATCTTTGTTTTCTTGATGTTGAGCTTCAATCAGTATTGAAGGCTGTAGTCCTTGACCTTCTGCAGCAAGCGCTTTAGGTCCTCCTCAATTTCAGCAAGCAGAGTTCCATCATCTGCATAACACAGGTTGTTGTTGAATCTTCTACCAATCCTGATGCCACATTTCTCTTTGTACAGCCCAGGATCCCAGATGATTTGTTCTGCATACAGATTGCAAAGGTATGGAGACAGAATACATCCCTAGCGGACCTCCTTCCCAATTTTGCAGTGTCTCCTTGCTCTGTTTTGACGACTGCCTCTTGGTCCAAGTATAGGTTTCTCATAAGCACAATAAAATGTTCTGGGATTCCCATTCTTCTAGTCAGCCACAGCTAAGCACATTTGTTCTGGCACTCCCATTCTTCTCAGTGTCAGCCATAATTTTTGAGCCACACAGCCAAATGTTTTTATATGGTCAATAAAATATAAATAGACATTCTTCTAGTATTTGCTTTCAGCCAGCATCCATCTGACACCAGCAATGGTATCCATGGTGCCATAGCTCATTTGTATACTGTTCTAGTAATTTTATGGTCTTTAGTATTATTTTGCTTGCATGTGATATTGCTTATATTGTTCAATAATGTCCACATTCTATTGGATTGCCTTTCTTGAGAATAAGAACAAATATGGGTCTCTTCCAAACAGAAGAGTTGCTAGACAACTATCCTCCAAATTTCCTGGCCTAAACTGGTGAGCACGTCCAAGGCTGCATCTGTCATTTGAAACCTCTCAATTGGTATCCCACCTATTCACAGGATATTAATTTTTACCCATGCCTTCAGAGCAGCTTAAACTTCTTCCATCCTTACTATTGACTCTTGCTCATATGGTATTTCCTGAAATATTTCAGTACTGGTCAGTTCCTTTTGGAACAGTGATACACAGTGATTCTGCGTATCCCCTCCATCTTCTTTTGATGCTTCCTCTATCATTCAAGATTTTGCCGGTACATTCTCTAAGTATTGCAAC
This sequence comes from Elephantulus edwardii, assembly GCF_000299155.1. NCBI lineage: Eukaryota > Metazoa > Chordata > Mammalia > Macroscelidea > Macroscelididae > Elephantulus > Elephantulus edwardii. Next base: position 24,134,871 of record NW_006399755.1, read on the forward strand.
TTGAGATTTGATTTTTTTTCAGCTTTAGAAATGTTGTGTGAGTTATTTTCTTTTTATTCTCCAATAACAACTCTTTGCTTTGTCTTTTTTAACTGTCCTTTGAAATTGTCTCTTCAGTTCTTTTACCTTATCTCTTCCCTTTGCTTTGGCTTCTTGATGCTCAAGTGCAATTTTTAGAGTCTTCTCTGACATCCATTTTGGTTTTTTCTTCCTCTTCTGACTTTGTAGTGATGTTTTTCTTTCTTCATGGATGATATCCCTGATGTCGTCCCACAAACAACTCAGCTGGTCTTCAAAAGTTGGTATTCAAAATATAAAAAAAAGAAAAGAAAACAAAAGTTGGTATTCAATGCTTCAAACCTTTCCTTAAGATTTTTTTTAATTCAAGTGGCATAGACTCATGATAATATTTTGCCTCTTCTGTACTTGTTCTCATTTTCTTCAACCTCAACTTGAGTTTGCACATGATGGTCTGTTCCATAGCTGGCTGCTGGCTTGGTTTTGATTACTAATATTGAGCTTCTCCAATGATTCCTTCCAAGATGTAGTTAATCTGATTCCTATGCAGTCCATCTGTTGAAGTCCATGTATAAAGGAGCCATTTGTGTTTTTAAAATAAGGTATTTGCAATGAATAAATCGTTGAAAGTACAAAATTTGTTCCTTCTATTTCTGGTCTTGCTTCTGTCAGCAAGTCTGTATATCCTGATTAAACTTCCTTATTCATGGTTTTCAACTTTTGCTTTCTAGCACCAATTAGTATTAATGCATCTTGATTGCATTGTTGATCAACTTCACACTGCAAAATTTGATAAAAATCCTCCTCTTTGGCTTTGCTATTGGTGCATCTACTTGAATAATAGTCATATAAGCAGATGTTTTAGGCATATGGTTAATATTCCATCATTCACTACAGAGTACTTCAGGATCAAACTTGAAATTATCTTTCTACCTCTGAATCCAGTATCATTCTTCCTCTGTTTTCCATTCCTGGCATTGTAAACTATGTGACTGTTTAATTCAAAGTGGCCAAAGTCAATAGGTCCGATCTCACTTATGACTAGAATGTCGTGTGTTCCATTTCATCTTTTACAACTTCTAGTTTTCTAACATCATGTTTCATACGGTCCATGTTCCAACTACTAATGGATGTTTGCAGTTGTCTCGCCTCATTTTTATTGGCTTCTATAACCTGTGCTTCTCTATTGTTCATAGGATTTTCAGAGTCCTGTCATTTCAGAAACAGTGGATTAGAACTATGGATTACAATCAGTTAAGCAGCAGTGAGTTTTTGATTGTTCAGAGGACTGAGAGGAGAGGAGCTGTCCACATTTAACTTAAAGACTAAAACTTCACGTCTGTAAGAGAGGGCTTTCACTTTGAACTTCTCAAAGATACTTGAGATCTGGAAACCAGGTGACAATTGTAGACACTTTGTAGGTCTCAATCTGACTCAAGAGCAAGGACCAGGCCTTTCTTCGGCCTTCCCGTGTACTGCCAGCAGGTGGCAGCAAAGTATAAAGCAAAGAGGAATGCTGGTTTGCAAGCACACGGGGAGGGGGGGAAAAAGGTTGGTGGTTTAGTCTGTAGTGAGTCATACTGTTGATGCAAAGGCCTCTCTGGCAGTTTGAATTCACCAACATCTCCTCCAGAGAATTTTGGGCGATTTCCTCCAGTATGATTTACAGCATCACAATGGAGAGTCAGCAAAGAGTCAGTTTGGACTCGATTATAGTAAGTGAAGGAAAAGCATTTCGGCTTCATGAGTAACTTAGGTAACGCTATACCAATTGGCCAGGGCACAATTTTTTTTTGACTCTGGGAATTTGGAGGCAAGAGGAATCGTGTCCTCAGTCAGCGTCCATTCCAGTCTTCACAGTAGGATGAGTCCTAATCTCTGAGAAAGGATCTTTGCCCAGAGGAGTAGTATATGATAAACTGGCTTTGATATTGATGAGCCTCTAGGCATGGACTCCTCTCCTCAATGTGTCACTCACTAGTGCTGAGTCATGCAAAAGTTACTGTTATTGTGTACCATCGGTAAGAACCGACCCACAACTGACCCTCCACTGGTGGGTTTTCAGAAGCAGTAATCAGAGGGGAGGAGATTGTCCATCCTTCCCACAGAGCAACTGATGTATTTGAACTGTGTTCTTTCAGGATTGCACTGCAGATTCTTACCACTAGTCCACTAGAGCAAAAGGTACTTGGACTTCATATTCTCACTGAGGATATTATTAACTCTCGTGCTTCTCTAAATAGGATCAAGTGAATGTATGCTTGTTAAGTGATAGATTAACTCTTAACACACTGGCAGCCCTCAGTAAATTATAGTTCTTTTGCTCCACCCAACACAGATCTATCAGGGAACTTTGGTGGCCTAGTGGAGTTTGGAATCCAGCAGAGACTCCAAGGGAGAAAAAATGAGCGATTTCTTCTTGTAAAATGCAGAACCTCTAAAGACCTGCTGAAGAATCATCTTTGAGTTGGTTCTGACTCAATGGCAGTGAGTCCGGGATTTTTGAAGACAACATAAAAATTAGAGGACTAAGAATATAGAATCAATATTAAGAGAAATGTCATTTGAAAAAGGATTCTCAAAGGAGAATTTTCAGAGTTGACTAATCTGTAAGCAAGCAGTAACATTTCTTTGTCCTAAACATTTCACTCAAATTAATTTTGCCCCATTTCAATCAAAAAAATGTGCCAAAGTCTCAGTGTCACATTTATGCAACCATTTTTTATTTAAAAAATAACACAACCAAACTTTCCTTGTATCTCTGTCAACATTTCTTAGTGCTATTTCACACTAATAGACTACAATATAGAGGGTGGAGGGACAGCACAAGAGAGAAAGACCCTCATTTAGATGGATTGGCTCAGTGACTGGGGTATTGGGAGTAGATGTGTCAGAGACAATAAGGTTATTTCAGAATAGAGCAAGGTTCAGAGCTGTCGTGCACAGGGTCACTTTGGGTTGCAAGTGACTCAACAGCACATAATAATGGAAAATTAAAGTAAAAATCATGTTACTTTCTTTAAAAAATGTGCTTAGAATCTACATTATGCATTGTCACAGATACTGAAAGATACATGTAAATATGACATAGCTTGCTGTGAACTTTCTGGAAATGGAAAGTCTAGCCAGAAAGCAACAGAAGTCATTTTTAAAATGAGGCTTGCTGCTTATATACCAATGAGAGAAAGAGACAATAAAAAGTTAACAAAATAAAAACTGCACATAGACTAAGAAACAGTTGGTCAAACAGAACTAGTTACATTCTATTACTTAAAATCAAGAAAGAAGGGTGGGTGCAGCAATCAAGAAACAAGTTCACACTGGCCCAATAGGCAACATCATGATAGACAAAAGACTGAAATTGGCAATCATTTCGTTCTCCTTGGCGCTACAATTAACATCTGTGGTAGTAGCATCCAAGAAATTATGATCTGTTTTACCAGGAATATCTGCTGTCAAAGGGCTTCTCCAAAATGCTAAGGAGTAAGGTTGTCAGTACAAAGACTAGGGAACAGTGACCCCATCCCAGGGTGTTTTTCAATTGCTTCATATGAAGGTGAAAACTGAACAATGACTAAGGAAGAATCAATGCCCGTGAATAGTAGTTTTGGAAAAGAATATTGACTAGAATAAGGAGCACGTCTGTGGTAAGGTATGGAATTTGAATATACCAGATGCCATGTGGTAGAAAGATGGGAAATCTCCCATATGATTTACTGCCTCTGAAAACATGCTAGATGGTCAGCTAAGGTCACTTCTAACTCCACAGAAGGTAACAACAACACTAACGATGCCATGCACTGCCAAAAGAGCATCAAATCTGTTTTGAAAGATGTACAAACAGAACGTTCTTTAGAAGTGATAATGTAAAAAAAAAAAAAAAGAAGTGATAATGTTGTGATTTCTTGCATACTTTGGACCTGGAATCAGGAAAGGACAAACCCTGAAGAAAGACATTATACTTGGAAATGTGGAAAGTCAAAAATAGAGGAAAATCCTCAACAAGATGAATTGACATGACACACCGATTGCAACAATGGAACTCAGCATAGTGCAGAGTGTGAAGATGGATCAGGGAAGGGTCTGTTCTGTGTATAGAGGTTCTGTGCATGGCACGCAAAAACAATAAATGAGAACCAGAGTCACTTGCTCATACCCATCTAATACATGCATGACATGCATGTCTGTGTTAACCTCCTTTACTAACAGAATTTTGGCATGTGGGTTTCTTCAACCTTTTTGCCTTTTTTATGAGAAACAATGAAATATCATTTCAGCCCACTTGAGCACTTGTACATTATCACATGTTGGTGGAAATGTATTTTTTTCACAAAGACAGATCCATGCATTTATTATCCATTCATTTCTATTGAAAGAAACAAAAAGCTGTCTTATCCTTGTCCACTCTCTCCATTTTCACTTATCTCCATGCACAGGAAGCTGACAAACATAGACTGCATCAGCAGGACTCTCATGACTTCTCACTTTGAGTTTGAATTGCTGGCGGGAAACTGCTGTTTCTGTTGTGTGTCATCAACTTAGAACTCACCCATAACTGACCCTGCAGAGGGTTTTCAGAGGCAGTTAATCACAAAGAAAGCGATTACCCATCTTTCTCCCATGGAGAAACTGGTGAGTTTCAGCCACATGCCTTTGTGTTGCCAGTACAACCCCTGACCATTAGACCACCAGAGCTCAACAGCAGGAAACTGGGGGGAAGTAAAGAGAGTAATATTGAATTGTGTATTCCTGTCTCCATCCCTGTGAGATAACCTCCACATGTCCATGTTCCTCAACACAAGTCAGGTGTTCCTCTCAAAGTGATTAATGCTTTAACTCTAGTCTCTGGTAACTGCTCACTCTCATAATTTTTGCTCCCCCTCAACAGGTGATAACAAGGTGACTGCTAATCTCTTAATGTACTTCTGCAACATGAGCTCAGAATCTCAAAGGAATGAATACATGTGCCAAGAGATATGTGCAATCTTCTGAACAACCTCTTATGGTATAATCTCTTGGCAGGGTGAAAGGGTACCTCCCTCACTAGTTAAGAAATGTGTCTGTTTGACATCATCTGTAATCTCTGAATTCCTCTCTGGTTCTCTCAGTCTGGATACAATAGTAAACTATGACACAACGGAACTGGGCTAATTCCTATAGAATATTGGGTTGATAGAGATGAAATGACAGAATTTAAATCCAAGATAAAGTACCACAATTATTGTTAATAGAAATGGATTGACACAGTCACTGTAACGGCGAGCTTGTACAGTGGGAAACAGTGAGGATGGCACAAGATAAGGTAAGGTTCAGATCTGTGGTTCACTGGGTCACTGTGAGTCATAGTCAACTTAACAGCATCTAACAACAATCATTATTATAAGAAACTAGTAGGAAGTTAATACAAGTATTTTTTTAAAAATCAAACCAAAACAAACAAATTCATCTTAAATAAGGAAAGGAGAAAAGAAGATGGCTAGGGAAAGAAAGAAGAATGCAGATTGAAGCATGACAATTTGTGGTCTTGTGGGAAGCTGTCCATACGGCATGCAGTCAACTCTTTATCTGTAAGTCTTGGGTGGACACATTCACCTTTAGGAAGTTCACCAATATCTAGATAGTCCCTTAGAATCTTCAGTTTGGCATCTGGTAGGAAGTATCACCCCTGCAGTTCTCAAGTTTTTAACAGTGGCAATAAACTCTGAAATCCCCTTTGGGGGTGAAGTAGCTTCAGAGGTTTCCATCTGGCCTTTCCTATTTTAGTAGTTCTCACTTCCTAAGTCAGAGAACAAATACGGAGATGTTGACATTGACAAGGATCAATATACTCCAGGAGTAGGAATAAAAACAAGCTATAATATCTAAGACTCAAACAAGGATGCTATCTGACTTCCATATGTTCTAATATAGTACACAGTAGTGTTTCTGATTTTTAGGTTTTAGTATGAATTCAGGGCCAACTTAATATCTCCTACAAAATTAAATTTCTCTTCCTCAAATGCATAGTTTGGTAAGTGGCTCCAGATGTCTCTGCTAAAGTATTGAAGGAAGAAGTGTATTTTTTCAAAGAGACTCAGTCTTACTTTTAGTTCTATAAGCAGAATTATTTCTGGAAACTTGATAAGAAGATGTAAATCCCTATATGGTGTCTCAAGTTAGTCATCTGTTCAGCAGACTAAAAATTGTCTTTCTTTATATACAAATTCTGAGGCTTTTACATTCAATTAGCCATTATCACAGATACCTATGGTTAAAATAACTGCCAATTTGTTTTATCTGTCAAGTTAACAGGCATGATATTACAGAAAAGAAAGAATTTTTTTTGGTTAAAAGTTTAAAAGTTAGTACAATTATGGACTGTTCTTATTATGTGCCATCAAGTCATCTGCAATTGATAGTGACCCTATGTACAACAGCTCGGAACCCTGCCCTGTCCTGTGTCAGTCTCACGGACTCTGATATACATAATCACATTGCCCTAGCTATTGTATCAATCCATCCAGGGTTTTTCTCTTCACCTGTGTGGTCTCTCTACCCTTCCAAACATAATGTCCTTCTCCAAGGACTGGTGCCTCCTGGCCATGAGCCCAAACAATATGAGACAGAGTTTTCAAATCTCTGCCTCCAAGGAGAAACTTGGTTTCACTCTCTACACAACAGACTTAATAATTCTCTTGGTGATTCATACTCTTCTCCAGGACCACAACTCAAAAGCATCAATTATTTTTCTACCATCCTTAGTCATTGTCCAGTTCTCTGTTGGCACGTAATTGTGAAGACCATGGCCTGGATCAGGAACA
>NW_006399755.1:24143268-24145112 GCF_000299155.1 Elephantulus edwardii
ATGTGTTAGCTTTTTAAGGAAGTGCCAAACTGCCTTCCAGAATGTACAATTTGGTAATACTGTGTCAGACAAGAGTCTTACAGTAAAGTTTACAGAATGTTCCTTGTCCTCTACAAGAAAATTATTAATAACCTAATTATAAAATGGGCAAAAGACACGGAAAGAATTTTCACAGAGGAAGATACTTGAATGGCAAATGGGCACATGAAGAAATGCTCCAAATCACTAACAACAAGAGAGATGCAAATCAAAACCACAATGAGGTATCATCTCGCTCCAAAAACAATGGCAAAGTTTAACAGAGCAGTAAGTAATAAATGTTGTAGAGGATGTGGTAAAAAAGGGACTCTTATACATTGTTGGTGGGATTGCAATTAGTCTTTTGATTTCCTGACTGCTGGTGCAAAGAGTGCTGATTGTGGAGTCAAGCAAGCTGCAATTGGCAACAACTTCAATCTCTTCTCCAGCTATCATAGTACTGTCAATTGGCCCAGTGATGAGAATCTTTGTATTCTTTCTGTACTGTTTCAATTCATATTGAAGAATACAGTCCTTGATACTCTGCAGCAAATGCTTCGGGTCCTCCTCAGTTTCAGCAAGCATAACACAGGCTGTTGATGTGTCTTCCTCCAATCCTGATGCCACACTCCTCTTCACAAAATCCAGCCTTCTGAATGATCTGTTCTGCCTGTAGATGGAAAAGGTATGGAAACAGGACACATCCCCAACACACTCCCTTCCTAATTTTGAACCATGCAGTGTATTCTTGCTCTGTTTTTATTACTGCCTTCTGGTCCAAGTATAGGTTTCACATGTGCACAATCAAGTGTTGTGAGATTCCCATTCTCCTCAAGGTTAGCCATAATGCGTTGTGATCTACACAGTCAAATGCCTTTGTATAGTCAATGAAGTGCACACAGACATTCCTCTGGTACTCTTTTTTTTCAACTAAGACCCATATGACATTGGTGATAATGCCTCTAGTGCCATGGCCTCTTCTAAAATCAGCCTACACTTCAGGCAGTTCTCTGCTGATGTGCACGTCCAGTCGTTTTTGGATAATCCTCAGTAAAATCTGGTTAACTGGCGGGATTTCTGGTGTCTCCATGGCAGCTCCACTTGGTGGCAGTCAGGCAAGGGAAGTATCTGGGCTCTTTTTCATTGTGTGTTACTGTTCTTTTTGCCCTTCAAAGGTGGGTGGGCAGCCCTGACCCTTAGAGTAAGGATAAGTAAGGGTGGAGCCTGCCGAGCCTGCTCCAGGTGCTAGGTTCTAAAATCAGCTTTTAGTTTTGGTAGTTCTTTGTTAATGTGTTATTCCAGCCATTTTTGGATAATATTCAGCACAATTTTGCTTATGTGTGATATTAGTGATATTCATAGATAGTTTCCACAATCTGTCAGATAACCTTTTTTGTAGGATACGGATAAATATGTATCTCTTCCAGTCAGTTGGCCAGAATGTTGTCCTCCAGATTTCTTAACACAACCTGGTGAATGCATCCAGGGCAGCATCTGTTTGTTAAAATATGTCAATTAGTATGTCATCAGTTCCTGGGGCCTTGTTTTTTGCCAATTCCTTCAGAGCAGAGCAGCTTGAACTTCCTCCTTCATCATCATTGCTGCTTGCTCATATGCTGTTTCATGAAATTCCTCTGTAGGCCAGTTCTTTTGGTACAGTGATTCTGTGTACTCCTTCCGTTTTCTTTTAATGATTCCTGGATCATTTAATATTCTGACCATGGTATCCTTAAGAATTTTGACTCAAGGCTTGAATTTGTTCTTCAGTTCCTTCAGCTTAAGAAATACTGAGTGAGTTCAGCCCTTTTGATTTTCTGACTCCAGAT
>NW_006399755.1:24146947-24155411 GCF_000299155.1 Elephantulus edwardii
TATTACCGAATACTTTTTCCCAGTCAGTGGCCTCCCTTTTTACCCTGTTGGAGAAGTTTTTGACATCCATCTCAGTCTTTTCTTCCTCCTCTGTTTCTATAGTGACCTTTAGCTTTTTTCCTGGGTGATATTCTTGATATAGCTCATATGATCTTCATTCATTAATGTCTAATGTCTAAAACCTGTTCACGGGATGGTTTTGAAATTCAGGAGTAAAAGACTCAAGATCAAATTTTGATTCTTATGGATTTACTTCAACGTTCTTTAATTTTAATGTGAACTTTTATATGAATAGTTGTTGGTTTGCTCTGCTTCACAATCAGCACCTGCCTGAGTTTTCATATCTGATATTGAGCTTCTCCGATGATTTTTTCACAAATACAAATTATTTGATTCCTGTTCATCAGTTGAAATCTATGTATATAGTCTTCATTTATATTTCTTATAAAGGGTATTTGCAATAAATGAATCATTGATTGTATAGAGTGCTATCATTATATCTCCAAGCTCATTTCTATCACCAATTCCATATTTTCCGACTATTGATCCTTCTTTATTGTTTTCCATTTTTGTATTCCAGTCACTCATTAGACTTAAGCCATCATTATCAAGGGTTAGGGAATGAGGGAGGGAATGGGGTTGGTGGTAGTGGAAGGGGTTGCTAGTGGGTTGGGGAGAATGAGTCAAGACACCCTTGCCCAGGGTAAGGGGATGACATTAAATCTATTGGTTACTTCTATAATGGGGAAAAAGGCTTTCATATGCTCCTTTCTGTAAAATGTTCATCTGTCAGATACTGTTCTAAAGCTGAGCATTCCAATTAAGATAGACTAGGAAGAAAAATGTGCCATTCACTTCTGAAATAATAGGCCTTGGAAAACCCTATGTACAATAGAGCAGATTTAGACTAGACTAGCTGATATCGCAACTGAGACTGACCACTCAAATATGGAAATGCAAACGAGGAGAAACAGTTGTAAGCAGACACTAGTGATTGTAAGGTAGGATGTGAGAAGAATTTAGGAAAATTGGACATTGTTAAGAAAGAAACAGAATGCATAAATATTGACATACTAGGTATTGGTGAAATGAGATGGACTGGGACGGGGCATTTTGAATCAGACAATTATATGATCTACTATGCCAGGGATGAAAAGGTGAGGAAAAAAGGGCTCACTTCTATAATGAAAAAAGTAATGTCTAGATCCCTCTTGAAATACAGTGTTAGGAATGATAGGATAATATCCATACACACACAAGGAAACCCAGTGAATTATGGACTATTATGGTTGTTAGGTGCTGTCGAGTCAAGTATGACTCACAGCAATCTTATAAACAAAATATCTGAACCCTGTTCTATCCTGCACCATCCTCACACATCCTGACACACAAGAGCTTATTGCAGCAGTCACTGGGTCAATACACCTGGATGAAAGTCTTCCTCTCCTTCACCAACCCTCCATGTTTTCCAGCATCATGTCTCTCTCCAAGGAATAGTTCCTCTAGTAACATACCCAAAGTATGTGAGGCAAAGCCTCATCACTTTTTGCCTCCAAAGAGTACTCTGGCTGCACCATCTTCAAAACATCTGTTTGCTCTCTTTACCACCCATGGGATGTTCAATGTTCTTCTCCAAAACCAGAGCTGAAAGACATCAATTATTCTCCTGTCATACTTATTCGTTATCCAGCTTTCAGATAAATAACAAGTGATCAGAAAGACTATGGCCTGAATCAGACATACCTTAGTCTTAATTCCTTACTGAATTACCAACCAGGCTCTAGGAAGTATTATCAAAATTGGAGGGAGACTCATCAATAACCTGTGTTATGCCAATGACACGACCTTACTTGCTGAAATTGAGGAGGGCTTCAAGCACTTGTTCCAGAAGATCATGGAATACAGCCCTTGTATGGGTTGCATCTCAAAGTCAAGATAACCAAGATTCTTACTATGGGACCAATAGGCAGCATCATGATGTATGGAGAGGAGATTAAAACTGTCAACAGCTTCAACTTGCTTAGATCCACAATTATCACCCTTGGCACCAGCAGTCAGGAAACAAGGAGACACACTGCTCTGGGAAAATCTGCATTTAGGGACCTTTCCAAATTATTGAGCAGTAGTGATGTCAGTTTGAGGACTAAGGTGTATCTATTTTAGGCCATAGTCTTCCTGATTACTAGCTATGCATCCGAGAACAGGACAATAAAAAAGGATGACAGAAAAAGAATTGATGTCTTTGAGCTGTGGTGTTGGAAAAGAGCGTTGCACATTCCATGGATGGCCAAGAGAATGAACAGATATATTTTGGAGGTGGTGCAGCCAGAGTGCTCTTTGGAGCAAAACATGTTGCTAGGAGTGGCTATTCCTTAGAGAAGGACATGATGTTGGGAAGGTTGGAGGGTAGGCAAGGGAGATGAAGACTCTTACACAGGTGGATTGATGTGGTGACTGTTGCAATGGGCTTGTGTGTGTCAGGAAGTATGAGGATGACACAGGATACAACAAGGTTTAGATCTTTTGGTCATAGGGTCATTATGAGTTGTGTTGACTTGACAGCACCTAACAACAACAACAAAAACAAATGAGTAAAATGGGCTTCTCCAGATGTTTCTTCTCAACAACATTTAACTTTGGTAAGAGTTTTCCATACCATTTTAATCTGTAGGCAGAATAGATCATTCAAGAGCCTGAGCCTTACGAAGAGTAATGTGGCATCACGATTGAAGGAAGACTCATCAACAACCTGCCATATACAGATGATACAACATTACTTGATGAAACTGAGGAGAACCTGAAGTATCTACTGCAAAAAGTCAAGAGCTTCAGCCTAAAATATGGACTGAACTCAACATAAAAAAAAAAAATTCTCACCACTAGGCTAATTGGCAGCATCATGACAGACAAAGAAGAGATTAAGATTGTTAACAATTTTGGTTTCTTTGGCTCCAGCAGCCAGGAAATCAAAAGATGAATTGCATTTGGAAAGTCTGCTGTCAAGGACTGCTCCAGAGTATTGGGGAGTGATGATGTCAGTCTAGAGATTAAGGTGCACCTGATTCAGGTCACGGTTTTTGCAATTACTTGCTATGCATCAGAAAGCTGGACAATGACTAAGTATGATAGAAGAATTGATGCCTTTGTGTTGTGGTCCTGGAGAAGAGTAATGAATATAATAATATGGACTGCTAAGAGAACAAATGGGTCTGTCCTGGAGAGGGTGAAACTCGGCTGCTCCTTGGAAGCATGGATTTTGAAGATCCATCTGTCATGCTTTGAACATGTTGCCAGGAAGGACCATGCCTTATTGAAGGACATCATGCTTGGAAGGTTAGAAGAACAGTGGAAAAGAGGAAAAGAGGAAAATTCTGGATAAGATGGATTGAATCAGTGACTGTAGTAATGGGGGTAGATATGTTGGAGACAATGAGGTTGGCTCAAGAGCTGTTGGACACTGGGTCGTATTAGTCACAAGCAACTTGACATCACACAATAACAACAGTTACAACAACTTAAATAGTTTACTGAGATAAAGAGAGAATATGTATCAGTATTGATCTTTAGTATATAGAGAATTTATTCCTTTTGAATTAAAGGGTATAATAGGAAAATGAGCACTTAAATTCCTGACAATCCTTCAATTTTACATGACTAGTTTTCTTCCTTGAGTTTCTTATCTAAGATAAGGCATCTATTTTTCCAATGCCATTTCTATGTCCCCTATCTCTGTCTATGTCCACAGATATCCTGTTTCTGTGTCCAATTAGTAGAATGGCAGCATCTAATTGTTTTACCTATAAAATTAATCCATCAACTCTTCTGAGTTGTTCAGGTCAATGGCTCTTTGAAAATGCCAAATGAGTTACGAGAAGTCTGGAATGGGACGGAGTTCCATTCTAGTATCTCTTTTTTCTGTTGTTGTATGCTATTGAGTCAGAATTGATCTTTAGCCGATGTTTCAGCAGTTTTTCTGAGGCATTAAGTCACATGGGAGGAGACTGCTCATTTTTCTCCTGTGGAACAGCTAGTGGATTTGAACTGCATGTGTTTGAGGTTGCAGAGTCACTTCTTATCACAAGGCTACCAGAGATCCCTAGTATCTAATTTAAGATTATTTACTTGGTCTCTGACTTAAGGCCAAATTGAGGAAAGAGCTGAGGTCACACCTGCTTCAGGATGAATGCTTTGATACCATAAAGGTATTACAGAAACAAGGCCTCCAGCAGACTTAGTCTTTCTTTGCTTGCAAGAATAGGTCAAAGTCAAATCTACTTAAAAGTAAATATAATTACACAAGTTCTTTCGTTTTTTTTTTTACACAGTTTTTATAGATATCACATACACCATTTGTCTGTCAGTTTACTGTACTGTGGTAGCTTGTGTGTTGCTGTGATGCTGAAGCTATGCTAACTGGTATTTCAAATACCAGCAGGGTCACCTATGATGGACAGGTCACCCATGATGGATAGGTTTCAACAGCTTACAGACTAAGACAGACTAAGAAGTAGGACTAGCTATCCACTCTTGAAATAATAGATCTTTGAAAACCCTATGAATCATGGAAAAGCATTTATAGTGCTTACAGGGAAAGCACTCTAAAGGCAACTGGAGAAGAGCTTCTCCTTTAAAGTAAAATCTCCTGCAGTGATTCAGATAGAATAAGACTTTCTCCCAATAAAAACCTTCATCTCTCTTGTGGAAAGATTAGAGATGAGGAGAAAGAGCTACAGACATCTATTAATAATTAGAATATGGAATGTATGAAATATAAATCTAGGAGAATTAGAAGTTGTCTAAAATAAAATAGAATGTATAAAGATTAACTTCCTAGGCATTAGTGAGCTGAAATGGCTATTGGCCATTTTGAACTTTGGCTACTGGTAATTTTGAATTAAAAAAACGTATGGTCTACTACTGTGTGGCAATTGAAGAAGAATAGTATGGCATGTATCCTCAAAAAGAATTCAAAATCTATCCTATAGCTCAATACTTCGAGTGATAAAACTCTATCCCTAGACATACAAAGAAGATAGGTTAATACAATTAATATTCAATATATTCACCAACTACTAAAGCCAAAAATAAAGAAATTGAGGATTTATACAAAACATGCACTTAAAATATTTTTATAATAATTTATGACTATAATACAAAATTGAAAACAAAGGAAACAACTGATAGTTTGAAAATAAGGCCTTGATGTAAAAAAAAATGAGGCTATAGATTTCATAATAGAATATTATGCAACCAATTCATTGCAAATTTAAAAAAAAACCCATTAACTGTGTCTATAGGTATTCTTATTTGATGGACAGCACAGGAATCAGATTGTCTACATCTGTGGAAAGAGACAGTGGAAAAGCTCAGAGTCAGGAGTCAAAATAAAGCACAGGGCTGACTATGGAAAAAACCAGTTACTGGTGTGCAAGTTCATACTGAAGCTGAGATAAATTATAACAAGTCCACAAACACTAAAATACAATCTTCTGTTTATTCCAACTAAATTTTAAAACTATGTAAAAATGTATTTGATGCAGTGAAAACTAATTACACATGACCAGATGAGTTGTGGAATGATTTCCAGGATATTATCCAAGAAGAAAGCAGAAGGGTATTACAAAGATAGAAGAGAAAGAAAAACAAAAGTATTATAAAGAAAGTTTCTGAATAACATCAGAATCAGAAAGGGCAAAACCAAAAGATGGAATGTTGAAATAATAGTACTGAACAGAAATTTCAAAGGGTAGATTGAGAAGACAAAGAAAAATATAATAATGAAATGTGCAAAGAGCTGGAGTAAGAAAACCAAAAGGAAAGAACATGCTTAGCATTTATGAAGCTGAAAAAGCTGATGAACTAATTTCACCCTTGTGTTGTAATGTTGAAGCATTCTTTAAGTAAAATATTAAATAAGAATCAGCTAGAGAAGATTCCAGGAATTAATGAACAGGTGGAATGTTTCAACAAACCTGTGCCTCCCTGAATGTGCTGACCAATCTATGCGAAGAAGTTGAAAGACAGCTATATGGCCAATTGACTGGAAGAGACCCATTTTTGTTCCCATGCCCGAAAAAGATGATCAAACAGACTATTGTCTGAACAGAGCAAGGGAAATTTGCTTGGTGCAAAAATCAAGAAAGGAGTGCATCAGTAATGTATCCTTTTCAATCTATATACTGAACAGAATCCAAGAGGCTAGACATTATGAAAAAAGAATGTGGCAACAAGATTGGAGGAAGACTCATAAACTACCTGTGTTATGAAGATGATAATGACCTTGCTTCCTGAAACGGTGGAGGCCTTGAAGCACTTGTTGTAGAAGATAAAAAAATACAGCCTTCAGTTTAAAGGCTAGGGTGCACCTTATCCAATTCATGGTATTTTCATTTATTTTGTATGCATCTGAAAGTTAGATAATGAACAAGGAAGATTAAAGAAGAATTTTATACCTTTCAACTGTGGTATTAGTGAAGAGTATTGACTATCCTATGGACTTTCAAAAGAATAAACAAAAAATTCTACCTTTGAGGAAGTATATGACAAGAGGGCTCCTTAAAGTCAATGGTGATAAAACATTACGTCACATGCTTTAAACATGTTTTTAGAAGAAGACTGTCCCCAGATGATGACATTATGCTGGGGATAGTTGGAAAACCCCCAACAAAATGGATTGGCACAGTAGCTCCAACAGTAGACTTAAGCATGTCGTAGGAGGTGGCTGTGGCACAGGAGGAGGCAAGGTTCAGAGGTTCAGATCTGTGGTTCAAAAGGTGACTAGGAGGTATATTTGATTCAATGGTACCTAAGAGCAATGATAACAACATCCACTGATATTCAGCACAGCACTATGATCACTGTATCTGACAATGTCAGTTATTGTTGCTATATGCCATTGAGTTGCTTGTGATCCATAGTGACCCTGTGTACAATAGCCCTAAACCCTGCTCTATCTTTTGCCAATCACACTGCCTCTGACACACCTATCCTGATTACCCCAGTCACTGAATCAATCTACCTCACAGAGGACCTTCCCTCCAGAGCTGTCCCTCCACCTTCCCAAGCACGATGTGCCTCTCCAAGGACCAGTCTGTCCAAATTATGTTAGACAGAGCCTCAGAATCCTTGTCTCCAAGGAGCAGCCTGGTTTAACCCTCTCTAGGATGAACCTGTTTGCATGAGAATATTCTCCCCTGGAAGGAATGATGAGTTGTCTGAGAAGTGTCTGTTGTGAGCTGGAAGGCAGTCTAACAGCTCTAAGTGCTATGAAAGTCTGGCTCCCTGAATAAGCATCTTATTTATGTCCTCAACCTCTATTATTCAAAGATATTTTCCCATCTGCCTTCGATGATTTGCTGTTGCACTTGTCAGTTTTGGTGTGGTGGGTCAGAGTACCCTATTCATAATAGCAATTTCAGCTTGCATCATCATTTGTTATCCCTTAATTAAGCATTCAGTCTCTTCTGGAACTCCATAGCAAACCAAAACCTGATTCTCAGAAGGAGAGTAATTGTTTGCAAAAGATGGTGTGGCTATGCTCCAAAATTTAAGAGTATCATCTTGTGTTTCTCTTAGTGAAGATTAATGTGTTTCTAAACAGTATTTGTCTTAAAAGGACACAGTGGATCTTTGCTTTTACAAGGTCAGAAGCCCAATTAGTGTCTTACACTTTATCTTGACATGCCACAAACTAGTCTTTAGCTTTAGATGTTACTCAAAAGTGATAGTCTTTCAATGTTTTGGTAGCCTTATAAATTATGGTTATATGTGAATGTAATGGTTGCTTTCTCCCACGGAGTGGCTGAAGAGCTTCAAACACTAACCTTTCAGTTAGCAGGTTGATATAACTCATTGCTCCTATTAAGATTAACAGCCTTGGAAACCCAATGGATGGTGACCATGCATTGAAATCAATTTGACGGAAGTAAGTTTGGTTCCTTGGTTTGTTAATGCACATGTGCTTAGCACGCATGAATGTTATGTCTACATCCTTATATTAGAAGTGAAAAATAAAGCAACTTACCTAACTTGGGAGGAAATAGTAGAGTTCTTAACTATTAGAAATCATTGCTTTTAGCCATCAGATGCTTAGAAATTTTGCACAGGTATTAAGTCTTGATTTGGTGTTTTTTTTCTGTCACCCTCTGATATGCATATGTCTTACAAAGACATTAAAGATCTTTGATACTTCTGGTTCATCAGATTCAATCAATATGGCATCTTCAAAGTATTGGATCAGTATGATGTTCAATGATGTGTCATGATTAAATTATCTTCAAACTAGATCATGACAAAGGACAGAGGAGATGAAAGAGTTCTGAGACAAGGTGATAAAAGTACATTCTTACTTTTGTTAGACGGATTTGTACTATTTCTTGAATTTCTCTTCAGTTGGGATAGAAGAGGGAAAATAATGTGTTAGACTACTTCCTGTGCACCAATTGATAGTATTTAAAACAAAACT
>NW_006399755.1:24155947-24157294 GCF_000299155.1 Elephantulus edwardii
CTATGATTGATAGGTACATGATAGATTAGATAGATAGGTAGATGGATGGATAGATAGATAAGGTTAAGATTGTTAACAATTCTGGTTGTTCGGCTCTAAAATCAATATTCTTGACAGCAACAGTCAGGAAATCAAAAGTTGAAATGAATTAGAAAAGCTGCCATTAGGAATCTCTCCAGAGTGCAATGGGGCAACAATGCCTTTGCAATTACATGGTATGCATCAGAGATCTGGGCAATTAAGGATGGCAGAAGAATCAATGCCTTTGAGTGGTAGTGTTGGAAAAGAGTATTGAACATACATGGACTACCAAAACAAAAAGTAGGTTTGTCTTGGAGAAGGTGAAACCAAATTTTTCCTTAGAGGCAATTATTATGAAACTCCATCTGACATACTTTGGGCATGTTTTCAGGAAGAACTAATCCTTGGAGAAGGACATAATGCTTGGAAGAATGGGGAAACAGTGCAAGAGAGGAATTGACAATACAGATATCATATTTGAAGCAGTAGTTGCAGCTATAATCAACTCTTAATTAAGTGTATGATGATTTATATACATTCTCTAAGAGTCAAGTATATTCTACATTAATTAAACTGGTAAATGAAATTAAATGGGCAGCTCAGGAAAAAAAAGCAAAGTATTATAATAAAATGTACAATGAGCTAGAGTCAAGAGGAAGGAAATCACTTGGCATTTCTTAAGCTGAAGGAACTGAAGAACAAATTCAAGCCTCAAGTGGCAACACTTACAGACATTGTGGGTAGAACATTGAATGATCCAGGAAGCATCAAAAGAAAATGAAAGGAGTACAGAGTCACTGTACCAAAAAAGAACTGATGACACAGAACAATTTCATGAAATAACAAATGTTAAGGAAGTATTGTGATGTCAGAGGACATTTAAGCTGCTCTGAAGGAACTGACAAAAAATAAAGCCCAGAAATTAATGGAATACCAATTAACATATTTCAACAAGCAGATGTTTTCGTGGATGAGAATACCAAGTTGTGCCAAGAAATCTAGATAATAGCTGCCTAGCCAACTGACTAGAAGAGATCTATATTTATTACCATTCTAAAAAAATTCCAACAGAGTATGGAAATTATCAAGCAATATCATTAATATCATATGCAAGCAAAATCCTGCTGAAGATTGTTGTTGTTAGGTGCCATCAAGTCGCTTGCGACTCATAGCGACCCTATGTACAAGAGCTCTAAATGCTGTTCTATCCTGTGCCAACCTAGCCATCTCAAACGCACTTGTTCCCACCACTCCAGTCACAGAATCTATCCATCTCACCAAAGATCTTCCTCTCCTTTGCTGCCTCTCCACTCTGCCAAACATGAT
>NW_006399755.1:24168219-24172258 GCF_000299155.1 Elephantulus edwardii
TAATTGGGATGGGTGTGTCAGACGCAGTGCGATTGGCACAGGATAGAGCAGCGTTTAGGGCTGTTGTACATAGGGTTGCTATCAGTCGCTAATGACTCAATGGCACATAACAACAACAACAACAACATTGGCATTAAATGTTGAATACATCATGGATTTTCAAAAAAATCAATAAATATATCTTATATTAATTATATTCAGGCTGTTCCTTTTAAGAAAAGATGGTGAGATTTCATCATACATATTTTGGGTGTGTTATCAGAAAGTGTCAGTCTTTAGAGAAATGCATCATGTTTGGTAACATATGGAGTTCAAGGAAAAGAAGGAGACCCTCCGTATACACACACATACAATGATATATCTATATGTCATTTATGTAATGGTATGTAATATATATGTTGTTGCTAAATACCATCAAGTCTTAACCTACACACAGCTGACAATCTCTTGGTTTTCAGAGGCAATAAATCACACAGGAGCAGATTGCCCATCTTTCTCTTGTGGAACAGCTGGTGGATTCTGTGTACCTTAGAGTAAGCAACACAACCCTTTATCACCAAGCCACCAGTCCTCCCTTATGTTGTATATAAGTATAAAAATGTACATTTATCTATACTATACACATATAAAATCTGAACTATGCACACACATATTTACCTCCCCATCACATATCCTGGTGTGTTGTCCATGTAATTCAAAAACTCTAAATTTAACTCAGAGCTGTCAAGTCAATTCTACTTCACAGTGATACTGTCAATACAGTCTAAGGGAAATTGCAAGCAATTTCACCTGTCAATAGTTTTCCCTCCACCTACATTAAAGCTGTTGGCAGTTCTCATTGGTTTTATCCACATGAAACTCCTTCCTCAGATATGTAACTACCTTTTCCTCCTGTAGCACATTTGTGTTATGTGGCCCTTGCTTCAAGGCCTGTTAAGTGCAGCCGCAGGAGAGATCTTGAAATTAAAATCAGCACAGCAGAGGGTCCTAGAATGTTGAGTCAAAACTAAAACTACATCAGGTAGTGAAAAATGTCCCATAGATCAGCACTTAGTCTCCCTTTACTATTAAAATTGATAATCTCAGTAACGAGGAATATTGGTAAAGAATACATGGTCATAGAAATCTAGTAGTAACAGACTTCTCAGATACAATTAAGTGAAGCAATGCTCTCATTCAGCAGTTAAGAAAATTAAAGCTCAGAGAGAAGAAGGATCTATCTTCTACAGTTAAAAAAAAGAAATGAGGGAGAAGCAAAATTAGTTTATAATCGTGGGAATCCTCAAACAAAGTCTTTTCACTGCTAAAAAGATGACTTTCAGAGAAATTTTACCAGGTATTTCAGAAAACAATTCCCAACAGCATCCAATGCATTTATCCTTTTAAACTGAATCCAATTGCAAGAAGAAATTGGAATCATTCATCCTATATCAAAGACCCTGAAGTTTTAATGAAAAATCTAAATTCTATCATGCTATCAGAAACTTCTTGTGAAATAAGTTTGCCTTATTGGTATCTTACCTCAGGAAAATCCTGACACATTCTTTGTTCCAGGATGAGGGTAGATTTCATTAGAAACCATTTGCCTTTTATTTCTGGAAGGACGTCAGAGCTTGACCAAAATGAGTACTCTTAACACTGAAATTGCTTCTCTCACGAGAACAATTCCTCTCATGAGACCTGCTCTTGGGGAAACTTATCTTCACTGTGCTGCAAGACACCAAGGCCTTTGTGGCATGGCTGATCCAGGATCATCTTCCAGCCATTGTTTCCCCAGTGCCTGCTAAAGGCAGTAGTGGCTTAGTCTGGGCAACTCACATCCTGGCCGGCAACAGAACAACTGCCTACCAAGTTGAGAGGCTATAGTTTTAGATCACAATCCAGCCCAGAGCCCTAGACTGCTGCCCCACCACCTCTAGACTGCCCAGCTACCATCCTTGATAGCGAGCACCAGTAGCACCAATATCACAGGTTCTTTGGGTGAAACACTGCTGCCTAGCTACATCATGTAGAGTTTCTAAGCTCAAGCAGAAGAGGCTAGCTGGAGGAGGCATGGTTTCAGGAGGGCAACAGTAACCCGCTCCTGGGTGACTATTGTTCACAAGAGGGAGCACCAATATAAGGGCCCTTCACAATACATTGCCATACCCTGGGTCATTATATAGTCAAAACAACCTAATATCTCTTAAGAGAAGACTCACATAATGTCAAAAAAAAAGCAGAAATCTGCCTTACCCGTCAAGAAAAAGCAAAATAAAACTTCTGCTAAAAAAGGCAAATCCAATGAATACCCCAGGTAGAGAAAAGCAAAAGAAATATGTTGGTGGGGAATTATTTGGACAGCTACAGAAGATACAAATGATAGGAGAAATAATGGAAGTTTTTAAGAGAACAAATATTTCAGAGACAATAAACCAGAAAAACAACATATTGATGAGTAGCAATATGAATAGCTCTGGAAGAAAATGCAAAGAATGGAAGAAATAATTGATAGAATAGATGAAGAGGTACAAGAACTCAAAAAATCATCACAAGACAGAGACAGTACTGGAAATTACACAGCACTGGAAATTACAGAAAAGCATGAAAATGCAATCCAGAATATTAAGACAGAAATGTCAGGAGTGTCCAACACACTGGTAAGAAAAAAAAAATAGAACTAGGGAGCTCTGGTGGCCTAGTGGCAAGAAGCTACACTGCAATCCCGGAGGTATGCAGTTCGAATCCACCAGATGCTCTGCTGGAGAAGGAGGGGCAATCTCCTCCTGTACCGGACAGATCCAATTTGATGGTACAGACAAAAAACAGTAGAATAAAACCCACTTAAAAAAAAAATAGAACTAAAACAATGGAACAGAGTCAGTGAGCTGGAAGACAAGAGCCTCACTAGAAACATACTAGAAGAAAAATGAGAGATGAGATGTAGAGAAAATGAAGAAAACATTCGAATCATATGGAATGACATCAAAATAAACGAGAACATATGATTGGAATTCCAGAACAGAGGACTGACAGAGAAGTCACATAGAAAAATGGTGGAAGAAGTACTAGAAGAAAGGCTTCTTAGTATTTGGAAGAATGAGAAAATTCACATTAAAGAAGCACACTGAACACTAATTAGACTAGACCCAAAAAGAAAAACATCAAGAAATAACATTGTCAAATTCTCCAAATTGAAAGATGATAATAGAATATAAAAAGCAGCCCGAGAAAAATAAAGAGTCACCTACAAAGGGGAAACAATCAGTTTAAGTTCTGATTTTTAGCTTGAAACCATGTGAGCTAGAAGACAATGGGATGACATATAAAAAAAAGTAGAGCCGGCCAGGACCGCCGGCCGGGGGAACAGCCAGAAAGCATAACTCCTACTGTAGAACTAAATGCTCTGTGCATGAAACTTGGAAAAAAACCAATGTATAAGCCTGTTGACCCTTACTCTCGGATGCAGTCCACCTACAGCTACAACATGCGAGGAGGTGCTTATCCCCCAAGGTACTTTTATCCATTTTCAGTTCCACCTTTCTTTTATCAAGTTGAACTTTCTGTGGGAGGACGGCAGTTTAATGGAAAAGGAAGGACAAGACAGGCCGCAAAGCACGATGCTGCTTCTAAAGCATTGAGGATTCTGCAGAATGAGCCCCTTCCTGAAAGGCTGGAGGTAAATGGAAGAGAATCGGAAGAAGAAAATCTCAATAAATCAGAAATAAGTCAAGTGTTTGAGATTGCACTTAAAAGGAACTTGCCTGTGAATTTTGAGTCTTTCCCTCTAAAACAGGTCGCCCGTGAGAGTGGCCCGCATCACATGAAGAGTTTTGTGACCAAGGTGTCAGTCGGGGAATTCATAGGGGAAGGTGAGGGGAAGAGCAAGAAGCTTTCGAAGAAGAACACTGCGATTGCTGTCCTTGAGGAGTTGAAGAAGCTCCCGCCTCTGCCCACAGTTGAACGTGTGAAACCCAGAATCAAAAAGAAAACCCAGTCAATAGTCAAGGTCGCTAAGCCTCACACAGGCCCAGACTATGGCCAGGGGATGAATCCAATC
>NW_006399755.1:24173831-24177673 GCF_000299155.1 Elephantulus edwardii
ATCAGTTTGTATTTTATTGAACTAACAGACCCAGGACCATTGCAGTGAGCAGATTGTTATGTCCTCTGGTTCAGCTGACACAGTCCTGATCTTTCCAGAAACCCTTAATACGATGTCTCTCCCTGTTGTATAAATTGGAGGTTTTGGGAATTTTAAACTTTAAATATAATGATTTGGTTCCTTTTTAATTTTTATTTTGGTCAATGCAATGGCTTAGACAAGTGAACTTTGATCTTTGTTTTAAAGATTATGAAACTAATTGTGTGCATATATCTACACGGCATTTTAGGACCCATACCTCTCACCACACTACAGGAGATGTTCCCATGTAGTCCATAGATAACTGCAGGTTGATTTTCCTTGAGTGCTTTATACTGTTAACTACATCTCCATGGAGGGCTGAGAAGAATGACCTGTGTTTCTGTAGAAAACTGTTGCTTTGCTGTTTTGATTGTGCACAGATGTGCAGGAAGGGCTGCATCTGGGCCAGATACGCACAGGAGTCTTGCAAGTTAAGTACCGCTTTGATTTCTTGTTTACGCTGGAAATTTTTTTTCTCCCCATGGAATGTAAGTAAAAGGTAGTGTTTATCACCAATAAATGGTAATACTAAATTTTTTTTTGTTAATTTATTCTTAAATGCCACTACTGCTAGATTGCTCCCTCCTACCCCACTTCCCCTTTTTTTATTTTTAAGAAAATAAATTTGTAATGCCTGTGATTCCATCTGGGCAAAAATATGAAGATATGAAATAACAATATATCAAACTATTGATAAATAAACAGCTGCTAATGAAAAAAAAAGTAGAAAGAAAAAAATTGCCATCTATGGGTCCTATACTCAGCAAAGCTCTCTATCAGATATGAAGGGAAAATCAGATCCTTTGCAGAAAATAAGGAATTTGTGAAAACAAGACCACAACTATAAGAAATGCTAAGTAAAGTCCTTCACATGGAGATGCCAAAGGAAAGTGGATAGACCACAGTAACCAAAAACAACAAAAAAGGAAGCATAGAAAAAATAGCAAATTAAAACTTGCCTGATAGTAATCACACTTAATTGGAATGGGCTAAATGAGCCAATCAGGAGAAAAAGAGTAGCAGAATGAACTAAAAAAACAAGGCTGATCGTTATGCTGCCTACAAGAGACACATCTAAAAATGGGAAAGACAGACTGAAAATCAAATCTGGAAAAATATATCAAGAAAATGGCAACCAGTAAAATCAGGAGTTCAGATACTAATCTCTGATAAAATAGACTTCAGAATTAAAACCACTGTAAAAGATAAGGAAGGGCATTACATACTGATTAAAGGCACAATATATCAAGAAGACATAACCTTATGCACCAAATGACAGACCTGCAAAATACATAAAACAACTGTTAACAGAATTTAAAAAAATAGACAGCATCACAATAGTGGTAGGAGACTTCAACACGCCATTATCACCAAAGGATTGGTAACTTAAAAGAAACTTAACAAAGATGCAGAAGAGCTAAACTGTATAATGAGCCAACATGACCTGGAGGATATATTCAGGGTAATGCACTCAACTAAAACTCAGTTCACTTTCTTCTCCAGTGCCCATGGTATATTCTCCAGAATCCATCACATATTAGAACACATAGCAAACCTAAACAAATTTAAGAACATTGAAATAATACAAAGTATCTTCTCAGATCACAATGCCATAAAACTAGAAATTCAGCACAGGAGAGTAACATTTACAAAACCACCCAGGTGAAAAGGAGTAATTCTCTACACCATTAAGTCACAAAAGAAAGTTTATAGAGTCATAAAGGGCCTCCACAAGAAAAAGACTGATAATATAATTATAAAATGCACAAAAAGACATGGAAAGAATTTTCATGGGGGCCAGCAGACACAAAGAAATATTCAAAATCATTAGCAATAACAGAGATACAAGTAAAACCACAATGAGATACTATCTCACTTCAGTAGAAGTGGTAAAGTTTAACAGGACAATGTACAACCAAACTGGAAGGCAGTTTGGTGTTTCTGCAGAAAGTTGAACATAGAAATTCCATATAACCCAACTATTTTATTGCTTGGAATATATCCTGAGAATGAGAACTGAGGTATAAACAAGAGACTTGTTCACCAGTGTTTATAGCAGCAATAGTCAACATTACCACTGGCCTGATTGGCAGCATCATGATAGATGGTGACGAGATTGAGATTGTTAACAGCTTTTGTTTGCTTGGCTCTATAATCAATACACTTGGTACCAGCAGCCAGGAAATTAAAAGAAGAATTGCTATTGGGAATGTCAGCTGTCAGAGACCTCTCCAAAGTACTAAAGAGCAATGCTCTCAGTCTGGAAACTAAAGTGCACCTGATACAGGCTATGGTCTTTGCAATTACTTGTTACACATCAGAAAGCTGCACAATGACTAGGGATGATAGGAGAATGAAGCCGTTCAGCTGTGGTGCTGGAGAAGAGTATTGAATATTACATGGACTGATAAGAGAACAAACAAGTTCGTTCTGGAGAGGGTGAAGCATGGCTGCTCCTTGAAGGTAAGAATTCTGAAGCTTAATCTGACATATTTTGGACACGATGCAAGGCAGGATCAGTCTTTGGAGAAGGATGTATTGCTTAGGAAGGTGAAGAGACAGCACAAGAGAGGAAGAACCTCGAGATGGAATGATTCGATAACTCAGGTAATGGGGGTAGGTGTATCAGAGACAATAAGATTGACACAAGATAGAGTGTGATTTAGGCCTGTTGCACATAGGGTTGCTATGAGTCACAGGCATATTGCAGCACATAACAACAACAACAACAACAGGTAAAATTTTAGGTTCAGCCTAAAAATACACACAAATAAAAATATGAGGCTAGACACATAAATAGATGCAAACTTGAGGACAGGTATTCTGATTTATTTACAAAATTTGAATACTTTGATTTGTTACAAAATATCATTTCTACTTCCTTCTCTCCACCCACTCATTAAATTGTGCAACCATATGATTAACACCCTATCCCTCCTCATCTTCTATTGTTATGTGTTCGCAGAGTAGAGAGAAGACAAGCGAGAAGAAATGTGGGTTTTCAGAGGGTCATCATTCTCTCAGGCAAATGACACTGAGAGATGGTGAAGCCCTTGCTCTTATTAGTAGAAAATCAAACCTTACAGTAAAACATGATCTTATAGGGTAAATGTTTAAACATATGGAACAAAGCATAGGTAGGCAGGAGCAGTTTTAAAGAAAATATCCTGGTATTCATGAACAAGGTACTGTACTCTCAACAACCTTAGCAAGAACTTTAGAAAATAGTCTTTGTTTAACAGAGAACTTCCTGATCCCTTTCATAGTGGTACATGCCATGCTCCAGGAAGTCTGAGACTGCTTTCAGTCCCATCCATTCTTGGTGTATTTGCCTGCTTTCAGGCATTGTAGCCAAGTCCTTTCACATGTATTCCATGGCCACTAGTACACCTAGTGAACCAAAATTACCCTGCAATCCTTACCACTCTGTTTTCACCATTCTCCCTCCCCCGCCTTGGATCCTCACAGCCCTTCTACAATAATGTGTGTTTTTTGTTTGTTTGTTTGTTTGTTTGTTTGTTTGTTTTTACTTTGAGACATGATGGAAAAAATCTTAGAGGAACACATGGAAAAATAAGACATGATTACATTGATAGAGACAATCTAGCCAGAAAGCTTTGTCAATTCCGAGTGTGATATGCTAAAGGGCTGAAAGGAATTAGTACTCTTTTCCTACTTCCTCACCCTCTCCTTCAACAGAATCCACACCCACCTCCTCATAATCCTTCTCAAGGGCAGCCATGTCCTCACGGGCCTCAGAA
>NW_006399755.1:24178688-24196691 GCF_000299155.1 Elephantulus edwardii
TAATTATTGGCAGCATCTTCCTTGCCTGTGATGAGCTGCTCAGGGTGGAAAAACTGGTGGTAGGTGCCAGTGCGAACTTCATCAATAACTGTGGGTTCCAGGTCTACAAACACCACCCTGGGCACATGCTTGCCAGCACCAGCCTCACTGAAGAAGGTGTTAAAAGAGTCATCTCCTCCCCCAATGGTCTTGTCACTTGGCATCTGGCCATCAGGCTGGATGCCGTGCTCTAGACAGTAGAGCTACCAGCAGGCATTGCCAATCTGGACACCAGCCTGGCCAACGTGGATGGAGATGCACTCACACATTCTGACTGCGAGTTAGAAAGCAAGGACGACAGGAGTGGACAGCTGGTTCCGGTTACTGTCCCCAATAAGCTAAGAGTCGAGGTAAGTAACGCACCAATAATGTTGTGTGTGTGTTTTTTTTTTTTACAGTATTTGTCCTTGTGGGACTGAGTTAGTTCACTTAGCATAACTCTCCACTCCCTCCCAAGATAGATAGTAATTTACAAAATGATCACTCCTGCATGCTGTCTAGTGTTCCATTGTATGAATATACTACAACTTCTCAATCCATTAATTTGTGATTGGACATCTGAGCTGTTTCCATACTCTTGAAATGGTGAATAAACATTGCTATAAACATTGGTACACAAGTTTCCATTTGAGCCTCAGTTCTCATTTTCGTGGGATATATCCCAAGCAATGGAACAGCTGGGTCATATCAAATTTCTATGTTCGTTTTTTGAGGAAGTGTCAAACTGCCTTCCAGAGTGGTTAAACCATTTTATAATCCCACCAACATTGTATGAGAGTGCCTATGTCATCAGATATGCTCCAATATTTATTACTTGCTGTCCTGTTAAACTTTTCCACTGATAACTGGGGTGAGACGGTTATCTCATTGTGATTTTTATATGCATCTCTGTTATTGCTAGTGATTTGGAGGGTTTCTTTATATGGTTGTAGGCCATTTGAGTATCTTCCTCTGTGAAAATTCTTACCATGTCTTCCCCCCATTTTGTAATTGGATTATTAGACTTTTTCTTGTGAAGGCCTAGGATTATTCTATAAATTATCGTTATGAGACTCTTGCCTGAGGTAGTATTGCCAAATGTTTGTTACCAGTCAGTAGGTTTTCTTTTCACCCTGTTGGAAAAAGGTTTTGACGTGCACAAGGATTTAACTTGCAAACGGTCCCATTCGTTAATTTTATATACTCTTCAGATTCTACCTTTCTGGCTATATTTGGCAGTCTCTTTATACTCTAGACAAGGCTTCTAAACTTGATCCCAGTTTGTCTCTTATGAGTTTTATAGTTTTGGGCTTTACTCCTAAGTCTCTTATCCACCTTGAGGTGATTTTTGTGTATGGGGTGAGATGTGGATCCTGTTTAAGCAATCCAGTTTTGCCAGCACTATTTGTTGAAGAAGTTGTCATTTCTCCATTTGATAGGTTTTATTTCCTTGTTGAATATCAGTTGACCATAGAGACATGATATGTTTTTGGGTTCTCAATTCTGTTCCATATATTTATATGCCTGAGGACAAGAATTCTTACAGAAAGTCATCATCATCATCTTCCTCCTCTTCTTCTTCTTCTCCACCTCTTCTTCCTCCTCCTCCTCTTCCTCCTCTTCTTCCTCTGCTTCCTCCTTCTCCCCTCCTCCTCCTCCTCTGCTACTCTTTGTCCTCTCCCTCCTCCTCCTCTTCTCCTTTTCCTCCTCCTCCTTCTCCTTTTCCTCCTCCTACTCCTCCTCTTCTACTCCTCGTTCTCCTCCTCCTCTTACTCCTCCTCCTCCCCTGCTACTCTTTGTCCTCTCCCTCCTCCTCCTCTTCTCCTTTTCCTCCTCCTCCTCTTCTACTACTCTTCCTTCTCCTCCTCCTCTTCCACTCCTTCTCTTCCTCCTTCTCCTCAGTCTCCTCTTTCTCCTCCTCCTCCTCCTCTTTCTCCACCTCCTCCATTTTGTCCTCCTCTTCTGCTCTTCCTCCTCCTCTACTCTGCTCCTCCTCCTCCTCTACTCCTCTTCCTCCTCCTCTACTCCTTCTCCTCCCCCGCCTCCTCCTTCAACCTCCTTTTCCTCCTCTCTTCCTTCTCCTCTTCTTCTCCTCCTCTTCCTCCTCCTCCCCTTTTCCTTCTCTTCCTTCTTCTCCTCCTCTTTCTTCTCCTCTTCTATTTCTCCTCCTTCTCCTCTTCTACTCCTCTTCCTTCTCCTCTTCTACTCCTTTCCTTCTCCTCCTCTTCCTCCTCCTCCTCCTCCTCTTCCTTCTACTCCAGAAGAATGGTTGAAGCAGACACACAAGTCTGCCATTTGCCTCTATGAGATGTAATTTGAATCTCTCAGTGATATTGGTTCTATGGGATGATCACTCTAATAAGACACAGACTTTCTTGTTGCTTTTTGCCCCATCCTGCATTTTGTACTCTGAAAATAAGTCTATAAAACTTGGAGTTAAGTTGATTACAAGGTAAGCACCCACACAAAAAAATGAAGCTAAGCCCGTCGTCATTGAGTTGATTTCAACACAGATTCATGCCCATAAGTAGCACATGTAAGCTGATCTAGTTAAGTTCTTCTTATATATGTTTTTCTAACTGGTGAATACTTCTTTGGCAGATTAAACTTTGCCAAATCTTCACCACCAGGCCAACAGGCAGCATAATAACATAGATGGAGAAAAGATTGAAGTTGCTTATGATTTCATCTTGTTTGGATCCACAATTAACACCATGGCACCATGGGCACAAGCAATCAGGAAATCAAAAGATAAATTGCACTGGGAAAATGTACTGTCAAGGACCTCTCCAGAGTGTTAAAGAGAAATGATGCTATTCTAGAGATAAGATGCACTCAATCCTCAATCCAGGCCATGATTTTCTTAATTGCTTGCTAAGCATCTGAAAACTGGACAATGAATAAAGATGGCCGAAGAATCGATGACTTTCAGTTGTGGTGCTGGAGAAGATTATTCAAAATACCATGGACTTCCAAGAGAGCAACCTGGTCTGTCCTAGAGAGAGTGACATTAGGTAACTACTTGAGGCAACGATTTTCAATCTCTCTCTCACATACTTAGAAAATGTTGTTATGGGGGCCAGTGTTTGGATAAAAACACCATGTTTCAAGGGTGAAGTGTCATTGTAGGAGAGGAAGTTCCTGAATGAGATAGATTGACACTGAGACTGTAACAATTGACTGAGGTGTGTCCCTGATAATGAGGTTGACTCAGAACAGGATAAGCTTCATAGCTGTTGTTCAAAGGGTCATTGGGAGTCACAGTCTACTCCAAGATACTTAACAACAACTTTGTATTTGTAGTCTTGCTTACCAAACTGGATAAAGGTGGAGCAGATAAAGGTTTCTCCTTAATATATATATATAGTTGTTAATGTAAGGTTGTAAGAGATGGTTGTTTCCATTCAGATCTGTGTGCAGGAAAACCCAGAGTTGTGGGAGAAAAATAAAACATACATTTTTGCCAGTTATAAGGCAACGTCTTTGAAATGGAAATGTTTATTTTCCTTTTTCTTTCTGAATCTGCTTTTGCCTTAAATTTTCTCTGGGCTTTCTACAGGGAAATGTTATCCTCTCATATTTATTTCTTTGTCAGGCTATGCTGTTGTTGCTACTGTCTTCTGTCTATTAAGAACCAACTCATAGCTTATACTCCAAAAGATTGTTAGAGGCAGTAAATTGCACAGGAGATCGCCCATCCTTCTCCCATAGAGCAGCTGGAGAACCATGTTCTTTGGGATAGCAGCTCAGGTTCTTACCATTAGGCAACCAACACAAACCCAGCCAGAAACTGCAGTCAAACTCTTTCATTCTCTAATTTTCTCTGTCTCCCTCTCTACTCATTCTGCTCAGTCTTTAACTCCTCATGACTAACCTCCTAGTTAAAAGAAAATACTCTGTAACTAATACATCACACTCTTTCTTTTTTCAATCCTGATCTGCAAATAAAATATCATTTTTCCTCCTCTGATCTCAATGCAGCAGATAATTTCCCATACCATCCTCCCTCATGCTTCAAACCAATACACACCGGCAAATCTGCCAAGCTCTTATACCTTGCCCATTGCTCAAGTAACGGCCACTAGAGCTACAGGAAGTGGCATCAATAAACAAACAAAAAGGTTACAAAAGATAAGCCTACAAGCCTACACACATATATATGGATTATTTTTACTAAAATAAGTTAAAAAATTGTTTTCTTGTTCTTTTCCATAGCAGTAGTTCTATCAATCTTAAAATTTTCAGCAAGAATTCAGGGGGGAAAAAAACAACCCAAATTTAAAGAACTCTACAACTTCTAAAATTCACTAACTTAGACCTTAAGTCTCATAAGAAAAACATAAATAAATTCCCATTCCATCAAACAGTCTGCACATGCTCTTAGGGGAAAAATATTAGAAAAAGATTTAGGCCACCAAAGTAACTCAGACTAACTTTTTTTTTTTTTACTTAGTTTGTTTATTTTTCATTTCAATGAACATCTACAGAGATTTTGGAATTCCATTCCTTCATTGTTGCACCCTTCTCCCCGCACAAAGCCCTCCTCCCCCCGTTTGCTCCTCTCCTTGAAAAGCAAAAGAAAAACTCTCTCATTGGTACACAGACTAATTTTTAACTGCTGCTATTTTGATGTTCAATAATAAAAAATTGAAAGAGGACAAAATAACTAGATAAAAACCAAATAACTTAAAACTGCTATCACAGAATATCTTTTCATCCAACAAACATGCCCCAAAAAAACTCAAGCGAGGGCTTTTGTTTCCAGTGTAAAAAGCCTCATCACGTCCACATAGCCATAAATATAAAAAAAGCTTCAAGAAAGTAAAGGGACAGAAGAGAAGCCTCCTAATACGTGCTTCCAATGCAGTTCTCCTAAACACCTAGCTCAGCACTGCGCCAACTGAGTCTTGGTCACAGAAGAGCAATCAGACTGAGGAAGTCCTGGCACCCTCAGAGCCACAAGGAGTCATCAACACAATATATCACCATATGCCTGGAGAAGTATGCACGGATGTTGCTGGTAAGATAATGTAATACGTCTTCCTACTTTAAATGTTACCCGCATACTATCAATTAACTGCACTAAAGCAATTAGCAATGTTTTCTCCTTTATTGTAATCACACCCTTTCCTTGTCAAGTAATACCACTCAATGCTCTATTTCAATAGTATTCTTCATATACAACTCCATTTACATCTGCTTACAGACCAACTGAACTGAAGTCTGCATGTGTGCCTTTTTAACCTCCACCAAATCTCCAAACTTACAGAAAAATAAGTTCAAAATGTTCTGTCCGCTCATCAAAAAACAGGCCATTGTTGCCCTAGTACTCCTAAAAACAAATCTTGCAGCAGCCATACAAAAACCAACAAATTTATCTCCTCTCTCTTAGCTATCCTGGCGTCTCCCCTTCTTCAGCCCTGTTATAGTAATTTTCTTACTCTAATACTTGGTCCTTCCCTCATATGATCTATCTCTTGTTTTCTACAGGAGCAGATGAGTGCTTTTTCCAACCACACAGTCCATGAATTCCTCATATTATCTACTGGGTATCAACCATTACCCTCCATCCTCATGGCTGCCAACTCCACTGTCTAAAACCAACAGCCTTTCCCTTCTTTTAAATCATCACACCCACACAGCATGAAGTAGTTACAAAAGGGAACTTAAGTCAGCAAAAGAAAAGAAGACCCTCCTCTAGATAGATTAACACAGTGACTGCAGCAATGGGCACAGGTATGTCAGAGTTGATGAGGATGATGCAAGATAGGACTAGGTGTAGATCTATGATTAGAATAGATGATCTCTTATGAGTTGTTCTCGATTCAATGACAGCTAACAACAATGCCATTCTGTTATTACAATGCATTATCCATTACACAATCCAAATAAAAAAATAAAATTATATATGAGGTCTGAAGGTCTTTTCCTTTTCCCCCCAGAAACTATAATGTGGCTTCCACAAGGTCTTTTGAAGATCAACAATGAAAGCATATAATGATGATATAAATGCTGTGAAAACATAATAGCAAAGTCATAATGATTTGACGAGCCTCTTGCAATAACAACATATAAATTTTATTTAAAAATGTATAAAATGAGTTGAAAGAATAACTTCTTTTTTGTCATTTTTATTCAGATTTTAAAGAAAACTTATATAGAGAACTTGGATTTCCATTCAAAAGAAAATCTGCTTTAAAAATAGGATTACATTCTCAAATAAAGTGGAATTTCTCTCTGCTTTGGAAGCCTCTTCATTAACTATTCTCCAAAATTCTGGTATCCTGGTAGGAACTGCAAAGTGACAAGGAGTCCAAGATGTATTAAAAATATTTTTAAGCAATATTTGAAGCACACACTTAGCATTTTTCAAGACAAATTTATAAACTTCTGCTGACCTTTTAAGTCTGCGACAACTGCATAGGCTGTAGGACTCCACCTGCTCCAATCTCCTACTCCGTCTCGTCTCTTACAGCGCACCTGAACAACATAGGCTGCACACAGGTCTGACACCACAAGACTGGCCGACTTTGAATTTGTATCATTCACCTCAACCACCTGCAAAATAAAACACAGTATTATCCTTAACCATTGCTAAATGTATCTATCAAAATCAATCCAAAGCATACTTAAGAACACACAAAGAAAACTTTAATATTATTATGAAATTAAAAAAAACAAACTAAATTTCTGCTTCATAAAGACTCATATTAGATTCAGACTGTGAACTTTTTCAAGGTAAGAATTTACTTATCTACACTATTATTTGCTTCCCAATGACAAAGTTTAAAACTTGAAAATAACAAAAAATATTATTATAGAAATATAATTTAATAACAATTTCAAGACCATTCCTCTTCAATTTGTCATCCCAATGTAGTAATAGTTAATATTTTTTTTTTTTTGGTAAGTGTCATGACTCATAGCAATCCTACTAACAGATGTGGACCTTGCCCTACCGTGGGTCAATCTCAGCACTTCTGATACACTCAAGCCCTTTGTACAGCTACCGTGTCAATGATCTTGTTGAGGTGCTTCCTCTTTTTCTGAACTACATCTTTTTCAGTACAATGTCTTTTTTGAAGGACTTGTCCCTCTTGGCAACATGTTTAAAGTATGTGAGACAAAATTTCACCATTCCTGCCTCTAGCACCCCAGTTATACTTCCTCCTTGACAGACCTGTTTGTCTTTTTGGCAGTCCATGGGATACTCAGTACTCTTCTCAAACACCATGATCTAAAAGCATCAGTTCTTCTTCTGTTATGCTTATTCATTGCCCAGCTCTCAGATGCATAGCAAGCAACTGAAAAGACTATGGGCTGAATCAAGTGACCTTAGTCCTTAAACTGACATTGTTGCTCTTAGACACTTTGTAGAGGTCTAAATATTCCCAATGCAACATACATTTTTCTTTTTTGACTGTCAGCACCAAGCATATTGATTGTGAATCTAAGTAAAATGAAATTATTGACAACTTCAAATTTTTCTCCATCAGTCATGATACAGACTTTTTTCACTTGACATTGAGATGTAATCCATATGGAAGGCTGTAGTCTGACCATCTGCAGCAAGTCTTTCAAGTCCTGTTCACTTACAGAAAGCAAAATTGTGTCATTTCCATAGTGTGTTTGTTAATGAGTCTTCTTCCAAATCTGATATCACATTCTTCTTCATCAAGTGCAGCTTCTCTAATTATTTGTTCAGCATTTAAACTAAAAGAAATGGAAAAAGTATACAACTCTGACATACATCTTTCTTGATTTTAAATCACACTGAGTTCTTCTCTTGTTCATTTTAGACAAAAGCTTCTTAAACTTGCATAAGTGTTTTAGGATTCCTATTCTCAATATTTGCCATAGTACTTTTGTATATTCAATAAAACACATGTAAAAGTATGTCTAGCAGTTATCTGCTTTCTGGCAAGATCCATCAGATATCAGATATGATATCGTTGGAGTTAGGGCTTCTTCTGAATTCAGCTTAAATTTTTTAAATTCCCCTGTTGATATGCTGTTCCAGATGCTTTAAAAGAATCTTTAGCAAGATTTAACTTAACATGTGATATTAACTATTGTATTCAATAATTTTTGCACACTGTTGGATTGCCTTTTTTGGGAAAAGGGACAAATACGGATCTCTTCTGGTGAGTGGGCCGAGTCTTCCAAATAGTATAGGCTAGAGAGTATGTATACAACTGCATGTGTTAAAGACACAAGCATTCCATCAATTCCAGGGCCTTACTCTCAACGCCTTTGAGCTGTGGTGCTCATGGACTGCTAAGAGAACAAACAGGACCATCCTGGAAAGGGTGATCTCAGGCTGCTCCTAGGAAGCAGGGATTCTGAAGTTTCATCTGACATATTTAGGGAATGTTGCAAAAAGGAACCAGTCCTTTGAGAAGGAAGGACATCATGCTTGGAATGGTGGAGGGACTGCACAAGAGAGGAAGACCCTCAATGAGATGGATTGACTAAGTGACTTGGGTAATGGAGATAAGTGTGTTTAGAGACAATGAAATTAGCCCAAGTTAGAGTAGGTTTCAGAGCTATTGAACACAGGGCCACTATGAATCACAAGCTACTCTACAGCACTTAACAACAACAACAACAACACCTGTATAAGTTTTGGCAGATGAGTGGAGGGATAATAAAGTAAGATGCCAGAACTATAATTCGAGAGATCTCACTGGAGGAAAACAAAGCATTCTATAACAAATTTATTGACAAAAATTAATAACAAAATGGTTTCATGGTGATCTTAAAAGACCTGTAGAAAATGCTTAAATCATTTTCTATGACCCTATTGAGAAGTTCAGAAGTTCCTCCAAAAAAAGATCAATAAACAAGACATGTTCATCAAACAAACTACACAAATACTACAGGATCACTAGGAATTTGAACACACTTGACAACTACCGATTTGTTCTGAAGGAGTACTGTTGGTTTAGTACATACATGATTGGCTACTAACCAAAACCTTCAAGACTCTAGTCCACAATCCCTCTGAGAAAGAAGGATGGGCAGTCTCTTCCCACAGAGGTTTAGAGCCTCCAAAACAATGTGGAGGGTCAGCTGGAGTAAAAGTCCCCTTGACAACAGTGAGTTTGATTTGGATACAAAAAAACATGTACCAATGCTTTGGAGAAAATACAAAAAACATTTTTATATACGATACCTTCCACTGTATTTCTTTTTTATTTAAACCATAGCAAATCTGGCATTGAAGTTTATTCCTTGGAAAGTCAGGATTTTCCCAGGATATATTTAATAATCCAAAGTGAGTAGTAATTTCTGCTTTCACACTAGATGGAGGCTGGGGTTTAACTAGAAATTTAAAAAAATAAACAGTATCATTTATTAGCAATTTCAGCAATCATAATGTTTAAATGGCATTACTAAGAAGTAATAATTTTATTATAAAGCAATAAACCTCTCCAAAACTTTCTCATTCATTCTCATTTCACCCACTAAAAGTTGATATGATTGTAATAATGGTAGTATGTCTGTTTTGCAAAAAGTTTGATGGAAAAAGATCACTGTCATTCTTTAATAGTAAGATCTGACTGGAAATAGAATCACTGACTCTGCATGAGAACGCTATCCTATGATAAAATCAGCCATAAACCATCCCACAAAATACTTTAATTAATGGAAAAAGCAAATAGTTCATCGATTTCTATAGGTATGACTTTTTTTTTTATAGGTATGACTTTGAAATTCACCAGCTGCCTGTTATAATTTCTAGGTTAAGGTCAGTAAGAGTCTTTCACAGACTATAATTTGAAGAAAACAGAAGTTTAATGGCAGAAGTAGAAGCAAAGATGGCCTGAATAGTAAGTATGCTTTTTAAAATAAGTTTTTATGAATAAACACAGAAACACATCAGCAAAATGGCTAAATATTTAATAATGATAATTGCAGAAATGAAAAGAAAAAGATTTTTTTTCTCATTACCTTTTCATGTTGCTAATCTCAGAGTTAATTAATATCAAATGTTTAACTTAGAGTTGTAGTCGCTGCTTAAATTTCCCCCATGTCTTTATGTTTAAGAGGGCTGGTCTTCTTCATATTCTTGGCTCAAGGAACCTGGGAAACTAAAACAGTCCCTAGGCCAGCCTTCTTCATTTCCTAACTTGATCATAATTCCAAGCATCAACTTCATTCAAAGAATATATATATAGTACCGAATTCCTATCACATTTGTCTTATCTTACATATGAGTCTGTGAGGAAGCAGAAAAAGGGGAGAATATTCCCTGATATCCTAGATATGATGGCCTAGTAGGTAAACACTTGTGCTGCTAAATCAAAGATGACACCTCTCCAGAGACTGAAATCTGCCAATTGCTCCATAGCATAAAAATTGGCAATCTCCTCCCTTACCAACAGCATCAAAAGCTTGTTGAAAGATTAACTATGAATGGGTCTGACTCAATGGTGATCATCTAGTGAGCTACTTACCACTGGGAAAGAAGGATTTAAAGTAAAATCACTCAATTCTAACTAAAATAATGTGTTTTGGGGGAGAAAATAGATTGGGACTTTAGATTGAAAAAGTAAATGTAAAATCAAGGCATGTTTATTCTCAATTTAGAAAAATTGTGTGTTTCAATTCAAATTCAAATATGTATTTGGGAGAAAATGAGCATAGACCAAATCTTGACTTTTGCCTATAAAATAGTGCATAGTGTTCTGGCATGTAAGGAACCGGAGTGCCAAATCAAAGGCAGGCAGTTAAAATCCACTAGCTGTTCTATGGGAGAAAGGCGAGCCATCTCCCATGCAGGTTACAGCCTCTGAAAACCTGCTGGAGGGTAAAGTTGGCTCTGACTCGACGTCAATGAGTTGAGGTGAAGGAATACCAAATTGCATTATTTCACTGATATTACATACACACACACACACACACACACACACATATCATGAATGGGTCATTTTTTTCAGCATTCATATTGAGAGTAG
This sequence comes from Elephantulus edwardii, assembly GCF_000299155.1. Lineage (NCBI taxonomy): Eukaryota > Metazoa > Chordata > Mammalia > Macroscelidea > Macroscelididae > Elephantulus > Elephantulus edwardii. The sequence continues at coordinate 24,189,668 of NW_006399755.1, forward strand.
AGGGGTATAACAAGAACTAAGAGGACTCTTAGTTCATCTCTCTTTTGAAAAGAATATTTTAAACATCATAATAGTTATCTCTTTATTATTTTTCACTTCATTTCATTTTACTTATTTTGAATGCTTCGGATTTCCTACAAAAGCTCCTATTTTTAAAGACTTGGCTAATACTCTTCCTACTACAAAAATCTTATAATATTCAGATAAAATGTTAATAAGATTAAGAATACAAAATGATTTCATAAACTTATTGGTAAAATAATATACAAATATTCTGACTATTTAGAATATCATTACCAACTTTCATTCATAGTGACTAATGTATTGTTAAATTATTGTGAGTGAGAGCTGCCTCTGACTTGCACTCCAGTGATGGCAACCTAATGTACCAACAAGATCAGATCATCGTGGGCCACAGGGTTTGCAGTGGCTGATTGTAGTCTCTCTCGGTCTGGAAGCTCTGAAGTAAGCAACATGTTCAGCCTCTACTGTTAATCAGGTGGTGGCTGTGCTTGAGGTACATCGACTGAAAATGGTACCCAGGTCTCCCACACAGAAGGGAAAAAGTCTACCACCGAACCATCTCTGCCTTCTACTTGTGAGATAGCATGCTGAAAATTTCCTTATCACAGCAAAGATGTACTATGAATTCTCTTTAATAAAATCAAAACAAAACAACAATTAAAACTTTCTATGATGAATTTTTCTTTTTTCACAATCCCAGTGTAAACAGGACCACTTCTACCCTGTCCCTCTCCCCAGCCACAATTTCTAGTGTGCTCAGAGAATAGTAAAATACAACAGTACCCCTGAGTTATCTCCATGGACGTACAGAAATGAGAAGGAAGACACACAATGCAGTTTGACGTACCCACAGTCTGAGGAACAACACATGTTGGTTGTGAGTCAAATGAACCTAAAGAGTGATTGACATTAATCCACATTGTATAGCTAGATGATAGAGAGAATGGCTGAAATATGCATTCATAATATCCATCACTCTGCAAATGGCAATCTTTGGGTTCAGATATGGGATGAATTGTCGGGGAGTCAGGACAAGAGAGTGTGCTCCTTAAAAGGTAATTAAAAAAATAACAAATTAAAATACAATATTAATAAAAGTAATTAGATTAATTTTTTGAAACTTCTACCTTTGTTGCTTAAAATAGTTTTGCCTATATTAAAAAATGGATTTTTGCATAATAAACTACAATATTAATTCTATCAAAATTGAAGGCTTTTAATAAAAAGAAACAGCAATATTTATTAAATATAAGATATTAATATAAGTGTAGATACAATTGAAATAAAAAGCATTGTTCTAACAAGGAGATAATGATTCAAGTAGAACCAACAACACTTTGAAAGTGAAATTAATATCTATGCATGATCATTCTTAAGAATATTGCAAATTAAATTCCACCACAAATTGAGAATATAATTGACAATAAATGACAGATTAACAGTATTCGAATACTTTCTAATTTAAATAAAAAACCATAAAATAATGTGAATATTGAGTGTATATATAAACTATTTTGTTAAGCACATTATTAATTTTCTTGGAGAAGAAAACATGTTTGTTGAGTTGCAAAGAACCCTCTGGTTCAGAACATACAAAGTATTTCTCTTCATCTTTAAAATAACTTTCTGCCACTATATGATTTTTAAATGAATAAAGTAGCAGTGACTGACAAACGGAATCTTAGGGCACAGGAAAAAAGAAAGAGGGTTGTTATATTGAGAGATCCTAACCTATGTCACAAAAGAAATCATGTATAAATTTAGTGGGAAATTAATATACTTTCTAAATTTGCACCCAAATTGAAACTAAAAAAAAAAGAGAAAATCCTCTGCACCCCGTAAGCAGTGATTTGTCCCATTCCTTCTTCTACTTGTCCTTAGTAAAAACTAATCAACAGTGGGGACTTTTTTTGGGGGGAAGCTGTATTAACAATTTCCAGAGAGACAGAGTAAAGGCATTAGCAGTAGATATAAAAATCTAGATCCTCTGACACGCATTCAATTTGTTACCAAAGACTTGTTTTCTATTTATTCAAAATTATAATCATAACTGCATATAAATGGATATTATAGAGATATAACTGAGGGATGAGACATATTTTATCTGTTGGACATAAGAACATCAACTTTATATAGATAGAAACATCCATGTAGAATCTAAAAGTATCATAATTATTATCATAACAGCTACCATCATTGAACTTTTGCTATAATAAGATGTCACTCAATTCTAATCACACAAAATGTAGCACTTAATCCTCATGGAAATCCTGTCTTCTTTTATTTCTCCATTTTATAGATTAATAAATTGAAATTTAGAGAGGTTAAGAAATTTGCTCAAGTATATGAAGCTAGCTTCTGGATTCTTCTGTAAATGTTAGTTAGATTTTTAAGGCAAAGAACTTTAGATCCACACAAACAAAAACCTTAAACAATTCATTTTAAATGTATTGTGTGTTTTTTTGTATTTTTAAGTAAGTGTCATGGATATAAAACAAAGGATATTTTAAAAGTAAAATGGCATAGCATGAACACACTCTTGGTTTAGGATGAAAGTATGTAAGAAATATAGAAAATGCTTTCTTGGTGGGTCAGTTGAGAGTAGTAAGTTCTGACTCAATGGCACTAAACAACAATGACAACATAAGAATAGACAGACAATCTTGGGAAGAAAATTCATTATTTGGTGGTAATAATTTATTTTTTCAGGTAGGAAAATACTAGATTTTAAGAATGGACAAATTGTACTAACCAAAAGGCTCAAATACAAACACACACAGTGGAAAAGTGTTTGAGATCACTCTTCATACTTGAAAAGTGGATTTTAAAAATGAAAAGGAAAAGAAAAGTATGTATCTTCTCCTAATCAAGGACAACATTATTTCAGATAAAACTATGTATAGGGAAGGAAATACTACAGCAAAGGAGTATTTTGCCAAAAAATGTTGTTCACTGCCATGAAGTTAACTCACAGCTGACCCCTGAGGGGGTTTTCAGAAGCTGTAAATTACAAGGGAAGAGGCTGCACATCTTTCTTTCATAGAGGAGCTGGTGGATTCGAACTGCTTGCCCTTGGTTGACAGTACAGCTGTTTATCCACTAGCCCACCAGAGTACCTCACTTTTAAAATGGAGAAGAATAACTATAGATAACATCAATTACTACTCATCAGAATAGGAATTTTCTCCTCTTCCTCAAATGGCCTCCCTTAATTCTAAAGCTGACATACTAATCTTCAACAACTCTCACTGTAGATGATTTCGAAATTCCTCAACTTGCCTAGGACTCTGGAAAGTCATTCACAGGCTTACAATTTCCATCTTTCAAAATCCAGGTTTTTGAAAAATTTTAGCCAGATATTATTAGGTTTTTATAATCCTTATTCATCTTTGTATATAATTCAAATGGGTCTAAATTCATTTTTATTATGTTGGATTCAAGAGTTAAAGTGTGATGATAGAAACTTAATTGATTACCAGAAAAAGAATATAGTTAGGAAATGATACTATTCTTTTACCTCAATGTAAATCCTTTTCAAAATTTAATTTAATCCTTCAATTCTTTTACCAATTAAATATAGGCTTACCTTCGTTTTTCAGGAAGAAAATAGGCAAGAATGAAATTATAGTTCATTTCTACAGAAAACTTTATCTCACTCTTATCAAATTCAGCAGAATAAAACTGTGAAAGTAATACATACCTATGATACCTCAACTGCAAAGTACTTCTCTCAAGTGATTTGATTGTATTGGGTGACCATCTACAAGTCATTTCAGTTACATTTACACTCGTTTCACATGATATAGTGATGTTGGTATCTATTTAAAACACATTAAAATATTAATACAGCACAAAAATACCAAAAATATTTTAATGTATGTTTATTATGTCATAAATGGGACTCCAAAACAGAATCCATAATTAAAACATAAGTTGTGAACCAAAATGAACAAAACCTCTGTATCCTTACCGATCACGTATAACTCAGCATAGCGATGGGAGCAAGTTCCATTACTACAGCAGTACAATGCATCAAAGTCGAACCATCCTTGACGTTTTGTTGCATTCAAATTGTAAAGAGTAACTTTACTAACATGATCATTGATAATGCTGTACTGTCTTTCAGGAATTTCCTGAGCCAAATTAATCCACCAGACAACATCTTTAGAAGAAACAATCTTGCTGTCATTTGTATAGATGCAGTGAAAAGAAGCATTAGATCCAACACTTGTCACAATTTTAGATGGGTAGTATATGACGTCTGTAAAGGGAGGGGAAAGGGCAGGATATCAGAGAGACATTAAAAAAAAGCAAAAAAAAAACAACCACACCCTTCTTTTAAGCAATTTTTACTATTTAACAAAAGCTTTACAATACATTCCAGGATTCTATTTCCAAAACCAAATCGTGTAAAGAGACCAAGTAGCTCTATAATTCCCTGTTTATGTACAGTTAGTTAATGTCCCTAGTATCTTACAACCCTGCTGAAAATGAAGACCTGAATGAATGACTGATGAAAATCAAAGGGACCCTCTGTATTGACTAAACCTGAACATAAATAAAACAAAAATCCTCACAACCAAGCCAGTAAACAATATTAGAAAAATAGAGAAATGGCAGGAGTTGTATAACTCACTATACATGGACCCACAATCAACACCCTTGAAAACAGCAGTCAAGAAATCAAGTGAAACCTTACAATGGGCAGACCTGCACTAAAGAGAAAGGATGGCATTTTGAGCACTAAGATGCTCAGGACCTAAACCACAGTATTGCCAGTAACTTCATATCCATGTGATAGTTGGCTAGCTAGGAGGGGCTGTTTCTTGAAAAGAGACCTGATGCTTGGAAGGGTGGAGGGTCTGTGAAGGAGAGGAAGACCCTTAGCCAAGTGGATTGACATGGTAACTGTAGCAATGGACACAGTGTCAGGGAGTGTGAGGATGGCACAGGAAAGGACGTAGTTCAGATCCACTGTTCATAAGGTCGCTCTGAAGACACCTAACAACAACTACAACAGCAACAACAAACCTTTGTAGAGTCAATAAAACACATTGTCTTAATAGATTATGTCAATTGCCTGGCATCAACTCTTAAAACAAATCCCAGTGAAAGAAAAGGGGGCTGTATTTTGGGTACCAATGCCTAATTTGAATATATGGAAAGTCTAATAAGCAGGTAAAAAATAAGATAAAAATATAAAACTTATGAGTTGTTAAATAAATGGTGGCTATAAAAATGGGGGAAACGTTAAGTCCTGATTTGTAAAATAATTTTAGATTATTTAAAGTCAATATAACTAAAGAAACCACATGACTTTGGAAGTGCAATGCAGCTTCTTACCACTAGAACATCAAAGTACTTCTTGCTGTTGTTGTTTGTTGTTAGGTGCCATCAAGTTGTAGATGACTCAGCGACCCCATGAACAAAATGCCTGAGCACTGTTGATAGATTTTCCGGAGGCAAGACATTTCGGATGTGGATAGCACTTCTATTTCCAAGCTTGTTTTAATCAGTAAGCTCCATCAAACACTGTCCACCATGGGTAACCATTATCACATTTGGCACATAGGATTGAATAAAGGGGGAGTAGGTTTTTATATGTGATTTTTTTTAAGTGTGTGTGTGTGTGTGTGTGTGTGTGTGTGTGTACCATCAAATTGGATCTGACTGGTGCAGTAGGAGACTGCCCCTCCTTCTCCAGCAGAGCATCTGGTGGATTTGAACTGTATATCTCTGGTATTGAAGTGTAGCTTCTTGCCACTAGGCCACCAGAGCTCCCTGTATATGTGATTTTTCTAAGAGCCTGAATACTATTCCAAACTACTTTTCCAGTCGTAAATGTTGAGAATTTGGTTTGCCTGTTTTGTTTTGTTTTGTTTTTCCCTTCTTCTTTTCCCCCATGAGGAACAATTATAATAATAGAAAAATTAAGTGATTGTTTACGGCAGAAAAAATCATTATCTGTCATAATGCATATGAATATAATAGCTTATTTCAATATTGAACAATTTCAAAGGAACCATTTTCTGATAGAAATTATATTACTCTATTTTTGCACATATAGTATGTATTATCTCTGGGGGGGAACCAAATAAATTCATCATTTTTTATTTTTATTCTGCAACTGCCCTGGACTGCTAAGAAAACAAACAGGTTCATCCTTGAGAGGGTTAAACCTCTCTGCTCTTTGGAGACAAACATTCTGAGGCTTTGTCTGACATACTTTGGACATGTTGTAAGGAGGGACCAGTCCTTGGAGAAGGACATCATGCTTGGGAGTGTGGAGGGACAACGCAGGAGAGGAAGGCCCTCTATGAGGTGGATTGATTCAGTGACTGGAGCAATCGGGATGGGTGTAGCTGAGACAGTGTGATTGGCACAGGACAGGACAGAGTTTAGGGCTGTTGTACATAGGGTCGCTATGAGTTGCAAGCAACTTGATGGAACATAACAACAACATGCTAAACTCCAATGTCTACTTTTATAATACATTCAAAAAGTTTTGCTTTATATTTCTAAAGTCAAATAGATGTAGAAAAAAATTGGAGCGGGAGCTACCTGACGGATACAAGTTCAAAATTAATGGGCTTAATTGAGCATAATTTTAGCACGAGGTGGTACTCAAGCTTCATTTATACATTGCCATTGCAAGTAAATAGCTAATACAGACAGGAAAGACTGCTGACCTGACTTCAATACCTTATTACCTAACTTAACTTCAAAAATTCTCAAAAAGAAATTTTTAGGAAAGGTAAGTGTGTTTTCCTTAATTAAGGTGAAGCTTTTCATTTTAAAGTCTAAATTCCCAAAACAATTTTATTGCAAAACCACATGTAAGGTTTAGTTCATACAGCATTTTGCTGAGTGAACTCAGTCCATGAGGACATATTCTGTAAAATAGAAGGGTGACTAGTACAATGTGTAGTGGGATACAATGGGAAAAGGAGTGGGAGCAGTAGGATGAGGGTGGGATATGGGGAAATACAGTCTCACAATT
>NW_006399755.1:24197020-24204287 GCF_000299155.1 Elephantulus edwardii
GTGTTTTATATAAAATTATGTATATACTTAAATCATTCATTTACATGGTTTTTCCTTCATGTATATTGTGTTTTATATAATTTTTCATATAAAGTATATTTTATATAGTTATTACCTATCTATTATCATTTCATCTTTTCAAGTCCCTATTAAATCTTTTCTCTTCCTTAACCCACCCCCATCCACCCATTAATGTCTGCAGTCCTCGTAAATGCCCTCTTGCTCATTTTTCTGCCTTCCTCTTCCTTCTTCCATTTATACTAACATGTTCAGTTATCCTTCTATGATTTTATGCATTATTTGTCCATATGAACTTCAGTTATTTTACTCAGTATAACACTTTGTAGACTCTCCCCATTTATACAATATTGACTAAATCACCATTCCTTAGTCCTGCATAATAGTCCATTGAGTGAATGTACCACAGTATCTCAATCCATTTGTTGATGGGTGTTTGGGTTATTTTTTTGTCTTGCTAGTGTGAACAATGCTGCTATGAACATTGTTGCTGTGAGGTGCCGACAAGTCAAGGACAACTTGTAGCAACCAGATGAACAATAGCGTTGTTCTCTCTGAATGTTGACCTATCCTGTACAATCCTAAGCATCTCTGGCACACTTGAGCCATTGCTATAGTTTTCATGTCAGTCAATCTTGTAGGGTTTTGTGGGGCTTTTTTCTCTATTAGCTATATAATGTTCCTTTCCAAGGACTAGTCTCTTCTAGCAACACACACGAAGTATGTGAGATGAGGTTTTGCTGTCCTTGCTTCTAGGAAGCACTCCAGCTGCACTTTTCCATAGTCATATCTTTTCTTTTGGCAGTCCATGGTTTTCTCCAACAATAAAGGCAATAGTCTCTTCTGCTGTCATCCTTATTCATTGTCTAGCTCTCAGACACATAGGAAATGATTAAAAAGACCAGAGTCAAAACCAGGCATATTTTAACCTGAAAACCAACATCAGTGCCCTTCATTAATTTGGAGAGGTCTAATTGAATTGTTATTGCTGTTGTTGTTAGGTTCCATCAACCCATAGTGACCCATGAACAACAGAACTGAACCCTGTCCAATCTTGTGCCATCCTCATACCTCCCGGTACATTAGAGCCCATGTGGCAGTCACTGTGTCAGTCCATCCAGTCAAGGGTCGTCCTTTCCTTCACTAACCCTCTACCTTTCTGAGCATCATGTCCCTCTCCAAGGAATAGCTCCTCCTAGCAAGATGCCCACAGTATGTGGGGCAAAGCCTCATCATCTTTGTTTGCCTCCAAAGAGCACTCTGGCTGCACCCTCTCCAAGACATATTTATTTGTTCTTTAGGAAGTTCATGGCATGTTCGCTGCTCTTCTTCAACCCCACAGCTCAAAGGTGTCAATTCTTCTACCATCCTTACTCATTGTCTGGCTCTAAGATACATAACAGGTGATCAGAAATACCATGATTTGAATTAAATGCACCTTAGTCTGCAAAATGTCATGATTACTCCCCAATAATTTGGAGAGATTCCCCAAGTGCAGACTTTACCAGTGCAATATGTCTCTTGATTTCCTGACTGCAGGTACCAAGGGTGTTAATTGTGGATCTTAGTAAGATGAAGTTAAGAGTTTCCATCTCCTCTCCATCTATCATCACAGCTCTAAGGCATCAATTCTCTTTCTATCCTCCCCAGCCATTGTCCAGCTCTCTAATGCACAGCAAACAATTGTGAAGACTATGGCCTGAATCAGGTGCATACTTTATTTATATAGTGGTGCCTAATAAAAAAATGCCACTGGTGAACCTGGTGAATGACTTCACCAAAGAGATTTGTATTTCTCACTAGAGGAGGTTAGAAGTCTAAATTCTGAAGGCTGTCTATCTTTATCAACTCTGGAGGAGTGTCCTTCTTATCATAAACCTTCACATAAGTCCATGAGGTTCTTAGCACAAAGATCCTAAGTCCAAAAAACGTTCTCCATTCTCAGCTCTTCCTTCTCTTTAGTAGTCAGGAAAAGCTGTCTAGATTCTGAGGCAGAGTAAAGTTAGTACCATCAGAGCACACATCCAGGACTTGAAGTTAAAAGGACTTGGCAAGTATACTCATTCATGCCAATTATCTCGATCCACCGGAGTGGAATTAAGAGAGACACAATGAAGAAATAAGCTGAGTTTTGACGTGTTCTTTCAGGACTGTCTACCTAGTATGCACAATTGTATGGATGGGGCGGGGGGAAGGGTGGGTGGGTGTTGACAAGCAGAACAGGGTATCATGAGGATCCCTAGCTTACAGAGTTGCCTCCATGTGGAGGCTAAGGATGGGTGAAGGGCCAAACAGGTCTGAAACATAGGGAGACGTGTGGACACATAAGTTTGAAGCTGATCCCGTTTGAACCACAGATAGCTGAGGATGAGTTGCCCAGACCCCAACCATATGATCCCACAGTGTTGACTGTGGCAGCCTGATGGCTTGCTCTCAATGGGACTTTCCTTGTGGATGCAGACGTTCATAGTTTCTAAACTGAACAGAAGACTCTTCAATAAAAGGGATATATGCTTGTTCTCTCAAAATGCTGATTTGATAAGTATGGGCAAAATTGATATCTAAAATAGAGATATTGAGCAAGGGGAATGAAGCAGCTGCCGTACAAGCCTTCACAAATGTAGTTATTAAAGATTATAAAGAAGGAACCTCAATATTCAAGAACATAATGTGGTGCAAATGAAAGATTTCATTTTGTTGTATAAAACACAACAAACATGCATGAAACACAGGGAATATGAATAACTGTATGCAAAGCAATAAAAACAGCTCTTGGTGGAAAAAAATAGAATGTGTGACTCAAGATAGGGTTTGACTTGAGCAAGGGTGATGACTTGAGTAAGGCACCCACTCCAAAGTAGTTCTTCCTCATTAAGAGATATAGAGGTTACATTACAAAATGGGGAATACAGAAGAACTAATGCTTTTGATCTGGAGTGTTGGAGAAGAATACTGAATATCCGATGGACTCTCAAAAGAACAAGCAACATATATCTTAAAGAAGGTGTAACCAGAGTGCTCTTTGGAGGCAAAATTGACAAACTATTGTTCTACAAAATTAGGGCCTATTGCTAAATGAGGCTATTCCTTGAAGAGGGACAACATGCTTGAACAGTGGACTGTTGGTAAAGGAGGGAAAGAGATTGAAGTTGTTAACGATTACAACCTTCTTAGCTCCAAAATCAACCCCTTAACACCAGCAGTAAGGAAATCAAAAGACGTATTGCATTGGGGAAAATCTGTTGCCAGGGACATCTCCAGAGTGCCGAAAAGTAAGGATGTCAGTCTAGAGACTAAAGTGCAACTAATCCAGGCCATGGTCTTCACAATTACTTAATATGCTTCAGAGAACTGGACAATGACTAAAAATTATAGAAGATGAATCAATGCCTTTGGGTGGTTGTGGAGGAAAAGGGTCTTGGACTGCCAAGAAAACAAATAGGTTTGTTTAGGAGAGGGTGAAACCAAATTTCTCCTTGGAGGCTAGGATTTTGAAGCTCCCTCTAACATACTTTGGACATATGAGCAGCAAAGACCAGTCCTTACAGAAAGACATCATGCTTGGAAGGGAGAAGGAAAGCACAGGAAAGGAAGACTCCAGATGAGATAGATTGATATAGTAACTGAAGCAATGGGGGTTGATGTGTTGAAATTAGTGAGACTAGTTCAGGACATGGCAGGGTTCAGAGCTACTGTACATAGGGTCACTATGGGTCCCAGGCACCTTGATGGCACCTAATAACAACAAAAATGTTTTATTATTTCACAGTACTTATTAGTAGGTGCCCTCAAGTGTTCTGAGTCATAGCAACACATACAAAGTTTAAAACTTCCCTATCCTTTGTTTCTGCTGTCCTTGACCTCACTGTGGAAAGATACTGTGCCAATATACTTCGTTGAGGTTAGTTCACTTCTTCACTGATCTTTCACTTTACCAAATATAATGTCTTTCTCTGGAGATTAAACTCTCCAGCTAACATACTCAAAGCATGTGAGAATAAGTTGCACCACCCTAGTTTTTAAGAAGCATTCTGGCTGCACGTCTTCCAAAATAGACTTGCTTGTTCTTTAAGGCAGGTCATGGTATATTCAATACTCTTCATCACACACAATTCAAATTCCTTCCTTGGTCTGCTTTATTCATTGTCCAACTCTCACACACATATGAGATGACTGAAAAGCTATTTTCATCTGTATCACGATCTATCTCAATGAGTTTGTTTTACATCTTAGATGGGGGCAATTCACATAGTACCTGGACCTAGATGAATTGGGTGACACTGAAATACATCAAGAACTAAAAATCTTGTAACTGCTATGTGATATTTCAAGTCCTTCAAACTTACTGCGATGTGTTTACAATTATTATTGTAAAAGTTTCTGCCTTGGATTTTCCCCATACCTCCTTACCGTCATAACTAGCATGTGGCAGCTCTAATTATCTGAAAGCTTCTCAGCATCCACAACACCTCGTCTTAAGACAGAGCTCAGAAGATAGGAGCTTATCTGATTTTTAAAACAACCTTAAAAAGATGAAAACTGAAACTTTACAAAATAAAGCACCTGGAGTGAAAAGAATTCTTTTATAATGTTAAAATATAAAACTGAAAGATAATTTTTGTATTTTAAATTGGCTTTAAATAAATACATCATATTTATATAAATGAAAGGAGCACAAGTGTTGTTCTGAATTTGTTAATTTAGAAACGTTTTACTAACATTTTTAATAGAAAAAAACAGCTAAAGAAGATAATACTATGGAAACAAGTGAATCTAGAGGTCTTTGTGTGTTTCTCTTTAGAAAGTTTTAATTAACCTACTATTTACAATGAAAATAATATTTTATACCAGTTATCCCCTTTGATTAATTTCCACAAACCTTAAAATATGACAAAGAACTATTCAGGAAACATCTTTTTCTCCCAACAGAAATTACTACATCATGAATCTTAACACCTACCTTCTGTGATAAACATATCAAGGTCGGCCCAGTCACTCCAAAATCCTGGGCCATCCAGTCTCTGAGCCCGAACCTGGACCTCATATACAGTCATAGGAAGCGCACTGCCCACTTCCAAGGATGTAGTTAAGACAATCTTAGTATCCTGACAAATTTCAAATGATAAATGTTAATTTTAAAGCATCAGACCACCAACTTAACGTTAAAAATTATAGACTGAACTGTTCACTCTCTGCATATGAATTTTGTATCTTGAATTGATGACAAATACATATATTTATTATTTTTCTATAAATGAAAGAATTACTAATCCCATTTGGGAGTATTGTTTCTTTGTTATGTTATTAAGGCATATCAGTATCAGGTGTTCATTATACCAAATAACAAAACGATCACATTAAGTGTAGAGAAGAAAGTAGAGATGGGGAAGATGGATGTCAGGCTACATTAAGTTCACCAATGAACCTAATTATAGATACTGAAAAGAAACAAGAAACTACCATCAGTCAATAGAGGGTCAAAGCTTTGCCCTAAAGCCTATGTCCTGAATTTGAACTTGTAGTCTCAAATTACTGTTTCTTGGTGAGTACAGCAATTTCTGTTTGCTAAAGCTGTCCACTTATTGTTGCTAGGTGTCGTCAGTGCACTTTAAGTTATAGTGATCCTGTGAAAAAGAGATTTGAACCTTGTCCTATCTTGTATCATCCTCATAATCTCTGACACGCTCCAGACAATTGATACAAACACTGTGTCTTCTCTTTATTTGACCCGTCACCTTTCACATCATGTCGACTTTTTCCAAGGACAGGCCCTCCTGACAACATAACTAAAGTGCGTGTGGTGAACTTTTACCATTCCTTGACTCTAGGGAGCCCCCTAGTTACACTTGTTCTTTGTGGGCACAGTTACACTCATGGTTCTGTCTTTCTCTTAAAATCACCAGATAATTAGGATAGGATTCTTTATCAAAATTCATCATAAGCAAGCCTCAATAAATTTAAAGATTATAACAGTAGAACGTAGTGGAATTACTCCATAGGGAAATTAAACTCAAACCAATAAAAATGTTTGCAAATTCATCAATTAAATAGCCCACATTCCCAAGTAACAAAATAACAATGACAATTTAAATTAAAAAATTTTTGCTGAATAGTAACAATAGCATGTTCTCTCAATATGTGAGAGTTATAACTACTGTCAGTGGGATGCTTCCAGATCCTGTCATAATTTGTAATATAGCATGAAATAATGTTCAGAAGTGAACGGAGAGATAACTATGTATATTCCTAGGTAGATTCAAACCATGTGCCTTTGGATTGGCAGTATAAGTCCTTATCATTAAGCCAGAGATCCATAGAGGAGAGTACAGATGATGTTAAATAGAACCTAGGTATAAGCTACAGCATTATAAAATAGCATTTTAAAGAGGAGAAAAAGACCCTTCATAAAATTCTGAAATCTTTTGTAAAATAATTAGTAAAAATAAATGTCATTTTCTAACAAAGCACTCAAAAATTATTTGTTGATGTCTTTCTTACACTGCAAGGATCACAGACTGAAAATACAGACCAATGTATAAAACAATATAAGGTCCAAATGTTGCATTCACAGCCATAGTAAAAAAAAAATCTATTTAGCAAATTTGCACATTGTGGTGCACAGTTGGCAGAAATGAATACTGTTGTGTGAGGGGAGAGCATCTCTGGATGCCATGGTTAAGGTTATGTATGATTGTGGCTGGGCCATGGCACTCAGTGGTTTCATATTTAGGCAGTGGTGTTAAGTTGGCGGTTATAAAGATGGCATTTGGCAGGATACATTTGACGTAATTTGGCACTTGTATAATGATGGAGTCATCCTTCACTTTGTGACCTATTGGAGTTAACTTCCATTTTCACATAATGTCCAATTTCACATAACAACCTGGTCCATCAAACATAACCATGCTGCTAAGTGAAGAGCTGTTGTTATGTGCTATCAAGTCTCCTGTGACTCATAGCGACCCTATGCACAACAGTTCTAAACCCTGCTCTATCCTGAGCTAACATTAATGTCTCTGACACACCTACCACTATTACCCCAGTCATTGAGTCAATCCACCTCAGGGAAGAGTGTCTGTGTATAATCATAAATCTATATAATTATGATTAAATATAGAATGTGTGTGCATTATATTTTTTCTATTATTATTATATGGACTTCACCTGATGGTATGCATAGGAATCAGATCGACTACATCTGCGGAAGGAACCGCTGGAGAAGCTCAATATCAGCTGTGAAAACTAGGCC
>NW_006399755.1:24206587-24210199 GCF_000299155.1 Elephantulus edwardii
TAATTTATACCATCTTTCTCAGTCTCCCCCACAACAGCTAAGTCAGTCCCTTTTTACAACAATGGCACTATTCAGTTTTTGTAATTTCATGTTCTTAACTATTAAAAAAAGTAAATATGTACCTGTTAATATTGAGGAAAATATTTTCTGAAGCTCAAAATTACATCTGAAATATCAATTATGAGTCACTTTCAAGTCAGACATGTGTTAATTTGTTATTTTTTAGGAGTATATCAAAGAGAAAGCAACTCAGTGGTCAAAACCATTGTTTTTGAAGGTTTTCACTTCAATTTTTTACACATGCTTCTAAAACTTAAACAAAGGAATGTTATTATTTACCATAGAGTCAGAACCAACCCATAGCTGACCTTCTGATGGGTTTTCAGAGGCAGTTAATCTCACAGGAGGAATTGTTGTTGACTGCCTTTGAGTTGAGCACAACTCATAGTTGCACTATGAACAAAAGGCTTGAAGACCCTCTACATCTATCAGCATTTATTGAAGATTATAGGGTTTCCAGAGGCATGCTATTTAGGAAGTGGATTCCTCTCAGCAGCCTTTATTTATCCATATTTGCTAATTCTCTCTGTGTTAGAGAATTGTTGTTGTTCAGTATATAGTGGGAACCTGCTTGCTAACAGCTCCTCTGGTGAATTTTCGGAGCCTGTAGTTCACATGACAGAGACTCCCTACCTTTCTCCTGAGGAGCAGTTGGTGAATTTGAACAACTTGCCTTTGAATTAATAGGGAAGCTTCTTACTACTAAACCATCAGAGCTCCATAATTACACATTTAATTTTTTTTAAAGTACTTTGTAGGAAATGTAAGAATGCTGTTCATGTGGTCATTTTTTTATTCTATCCTTGAAGCAGACCCAAGGGCATGGTACTGAATAAATACAACCCCTTCCCAAGAAGGATTAGACACACTTGGCATACTGAGGGAAATTCTACAGGACTTTACAAATTCTTGTCAATACTTTAACTGCTTCCAACATTGAACTTTACTTACCCTAATGTACTTACTTTTTTCTCCTTTCTGGCAGTATATTCTACATATACCACTTCATATTTCAGTTCAAATGGTACTGAGGTTGGGCTGGCCCAAGAAATCTTGACGTTACCACTGTCTGTGATTTCCATATGCACATCTGAAGGTGGATCAGGCTTAACTTGGGGGAGGGGAGGAAGAATATTTTTAAATCAAACAGCTTTCCTTATAATCATAACAATACAATAAAGTTACAATTAATCTTCAATACAACCTCCCCTCACAACTATGAATTGAAAAGAATGTAAGATATTCATCAACATTAGTGCTAAATGATAAGAAAAATTGATTTAATTTATTCTTTGGGATTTTCTATTTACAAGGTTATCAGAGTGAACAGGAGTTTTATATACATCACACAAGAGGTGATTTCCCGTCCTTCTCTAATGTAGCAGTTGGTGACTTTGAACAACAGACCATTGGGATTACAATGTAACTTTTTAAATTTTTATGGGATGTATTGGAGAGGAAGATGCCATATGAGAGGGACTGATACAGTAAATGGCGCAATGGGTGTTGGTGTGTTGAAATTAGACTAGCTCAGACCAGGATAGCGTTCAGAGCTGCTATAAGTTGCAATGGCACATAACAGCAACAATAACAACATAGTGTATCCATAGTGCATATTTCATAATCTATATTTCAAGAATTTAAATCCTGTTGTCTCTACCTTTAAGTCAAACCTGAGTTATACTTTATGTGATATATTACAAATATTACCATAAATTAAAGAAGCAAAATACTAAAGCCTATAAATATTAGGTAAAATTTACTGGTAAAGGCCAGTACATAGGGAAGAACATCATACATGAAGGACAGAGGGACAGAGAAGAAGAAGAAGAACCCAGTAAAATGGACTGAAGTGGTAACTGGGGCAATAGAATTAGGTGTGCCAAAGTCAGTGATACTTCTTAAAGATAGAGCAAATTTCACACCTACTGTGTATAAGGTTGCTATGAATCATGGGCAACTTGATGGCACATAACAACAACATATGTCAGTGACCAGAAACACAACAAAGACAGCAAACATAAATTACAAAACTATAAAAATATGATACATTTTTACTGTATTTTTTTTCCTTTGGACTCTTTGTGCTTCAAGACCCAGATAGACTTCGTTTGATAGCACTTCTTTTAAGAGCCCCTGGAGGACATTATGCTGAGTGAAATATCTCAGTCATAAAAGGACAAATACTGTATAATGCCACTGTTGTAAAGCAGAACTGACATTGGTGTTGGGGGGACACTATGAGGGGATAAATAATGTATACTGCATTGAAAGAGATGTTAAAAAGACAGGGTAATGATAGGGATGGTCCAATGGTGATGGATTTTAGGTAACACGGTGCATGAGAATGATTGTAAAAAACACAGAAAATAGTGTGAAATAAATGTATATTGAACTTTATAACAAATCAAGTCCCCCCCAAAAAATGCACCCCAAACCTTGGTGTGTCATCTTAATATGGCCTGATATGCTTGGAAATATATGTACATATAATTGAATGGGGAAACATGGTTGGCTTGTGTATTACGAAATGATGTGCTATTGTAAGGGTGAGTGACAATATCTCCCAGCTGCTCCATGGAGGACAATGAGGCAGTATATTTCTGTAAACATTTATAACCCTGGAAACCCTAGAAAACAGTTCTATTCTGTCCTATAGGATGCTTGAAAGTGAGAACTAAATTGATGGCAGGGAGTATTTTTTTCCTTTTTCTTTCTCTTTTATTAATGTTAATGAACATTTACAGAGATTTAGGGTGTCCATTCATTCATTGTTGTACTTTTCTCCCTGCCCATCCACTGCCCCCCAATTCACTCTTCTCCTTAAAAAAAATAAAAGAAAATCTCTTTAATTGTTATACAATTCCTCTCTCCCCAACTCCACTCCAGTATGCAGCCTTCACTCTGGACTTCTCTAATGACAACAATACCCGTGCATATATTGCTTTTAAACAGTTCTCTCCCTCTTCTGTTTCAATGCAATATTCATCATTCCTCCCCTCCTTCTCTGTCTTCCCTCAACCCTGATGTCAATCCCGTTTTACAACAGTGGCCCTATGCAATATTTGTCTTTTGTTTTGTTTTTTTTTAAACCAGATTAATAGAGTAATTTATCTGTTGGGTAAAATATACATAAGAACCCTTGTGGTCTAGCAGGTAAGCAACTGTGCTACCAATCCAAAGGCATGTGCTTCAAAATATCAAGAAGAAAGATAGGCAGGTTCTTCCAGGGTGCTTATCTGATTTTGAATAGCTCCTGGAAGGTCAGCTGTGAGTTGCTCTGACTCAATAGCACAAAACAGCATAACATATATGTTTTCAATTATATATTCAAGTCGAACAAAAAAATTTGTGAATCTATGTACTAGGAAGAGGGATTAGAAGCATTAGAAGCATTAGCTATTATTCAATTTTTTCTAATACTTATGTTCATAAATCATTTCTTTATCTCCAGTTGTTTTTCTCTGCCCGTTACTGTCCCTTCAGGAACTTGACTCACTTGGCATTGTTTCTCAAGCTCCTAAAGAACACCTCAAACACAAAAGACTCTAA
>NW_006399755.1:24211534-24219844 GCF_000299155.1 Elephantulus edwardii
AGTATAATCTTATCCATTAGACAGACTCAAACTTTTTAAAAATTAAACTACTTTCAAAAAAATAGAATTGTTTTTATTATTGTTGCAGAGATATATGTTACCGTTAAATTGCTCTAGAAGCTATTATTAATATTCCCAAAGTTATCTTCTTACTAATTATCTTCAGATGACATTGGTCAAATTAAGTAAGTTAATATAAATGTTTCTGAGCAGTTTTTAACCTCTTTGAGTTGTTACTGTTTATACCTATTCTTTTTAATGCACAACTTACAATTATTTATGGGCTGAAATGAAATTGGAGGTGATTGAAAAATTACTCCACCAGCTGTGATTTCCAAAAGCATATGATAGGTAGAGTTGAGGTTGGATGTTGACACAGGTATACGACAGTCACAACATTGAACAATACCGCAGATGCACTGAACAGTCGTAAAATTGCTTTTTGGTGGGGGTAGAGATAAATCATCTAATATTTCCGATCTATAATAGAAAAATGAGAGCAAAGAGTTAATAAAAATTTGTAATTTTTGAAAGTGTTTAAAAGAACTCCAGTTCATATACATTGTGTTTCACATTATTCTTCATTCACACTATGTTTCATACAATCATGCTGATTCATTCTACTTTAGAAAGTTAATCAACGTTGAACTATGCGAGCCAATGCCCTGTCTTTCCAGAATCCTGCTGGATCTTTCCCATTTCTTTTACTCACCCCTCCCTCCTTCTATCAGATTGTGAAACCCTATGACTGCTGCCCTGCCTATTGTCACCTCTCTGTACTTACTCTCCCAACCTTAGATCCTCATACACCTTATATTCCTTATCTTTCTATTTCTAAAATAATAGAATTTATACAGTACATATCCTTATGCAATGGAGTTAGTACACTCAGCATAATGCTCTCCAGCCCCTCCCAAGTTACATAGTAACTCAAAACCTACTACACAACTATTAACAACCAAAACAGAAAGCTACTAGTACATCAACAGGCATATAGACCAATGGAACAGAATAGAGAACCTAGACATTAATCTAATTATCTATGGCCAATTGATATTAGTCAAGGAAACAAAACATATCAAATACTGAAATGGCAGCCTCTTCAATAAATTGTGTGGGCAAAACTGGGCTACTACCAGCAGAAAGCTGAAGCAGGATGCACACCTCTCACCATATGCAAAAATAAAATCAAGTTTGGTAAGAGAGCTAGGAGTAAAGCCCAAATCCATACAGGTCACTAAAGATGAGGTAGAGGTAACTTAGAAGGCCTAGCCCAAAATATAAAAAGGCTGAAAAATATAGCCAAAAGGAAACAAGCAGGAAAGGTAAAAATGATGAATGAGACCTTCTAAAGATTAAATCCGTGTGTTCATCAAGATCTTTTCCTAACAGGATGAAAAGAAAAAGGCATTTGGCAATTCCATGTCAGACAAAGGCATCATAACAGATGTTTAAAGACTACTACTACTACTGGGCCTCCAGAAGAAAAACACTAATAAAAAACTTAAAAATTGGGCAAAATATATGTAAAGACCTTTCAGAGAAGAAAACATCCAGATGGACAACAGACACATAAAGAAATGCTCAAGATGACTGGCAATAAGAGAGATGGAAATCTAACCACAATGAGATACCAGCTCACCCATGTAGCAGTGTCAAAGTGTAACAGAATAGCAAGCAATAAATGTTGGAGAGGATGTAGAGAAATAGGAACCCTCACACATTTTTGGTGGGATCGTAATATGGTAAATCCACTCTGGAAAGCCATTAGGCACTTCCTAAAAAAAACTGAACATAAAAATTCCATATGACCACTACTTGGAGTACACCTCAAGAAAATTAGGACTGAAACATAAATGGAGATTTATACACCAATATTCATGTTATTCATTATCACAAGAATCGGATGTCCAAATGTCCAAACACAATTGAATATATTGAGAAACTGTGGTACATTCTTACAATGGAACACTGTATAGCACTAAAGAGCAATGATATAAAAAATTATTACATAATTTGTCCTATCTTCTTTAGTGGTATACTCATGTACAAGTTCAAATTTAAGCTGAAGAAAATGGAAATGTGTCTATGAGAACAAAAATTTAATCTTGAATCTACCTAAATGTAATTAAAAAAATTTAAGAATAGATATTGAACATTAAAGATCAAAAAAGCATACACATTGTGGGATGAAATCAAGGACATCATCCATGAAGAAAGTCAAATGTCCTTAGAAAGACAGGAAAGAAAATATCAAAATAGATGCCTGAAGACTTTGAAAATTGCACTAGAATGGATAGAGGCCAACACTACGGGAAGTAATGCAGAAGTAACAGATATGAACAGATGATGACAGGAGCAGGAGAAGGGAGCAGAAATGTAGCACTGGAAGACAAAATAAAGTATAATGAATTGTGCAAAGAGCTGGAGTTAGAAAACCAAAATAGAAGAACTTGCTCAGCATTTCTCAAATTAGAAAAACTAATTCAAGCTTTTAGTTGCAATATTGAAAGATTATTGTTGTTGTTGTTTTTATTGTTGCTGATTGCCATTGAGTCAAGCATGACTCATAGTGACCCTATGAACAAAAGACCTGAAGCCTTTCTATAACTATCATCATTTTTCAAAGTTCATAAAGTTTTCAGAAGCATGTTGATGCCACTTCTGCTTCCAAACCTATCTTAACCTGGGAGCTCCACAAAACACTGTCCACCAAGAGTAATTGTTCTGGAATTTAACATTCCAATGGCACAAGGTTCAGCGTCACAGCAACCCCGGGTTACCTCAGTACAGCAAATTGGCAGAAGACTGCTGTACCACTTAGAAGCTTGTTCCTCCAAAATACAGCAATCAACTTTTAAATATAAAGACCCTCCATGATATCTTGTTGACTCTAAAAAAGAGGCTTAAAAATACATATAATATGCTGTTGTTGTTGTTATGTGCCATTGAGTCACCTGGGACCCATAGTGACACTATGTACAGCAGCTCTGAACCCTTTCTTGTCCAGAGCCAGAAACACTAATTCTGAAACACCAAACCTCATTGCCCCAGTTACTGTATCAATCCAGCTCATCCAGGTCTTCCTTTTCTGCACTGTCCCTCCACCCTTACAGGATGATTTCCTTATTCAAGGACAAGTCTTGACTGACAACATGCCCACAAGATGTGAGATAGAGCTTCAGAATTCTAGTCTCCAAGGAGAGAATTGTCTTCACCCTATCCAAGAAACACAGATTTGTTTTCCTGGCAGTTCATGGTATGTTCAGGACTCTTCTCCAGCACCACAACCTGAAGGCATTGATTCTTCTTCTATCATCCTTAGTCATTGTCCAGCTCTCTGAAGCATAACAAGCAATTGAGAAGACCATGGCCTTTTTAGGTGCACCTTTGTTTCTGGGAGTACCTCAAGGGCAGAGATCACAATTTTCAATCTCCATAGGAGGAGTTTATAGCACACTATCCCTCACATAGTGGATCTCAACTAGAGAATTAAAGAAGATAAGTTCCATAATCCAGAAACAACAAGAAAAAAATCACAAAAAAAGAAAAAAAATCACTTTGTAGCATTAAAATGCATATAGAAAAGACATGAATAATCATGAAATTATTAGAAAAACTGAACGACATATTAAAACCACAACCTAACCACTTGTCTTGGAGTCTATTCTGATTCATGATGCCCCATGTATTACAGAGAAGAACTCTACCTCACAGGATTTTCAAGGCTATGGCCTTTTAGAAGCAAATCATCAGACGTATCTTTGAATACAAGTCTACATGAGGTAGAACCACCAACCTTTCAGTTAGTAGAAGAACACTTAACCATTTATATCACTCAGGGACTCTAGTAAATGGTATACTAGCTTTTTGAATTATAAATTTCTGATATTTGAAATGTCTGCCTGGAAAATGCGTGGTAAATAAATCAAAGAAAAAAGAAATAGTTTTCTTTTCTACACAATTCCTAGAGCTCCTTTCCTGAATTCACAGATCAGAACAAAAGCATATCCATGTCTGGAATGTTCTCCTACCTGAATTAATAGGAGGAGGTAAGAAAGAATCTAATGACGGACAATATTAATACAAAAGTAATCTACAAACTGCTCCCTAGAGATGTACATAGAAATAGAAGAAAATGTAGGGATGGAGAAACAACCTATAACTCACTTTTGTATGTGGAAGTTCTTACATTGCAAAATTTAAAAAAATAAATTTTGTATACTATAAATAGCAAAATTAATTTATTTTATACTTACATAACATATAATGCATGAACCTTAAGGTCATCAGTCTTGAAAAAATTAACTAACCCAATGTAACAGATGAATAATTCCAAGTCCTTTTTCATCCAGTACTGTATTTTCCATTTTATACCTGAATTAAAAATAAACTACATTATATCTGATAAAAACATTAAATAACTCAGTGAGAGAGAAGAGCGAAATTGAATTTGCCAATATTCTTATACCACTTCCACTGGTCATTTTGATAAAATGAGAATATCTCTAGCTGGTAGCATAAATTTTTTCAACTCATTTAGTCCCATAGGCCCACAGTTTCTTTTTTTATAAAGTTTAAAAAAAAGAAATGTATTACTAGCTCATAAACTGTTTGGGAGTTTGTTGGTTTTGGTTTTTGTTTGCTTGTATATTTTATCTTGAATCTCTTATGTAGGACCAAAGAATTTCAGTTCATTCTCACTTCCAAAGAATAAAAAGAACACTATATACCAAAGTACAAGCACTTTTGAAAGGATCTTTCTGTCTGCTTTAGTAGCAAAGGCACAGTGACTCACATTTGAACTATGACACATATCTCAAAATCTTAGCACTATAATATTCTTGTGTATTGTTGAGTCAGAACTGACACAGAGCTGATGCCCCGGAGGTTTTTCAGAGGCAGTTAATTGCTTAGGAGAATGCCCATCTTTCTCGCACAGGGTGGCTGGTGGCCTCCAACTAACTGTCTTCAGATTGTAGCACAGCTTCTTTCCACTAGGCCACCAGAGCTCCCATATAATATGATAGATGTGAAATACAAATGACGAGGGAGTTCAATTTCCTATTTCATTAAAAAGTGAAAAACTGAGCTAAAATTTGACTGAAAAGCAAAATTGATGATGATGATGATGATGATGATGATGATGAAGGTATTGCTGGTTTGTCATTCAAAACACAAGTAGGATAAAAACAGACTGAGTATCATGTTAATGTCCTATAAAGCAAACTATACTTGGCATAGTAATAAACTTAAATCCTCATAAACCTTTAACTAACCAAGTAATTTTAGCTATAAAACTTAAATTCACTTATAAGTTTACCTAGTAGTCTTAAATTATACCTGAAATTAAAACCTGTTGCATCAAGTTCACACATTCCCACTCTATCCTTCATAACTAAAGAAAAAGTTAACATATCAAAGCCCAGTCCAAGGGCTTCAACTTCTCAAGTTCATTCTTAGGATACTGAACAATTAATAAATTGTAAAATTCCTTTATACTTTAAAATAATACTTCATTTACAGTCCGATAAAATAGCTATAAATTCAAAAAGAGACACAATATTAAAATTGTTAACTGGTTTTGAAATCTGAATTTATCCTATTTGTGTTTTATTTTTATTCCTAACTGCTTGCAGCATACTGATCTGTTTCTTTTTATCTAATCAGTGATGCTCAGTTTGGAGTGATGTAGCCTTCCAGGGTAGGGAACACCCGACAATATCTGGGATACGTTTTGATTGTCACAACTGGGAGAAATACTACCAGTACCCAGTGGGTAGAGGCCAAGACTAGTGTTAAAACATCCTAAAATATTCAGGACGGTTCCTCATAACCAAGAATTAACAGGTCCAAAATGACACTGCTGCTGAAGGTGATAAACCTCTATTAACCCTACTGAGCATGCTATACTTAGGGAGTCTTGTTTCTTTATATTCCTAAACTGACTCTGCCCTATTTAACTTCTCCAGTGATACTGGATATGATTTTGCTTAGATTTCCAGATGTAACATTTCTGATTACACTAACTACATACAGCATGCATTGTATTTTACAAAATTTAATTTTTGATATGATCAGATGATTGACCCTACTTTAATTGTCAATACAAAATGATGATATATGTTAAGATATGCATCCTTAACAAACTACTTCATTCACATAGTTTTTGAAAGATCACAACACTATGTGTTTGAAAATAATAATTAGTGTTTGGAACATTAAGTACTTACCTCTTTCTCTAAAAGGCAAAAAACTTACTACTGAAAAAAAAGTCTCCTCAACTGCCTGTTCAGAGCAGTTTTTATGTTTCTCACTCCAAAAACAACAATGGGAAATTGTTTGGGAAGATAAATTAGAAAAGTAGGTAGCACTGGAATTAACAGTAGCTTCAACAACTGGTTTGTAATGTCCATTTAAACTTGAGGTGTTCTCTGACATTCTTTCAGAAGATGAGAGTAAGTAATAGCTTGTGTTTGGTAGCATGCAAGACGTCTTCAATCTCCAGAAAAGAATTGGATATGGCAAATTAAGTGCAGTTACTGCATAAATTAACTCTGTTAAAATAATTTGGAAAACATGGAAATTAGTTAATCATTTTGAATAAAATGGGGAAATATCTGATGAAGTTAAATGCAGTTATTACATAAATAAACTGTTAACACCTTAAAAAGACGTAGAGACCAAAATCATTTTGGTGAAGGTATAAATGAGAATTATATTATTTTAATTATAGTCAATTCCAATTTGTAGCTGACAGTCCAGCAGTTTTTCAGAAGTTATAAATCACATAGATGAAAACTGCCCATGTCTCAACCCTGACCACATGGAGGATTCAAACATCCAGAGAGGCTCTAGCGTCACAATCCCTATGAACTGTGACCAGGGCTTTCAAATTGTACTTGGTAGTGATAGCTCACTTTCTAAGTGTTCAAATGATGCCTAAAGGATAGCTCTGGGCTTCCACTTTACAAGGTGGTGTTATACTTTAAAGAATACATTTATTTTATAGGAATAAATTCACTTTCTGATATCCCTTTCTAGAAATTATCACTTCGTTTTCCACATCAATTTAATATATTTTACATAACAATGACAATAAATTATGGTTAAATATTTTCATTTTTGAAAACAGAATTATTTTGATGAGTGAGGTGGTAAAGGACATGAGAAATATACAATGTGGAAAACAATGTATATGAACTTTGTAAATGAACCAGTATGTTGTTGTTGTTGTTATTGCTGCTGTTATGTGCCCTCCAGTTGCTTATGACTCATTGGGACCTTACATACAGTAACCCGAAACCCTGCTCTATCCCTTACCAATCTTATTATCTCTGACACACCTATCCCTATTATCCCAGTGACAGAATCAATCCATTTCATCGAGGGTCTTCCTCCCCTGAGTTTTCCCTCTACCATCCCAAGCTTGACGTCTCTCTCCAAAGACTGATCCCGCCTTGCAACATGTCCAAAGAATACCAGATGGAGCTTCAGAATCCTTGCCTCCAAAGAGCAGCCTTTCTTCACCCTCTTTAGGACAAACTTGTTCTCCTAATAGTCCATGGTATATTCAGTACTCTTCTCCAGCACCAAAGCTCAAAGGCATCAACTCTCCTTCTATTATCCCTAGTCATTTTCCAGCTCTCTGATGCATGGCAAGTAATTGCAAGGACCATGTCCTTTATCGGGTGCACTTTTGTCTTCAGACTGACATCGTTGCTCCTCAGTAATCCTTGATGAGATATCTGACAGCAGATTTTCCCAATGCAATTCATCTTTTCATTTCCTTTCTGCTGATACCAAGAGTGTTGATTGTGGAGCCAAGTAAATTGAAGCTGTAAACAAAATCAATCACTTTGACATCCATCATGATGCTGCCAGTCAGCCCAGTGGTGAGAATCTTTGTTTTCTTGATCTTGAGCTTCAATTCATATGCAGTCCTTGACCCTCCACAACAAATACTTTAGGTCCTCTTCAGTTTTATCAAACAGGGTTGTGTCATCTGCATAACACAGATTGTTGATGAGTCTACCACCATCCCTGATGCCACACTTCTCTTCATAGAGCCCAGCCTCCTGGTTAATCTGTCAGCATATAGGTTGAAAAGGTATGGAGATAGGACACATTCCTGGCATATACTCTTCCCAATTTTGAACAATGCAGTGTTCCCTTGCTCTGTTCTGAAGACTGCCTCCTGTTCCAAGTGTAGGTTTTACATTAGCAGATCAAGTAGTCTGGGATTCCCATTCTTCTCAGAATCAGCCACAATTTGTTGTGATCCACAGTCAATTGCCTTAGCATAGTCAA
>NW_006399755.1:24220849-24222353 GCF_000299155.1 Elephantulus edwardii
TTAATTTTCCTCAGCTTTAGCTTGAACTTGCATATGAGTAGTTGATTGTATGTTCCACAGTCAGCACCTGGCCTAGTTTTCAGAGCTGATACTGAGCTTCTCCACAGATTCTTTCCACAGATGTAATCGATCTGATTGGTATGCATACCATCAGGTGAAATCTATGTGTATAGCCTGTGTTTATGTTTCTTATAAAATGTATTTGCAATGAATAAATCATTGATTGTGCAAAATTCTATCATTCTATCTCTGGCTCCATTTCTGTCACTACGTCTTTGTTTTACAACTGCTGATCCAGTATAACATAATAATTGCCAGCAAAACTCTTTTAACTAACTTCCAGTATAAATGGGGAATATTAGGATGAGCAATTATGTAAGCAAATTCAAAGTGCTGTTAAACATTTTTTAAAGAATAACGTTAAAATGTAAAGATGATTTTCAAGTTTTTTATGTGTGAGATGCTATAGAATTTCTATTTTTTAACTTTTTACTATTACTGATTTTATTGAAAATTTAGAGACATTAGATTTCCATTCATTCATTGTTGCACTTTTCTCCCTGACCACTCCTCTCCCCCGCCCCAGTTCACTCTTCTCTTTAAAAAGTAAAAGAAAATTTCTTTCATTGTTATACAGTCCCTCCCCTCCAAGTCCACTCCACTATGCAGCCTTCATTCTGGACTCCTGTCATAACAATAATACTTAATCCTATATCCATTTTTAATTTTTTATTATGATTTGGGTAAAACATTGCAGAAAAAATTAGATTTCCATTCAACAATTCAAACATATTTCATTTTGTGACCATTGATTGCCATCCCCTCATTGTAACATCATTTTTGTCATTTCCTTCTATTCTTCTTTCCGTCCTACTTTCAGAACTTCATTCATGGGCAAATGCTGCCCCTTAGATCTTCTGTGGTTGATTGATCTAAGGAGTTCAAATCCCCTGGTATTATTGTTCACTTTATAAGCTTGTCTACTGTTTGGTTGAAAGCTAATCTAAGAGAACAAGTCAGTTCCTTGCCACAGCCTTGAGGGTTCCAAGTGTTAAGACTACTTTCTCAAAATTATTTTAGAAAGACCTGCTGTCAGTATCAGTGGAGGTGGATGATCTTCTCAACCTACCCATGATCTTCTAGATAATGTAGCATCACATAGGCATATCCTAAAATAACTCTCTAAAAATACAATATACGTACAAAAAAATTTTTATTGAAATTTTCTATTACTTATTAAGGACTATTATTATAGAATTCTTTTTGATTGTGTAGCCCTGATCTGTCCACTTGCTGTACAGAGGTATCTTGTGGTTACTGTGAAGTGGAACACAGTGACACTGGTATGGCAAATACAAGAATGGCTACCCAGGTGGACAGGGTTTGGTGGAGCGCTCCAATTAAAACAAGCTTGGAAGCAGGAGCACCTCTGAAATAGCTTACCCCCAGAAAACCTATGAACCTGGAGAAAGGATGAAAGTTGTACAACTGTCCAAGTCTTTCG
>NW_006399755.1:24222723-24223283 GCF_000299155.1 Elephantulus edwardii
ACTCGACGGCACATAACAACAACAACAACATGCTTCACCTACAACTCAACAACACTTAATAACAATAACATAATTATAGAAAATTGATAATTATATAATCATGTGTACATTCTTTAAGCTTATAAATATGTAATGATGGTAAAATTATCTTAATTCTTTTTGACAAATAATTCTACATTATGTTATTTACAAATGACTTGAATAAATCTAACACTGAATAAATAAATGCCTTCAACACAACTATGCCAAAAGTGTGTGAAAAACAGATCCCACACGGTGCCCTTTCTGTACCAGCCTCACAATCTCCATTTTGTTCAATCTGATTGTTGCCATCACCATGTCAATACATCTTATTGAGGGTCTAAGTGTCTTTTGCTGACACTCTGTTTCCCAGAATGCTTTTACCAAGAACTGGTCTTTCTTGACAACACACCCAAGGTATACCATTTCTTATACCATGTCCAAAGTATGTGAAATGAAGTTCTACCTCACTTGTCTCTAAGGAGCACTCTAGTTGTACTTCCTAGTTGACATATTTGTTTGTTCTTTTGACTTTTCAT
>NW_006399755.1:24223984-24229001 GCF_000299155.1 Elephantulus edwardii
GACATGTTGTAAGGAGGGGCAGGTCCTTGGAGAGGGACATCATGCTTGGTAGTGTGGAGGCACAGCACAGGAGGGGAAGACCCTCTATGAGGTGGATTGACTCAGTGACTGGGGTAATGGGTATGGGTGTGTTGGAGGCAATGTGATTGGCACAGGATAGAGCAGGGGTTAGGGCTGTTGTACATAGGGTCACTATGAGTCACAAACGACTCGACAACATGTAACAACAACAACAACAATCCATGTAAGGTGACATCCTTGATGACTTCAAATTATGTTCACCTTTTATGAAGCTGTCTTTGATCCCATTGTATTTTTGTTTTTTTGATCTTAAAGTATCATTCAAATTGATGATGATAGTCTTTGTGAATTGACTCAATACCAGTAAATGTTAAATAAAGAAAATTAAAATGTGAGGCCATAAAAAAAAATGTGAGGCCATATTTTCTTATCTGGTAGGGCACAGAAAGTAAAGGAATGACAATAAATACCTTTGCAGAAATGCAATTGACTGTAAACTAGAGAAAAGTATGTGGAAGACATTTCACAATATCTATAAAAATTTTGCATATGTGTACACAACATATTTATTGTTCTTCAGAAATTAGTCTATTGTAATATTCACCTAAACACAAAAAGGATAAATGATTTTTCAAACAATATTCTTGTTAGAGAAAAGTAAATGTTTTTAAAGATAATTTGGTCAATGAAACTACTAATTTAAGATACAGTAACAAAACTAAAACCTTTTCATTGAGTCATAACCAATGCATACCAAATCCTCCAACCAGTTTTCAAACACTGTAATTCACATAGAAGGAGATCTATCATCTCTCTTCTATGGAGCAGATAAAGAACACTGTAATGCAGCAGCCATGAAACAAGTAAATCAATAATAAATACGGACAAAAATAGCTGTCATAGGCAAATGCATAAATGGAAACAAGGAACCCAAGAGGAAAGATAAAGAAACCTGTTACTTTCAGGGGATTGCAAACAAAGTCAAGAAACAAAATATGTATGTGTTGTTGAATGGTAAATGAATATATACATTTTCATCTAATTGTTAGGTGTGAAAAAGCAAAATGCAAAATTCTGTGTGTTTGTTTAGTACAATAGAGAATTCTGTAAGGGTATGTTAATTTGTTTCCAGGAAAATGAGAAGAGGTTATTTTCACACTGATTCCTGAGGACTAGGAAAATATTTTCGTGGGCACAATTTTTGTTGTTGTTGTTGTTCAGTTTTAATTAGATGAGAAGAATTCCAAAATGAGAATGGAAAATTCTATTAAGCAGTAAAGGAAAGGGTTTTTCTAAGGGTAAAATATCTACCTTCAAAAGACATTAAAATGGCAAATAACTTACCGCAAAGCAATACCACCACACAGAATTTTTGACAATTCATCTTGCTTCAAAGTAGTAGACCTGAAAAACAGTAAGTTTAAAACAATAAAATGAGCAAAGAAAAAAAATTTTACACATACATGACCCACCTATGGAAAACATGAAAATGACTATAAAGAATATTTCTTTCCATTGTAATTCTCTGGATCTATATCAGAGAGATGGCTCACATGAAAATGTAAGTTATTTCTTTCTACAAAAATGCTATCTTAAATAACTAGACATAAACCATATAATAATAAAAATAATAATATAAAAATTCCCAACATTTTTTATGGTATGGAAATACTGAAAAGATAAGGAAGATTGAATTTACACACAAACAAAAATGCTCACAATATTAATTAAATATATAATAAAGAATCTTATATGTTCTTCATACCTTTCTTGTTCACATTTAAATGCCTCTTATTTTCTAAAGGCGTTATCATTGCTGTAAACTATAAAGCTGAACATTGTACTATAGGTAGTAATTACACATTTATATCCAATAAATAGAAGAAAGGGTCAGCTACAGGTTGTCTCTGACTCAATAGTACACTACAACAACATGGTGTATATTCAATAAATAGGAGAAATTTTTCCAATGTGCTTTTAAATCCCTTGCTCATACCAGGGTAGATTAATGTTCACATTGGAGAATAATCAGGACAATCCAATTTAGTCTGTGGTTTAACAGATCCAAATTAGAATGTTATCAACAAAGCTTACCATAAATTCTCTTCCATTTTCAACCTATCATGAATAAGATTATTTGTACTACTACATCATGAGTAATATTTTTAACATAAATTTAGTAAATTAAGTTGAGCTTTGTAATAGAATATTAAAGGGTTCTGATGTTCCTGTTTTTGCTTTTAGCTCAAATGGAAATGTGATTCATAACATGGAAGTAAACTCAGGTAAGAAGCCCTGAATTGAACTCACTTATCTGTGGGAGGACTGAAGACATCATCATCCTAAACCTCAAGTCCCTCATCTGCAAATCAGATCATTTGGTGATCTCTGTAATCCTTTTCAGAGGTGCCTATGATTCTAAATAGATTGTTGTTGTTAGGTGCCATTGAGTTGATTAAGACTGAGAGCCATCCTATGAACAAAAGATGTGAATCTTGTTCTATCCTTCATTTTCATAGGTTTTCAAAGGTCTGTTATTTAGGAAGTAGATATAAATCCTGTTTCCTAATCTATCTTAATCTGGGACATCTACCAAAACCTGTCCATCATGGGTAAACCTTACGGCATTTGACACACCAGTGACACAGCTTTCAGTATCACAGCAATCCCAAATTCTCACAGTACAGCCAACTGACAGACAAGTGCTGGACCACTTAGAACAATAGTCTTCCCAAACACAATTAACACGTGATTGTTAATGAAGTAAAGAAACAACGTTCAATTAAAACAAAACAACCTGTCTCCCAGAACCTAACTTCTTCACCAGACTCTATTTTATTAACAGAGATATGCCACATGCAAGCATACACAAAAACCAAATTATAAAATATAGAGAACATGTCTCACAATTCTTATCTGAGAAGTGACACTATGTGTTGAATGAATAGAAATACACACTTATTTTAATGTATAAGTGACAGGGGCAGGGGCAGAATGAATGAGCAAAAACATTCCACAGGAGTGTAAATTTGCTTTTCATACTACAAGTTTTTAATGAGTAATTAAATGCTTTTCATAAAGGGATATCTGTTGGCCTAGTGGGTAAGGAGCTGTGTGGATATCCAAAAGGCATACAGTTTGAATTGACCAGCTGCTCCACAGAAGCACTGTCAATATTCTCATTGTGATTAAACTGCCTCTGAAAGCCCCCTGGAGGGCCAGCTTTGAGTTGGTTCAGGCTTAGTGGTATATAACAACAACAACAATATATAATGAATAATATTACAATGTTTCCTTAAAGTTTATAGAAATAGATTCTGCTTAGAATTCTCATTATCTGATCATACTAAATGTGTACAAATTCCCTATGATTTTTTTATATCATCTGTTTTTTCTCTGATATTTTCTAAATAAAATATACCCAAGGGCAAATTTCTTAATCACGTATCATTGAAACAACGTATCACCACACTAAGGATTTTTATTTAGCTGACCATATCTAGCAATTCATTCCATTAACACTCATTAACTCATTTGATCTAGTAAGTGGTCAAATGGATTAGTTCTTTTCCTTGCATAAGACAATCTTTCTTTTGAATAATATTCCATGAAAATCACAAATTATTTTGATCATTTAATTCTTGCAGTAAAGTTTCACTTTGTATAACAAAAAAAAATATCAGTATACAAAAGGCATAGATCAACCTTGAAAGGATTGAAAAGTGATATTTTAAATAGATGCAAAGAGAATAACATTTATATAAACCTTAAATTGTAGCAAGAGACTTGCAAAATAAATAGAATGCAAAAAACTATGAAAAATGTAAAATTATGAGAACAAAGATTCAAATAGAAATTTACTGGTAGATGACAGACAAAACATATAACATTGTCTAACAGACAAAACATATAACGTTGAGTTGATTTCATTTCCTGAATGAGCCACAAATTTGCTTTTAGGCATTTTTGTTTTTAGTAAAATAGTTCAATTGTAAATTCAGAGTTCTTAAAGTAATATAAAATCAACCACTTAGGGAGAAAGTTCATATATACTCTAGTGACTAAAACCAGAAAGAAAAGGGGGGAAAAATTGTTTCCTGGTTCTCTTCATGAGAAGGCAATTGCTTCATATTCATGTGAAGGTTGGACAGTTCCTAAGGAAAGGAAAATAAGAATTGATGCCTTTTAATTGTGGAGCAGAGTATTGAATACCTATGAAATGACAAAAGAACCAACAAATCTTAGAAGAAGCACAGCCAGGCTGATCCTTAGAGGCACGGATGGTGAAAGTTAATCTGACGTATTTGGAAATGTTGTCAGGAGGTACCAGTCCTTAAAAAAAGTCATAATTTTTAGAAATTTGAGGGTCACCAAAAGACAGAAAGATCTTTAATAAGATGGACTCATAGTAATGACAACAATGGCTGAGCCTGGAGAAGATGGTGTGCATGGCGCAACATCACATAAGGTTTTTGAAGAGTCCATAGGGTGGCCATCGTAGTTAACAAGATGTCATGTAACTACAACTGTAAACCAAGGCTAAATACAAAATTATGTCTGAGTATGCTGATGAGTAAGGAGGAATATCTTTCATTAGTCTATCAAGAGAAAGGAATCCTAGTAAAGGAAATAATAACTAAAAACTTCTTGATATCAATCAAACCACTGCAGAAGGTCATTGATCTTTTCTAAGTACCATGATTTATAAATAACAACAAGAACTAGCACATCATACCATCGAAGTAGTTTAAAATAACAAAACTTAATGACTAACACATGGAAAGATGAGCTAGGGAAACAAAAGACGGGAAATCTCATGTGAATTACTTTGTTGTTGTTACTGTCAACTTGCCTGCAACTCATAGGTACCCTATGTACAACAGCCCTAAACCTTGCACTATCTTGTAACAGTCTCATTGTCTATAACACACTTACTCCATTACCCCAGACACTGAGTCAATCCATCTCATCGAAGAGTCTTGCCCTACTGCTCTGT
>NW_006399755.1:24229806-24230971 GCF_000299155.1 Elephantulus edwardii
ATGCAGTGTTTCCTTGCTCTGTTCTGAAGACTGCCTCCTGGTCCAAGTATAGGTTTTGCATCAACACAATCAAGTGTTCTCAGACTCACATTCTTCTCAGAGTTAGCCACAGTTTGTTGTGGTCCACACAGTTAAAATCCCATAGTCAATGAAACAGAAAGACATTGCTCAGGTACTCCCTGCTTTCAGCCAAGGTCCATTTAACATTAGCTATAATATCCCTGGTACCACATATTCTTCTAAACTCAGCCATCATTTATGGCAGTTCTCTGTTGAAGTGCTGTCCCAGTCTTTTTGGTACTCTACTGAAGAATCTTGCTTGCATGTAACATCAATGATATTGTTCAATAATTTCCACACTCGGATGGATCACCTTTCTTTGCAATGAGAACAAATCTAGATCTCTTTTAGTCAATTAGCCTGGTAGTTGTTCTCCAGATTCCTTGTCACAACTTGGTGAGCACATTTAGGACAGCATCCACTTGTTGAAATATATCAATTGGTATATCGTCAATTCCTAGGGTCATGTTTTATGCCAATTATTTCAGAGCAGTTTGAACATCTTCCTTCATCACCTCAGGCTCTTACTATACTTTGTTTCATGAAATTCTTCAGTGTCTGCCAATTCCTTTCAGTATAATGACTCTGTATACTCTTTCCAACTTCTTTTAATACTTCCTGGATCATTTAATATTCTGTACAAAGCATTCTTAAGAACTACAACACAAGACTTGGCTTTGTTCTTCAGTTCTTTGAGAATAAGAAATGCTGAGTGAGTTTGGCCCTTTTGATTTTCTGATGTCAGCTCTTTGCACATTTAATTATAACACTTTACTGTGTCTTCCTGCACTGTCCTTTGAAATTTTCTGTTCAGCACCTTAATATTTTTATTTCTTCCCTTTGCCTTGGCTTCTCGGCCCTCTAGTGTAATACTCAGGGTCTCCTCTGACATCTAGACTTTGAAAACCTACTGGAATGTCAGTTAAGAGTTAGTTCTGACTGTATTGCAGAAACTTTTTCACTTTCATACTTGTCTGTGTGCAATATGTAAGTTTAACAAGAAGAGAGAAAGGGAAAAAATTAACTTTTCCTCATCTGTTAGACTTTTGGAAAGTGAGCATATTTACACACTCTAGTTAACAGAAATGTTACTATTGTTATATAT
>NW_006399755.1:24231791-24234393 GCF_000299155.1 Elephantulus edwardii
AAGTCTCTAGCCTGTCATGTCATTACCAACTATTTTTTTCCCAATCTTTGGTTTCCCTTTTTATCCAGCTGGAGAGGTTTTTAGATGTACCTAAAGATTTGATTCTTAGAAGGTCCCATTTATCCATTTTGGAAGGCTGTATGGTGCTTTCTCAAAAGGTTGTAAATGGAAATACTATTTGAGCCAGCGATTCCACTTCTGAAAATTTAGCCTAAAGAAACCATAACCACCACCCAATCAGATATATTCACACCCATGTTTATTACCGCTTTCTTTGCAGTAGCAAAGAGCTGGAAACAACCCAAGCGCCCATCAAAAAAATAAATGAATAGAGAAGCTTTGGTATATTCACACAATGGAATACTATGCAGCACTGAAAAGCAAGGAAGTCATGAATTACTATGCTAAGTGAATGACCCTACAGACATTATGCTGAGTTAATATTTCAGTCACAAAAGGACAAATATTGCATAGGGCCACTATTGTAAAACAAGACTGACATTGGGATTGAGGGAAGACAGAGAAGAAGGAGAGGAATTATGTATACTGCATTGCAACAGAAGAAGGAGGGAACTGTTTAAAAGATATATGTGATTAATTATTATTATCATGACAGGAGTCCAGAATGAAGGCTGCCAAGTCCAGTGGACTTGAGAGGGACAGATTGCATAGCAATGAAAGAGTTTTTCTTTTACTTATCAAGGAGAAAATTGAATTGGGGGGAGGGGGTGGGCAGGGAGAAAAGTACAAAAATTAATTACTAGAAACCCTAAGACTCTGTAGACTTTCATCAAATTTAATTTAAATAAGAAAAAAATAAATTTATAAAGAGCAATGAGTATAGATAAAAGTATGCTTGATCCAAGACACAGATTTTCAATTATATCTGAAAGTTTGGCAGGGAATAAGGATGACAGAAAAAAAAAACACCCCACAACCTTGATGCCTCTGAGTTGTGGTGTTGGAGAGGAGTACTTAGTATCCCATGGAGTACCAAAAGAACAAGGAGCCTGTTTTGGATAAAGGGCAATTAAAGTACTCCTCAGAGGCAATGGTAAAATTTCATCTGACATATCTTGAGCATGTTGACAGAATAAGTGAACCCAGTCATCATTCTGGGAAGGGTAGACAATCACAGAATGATTGAAAGACCCTTACCACGATGGACTGATACAGTGATTGTAACAATGGGCTAGAGCATATCAGAGATAGTAAGGTTAACACAGGATAGGTCAAGGTTTAGATCTCCTATTTATAGTGTTGCTATGAGGCATAGTTGACTTGATGGCACCTAACAACAATCAACATTAAATAAAGGGGAAGATTAAAACCTTTATTCTCTTGATGTTATCAAATTAAGGTTTTTAAGAGGAATCCCAGAATTTGAGGTGTTTTTATATATCAAAGTACATTTAAATATAAAGATTCCAATCAGTGTTTGAATAATGTATGACCAAAAAACAGATGATTTACAATTTATTCCTATGATCTCATAAAATCCACAGATTAAAATTATGAATAAGAAATTAATTTTTTTTTTAGGTAAGAAGACAGTTTACTCAACAATTCATGCCTTGGGCATCTGTTCCTTGATTTCAAGGAAGTCTAGAGACTTTGAGTCTCAGCAAAATGATTCAGTGTCCCTAGCCTCTAGAGGAAAAGAGAAGAGCCATTTTGATAAATTTTGTCAAAATTTCACTTTGTGAATGAAATTCAATGAGCTCTATGTGCCGCTAAGTTTTGCCTTTATTTTTTACTAAAGAAACATTTACTATTTTCTGCTTATAACCACATTCAAACATTTTATTTATAAAAATCAATATTTCTTCAAGTGTTAAAATCGAACAAAAAAACCACACAACTTGATCTATTTCTGGTAAACTTATACTTTTAGGTATGTTTATATTTTATTCTTCACTTAGGATGAAAGTCATTCATGTTATTCACAGACTTAAATTTTTTTTTAAATTTAAAAATATATTTCATCATGAAGACAAAAGCAGACAGTACACTTCAGAAGAGGATACTGCCATCAAGTGAGAGACTCACTTCCAGAGTCAGCATATTGAGGTGCTGGGTGTGGAGGAGCCTACAACTCCCAAAGAGAAAGACTGCTCAAACTAAGAAATTTAGCCATTACAGAATCATTCCACAAACCAAAAAAAGATAATAGAATTTAAGAGAGGGAACTGCAATCAAGAAAGAGACTCACTCCCAAAGATAGCACACTACAGAGCTAGGAAGGGAGGAGACAACAGCTGCCATGGACAAAAACAGTTTCACTTGTGGAACTTGGTATTGCCACTCCTGGGACAAAAGGAAACAACAGACTTCAGGAGAAGTTGCAATCAGGTGAGAGATTGACTTTCAGTGCCATCATACTGAGTTGCTGAGGAGGGAGGGGCCAGCAACCCTCCTGAAGAGAGACTGCTCCAGCTGGAGGACTTGACCCCCACAGAGCCACTTCATAGACAAAAGCAGACAACAGACTTTAGGAGAGAGGGCCACAATAAGGTGAGATTCCTGCAGGACAGCATCAAAAATCAGGACATTAGGAAAGGCACTCTTACCTAATCCACAGGACAAGAAAGGACTTCCAGTA
>NW_006399755.1:24238058-24239836 GCF_000299155.1 Elephantulus edwardii
CAAAGAACAAGCACCACATGACCCTGTCAAATGATGAAGATAAGGCCTTTGACAAAATTCAACAGCCCTTCCTAACTAAAATACTTAACAAAATAGGAATAGAGGGGTATTTCCTCAACATCATGAAAAGTTTATATGCAAGCCAAAAACCAGCATCAGAGAAAGAGAAAAGGTATTCCCCTTAAGAACAGAAATTAGGCAATGATGCGTACTATTACCTTTCTTATTCAATAGAGTATTAAGAGTATTAGCAAGAGCAATAGGACAAGAAAAGGAAATAAGTAGCATAAAAATTGGTAAAAAGAAGCTAAAACTATCTCAATATGAAGATAATATGACAGTATACTTGGAAAACCCTAAAGATTAAATGAGAAAACTATGAGATATAGTCAACAAATTCACCAAATTAGCAGAGTATGATATGAATATACAAAAATTAGTTGGATCTTTTTACAGTGACATAGAAAATATAGAACTAGAGCTTAAAAAAAAACCAGTATCAATTACAATAGCTAACTACAAGATTAAATACATGTGACTATCACCAGGGACACATAAGACTCATACACAGAAAATGACAAAATATTACTATAAGAAACAAAAAGAGATATGGAGATATGGAAGAATACATCATGCTCATGGATAGGAAAACTCAATATCATGAAAATGACAATTCTGCCAAAGGATCAATAAAATCCCAATACAGATATCAATTTCATTCTTCAAATACATGGAAAAGGCAATTTTCAATCTCATCTAGAATGTAAAGAGACCTGAATAAGGAAAATACTACTGAAAAAGAGAAACAAGTTAGGCAGCATCACATTTCCTGATTCCAACTCTTACTACATAACTGTGGTGGTCAAGACAGCCTGGTGCTGGTAGAGAAAGAGACACATAAATCAATGAAATAGAATTGAGAACCAAAAAAGCAGCGGGTCAACTGACCTTTGACAAGGAGATGAAATCAATGAACTGGGGAAAAGATAGTCTCTTAAGCAAAGAGTGCTGACAACATTGGAAACCCATCTGCAGAAAACATAAACAAAACTCACACCTCACACTGAATACAAAAACCAATCCAAACTGGATCAGGGATCTAGGAGTAAAACCAAAGACTATAAAATCCATCAGAAAGAAGTTAGGAAAAACACTAGAAGCCTTAACATATTGGCATGGAACAGTGTTCCAAGCATAAAAAACCTCCAACCAAGAGAGAATAAAATAGATGAATGAGATCTTCTAAGAATCAAATCACTATGCACATAAAATAATATCTCTAACAAGGTTAGAAAGAAAGCCACACACTGCTGAAAATTATTTGACAATAACATATTTAATAATAAGTGACTTTTATCTGAAAATTACAGACTACTCTAGTACCTCAATAAGAAAAATGTAGGCATCAACACAGCAGCCACATTAACAAAGCCTTAGTGGATCTGTTCCAGTTCATTAGCTACATACCTGTCTTAAAATTTCTTAGTGTGGCCTAGACTGTTATCCTGCCTGGAGCACTAGACCCCACTGCCTGGAGCCTTCCTGGTCACTCTGCCTGGGGGACACAGGAGGTCCACCTGGAGGCCCACCATCTGAACCCCTGAACCCACCACGTGGAGGACCTGGTCCAAATACCTGGACACTCCTGACCACAGCCTGGATGCCTCAGCCTCACCACAAGGCAGACCTGGCCCCACCACTTGGATGCTCCAGCCTGCAGCCTGGACACCCACACACATTCCCTTGTAGATGAGCCGCTCCTGCCCCTCTGAACTGCA
>NW_006399755.1:24241471-24245984 GCF_000299155.1 Elephantulus edwardii
CAGATTGAATTAAAAAAACAAAAATAAAAAACCATCAATATGCTATCTATAGGAGACACACTAGCAAAGTGAAGAAATAGAAAGACTAAAAATAAATGGATGGGGAAAAATAAACTAAGCAAGTACACCCTCTGAGCCATGTCACCCTCCATCCCTGTTACCAACTCAATTAACTACATATCTGCATTAAAAATTTCTAGTATGTCCTGCCCTGGTCTCTTGCCTGGAACTAGACTGGGACACCTCTGCCTGGCAGGGCCTGCCCTCCAACTAGAGGCCCCCAGCCTTGCCAACTGGACCCCTGAACCAGCCACCTGAAGAACCTTACCTTGCTGCCTGTATGCTTCTGCCTTCTGTCTGGAAACCAGGCACTGGCTCTCCCCACGGAAGTCTAAGCCTGGCTGCTGGGATGCTCTGCCTGCTGCCTATAAATGCTAGTCTCACTACCCAAAAGTCCCATCCAATCCCTGGAAGTTCCATCCCCACTGCCTAGAAGTCCCATCCCTGCTACCTGATGTGCCCTGGACCCAACGCCTGGAGGATGACCCACTGCCACCTCTCTGAACTGTCCCAAGGCATCAGTATCACAAATGAACCCAGTTCATGTCCTCTCCCCTCACAAACTGTGAGTTGCCTTTAGCCTGGAGCACTTTGGACTGGCCTAGCTGCAGCAGTTGTCTTACAAAAGAGGCTCTTGATTCACAGAACTTATCTCTCCTGAACTTAAGAGAGTCATCCCCTGAGTCAAAATTACAGGGAGCAACTCAGACATGGTAATTGTCCCACCGTCCTCTGGAGCAGTGATGTCAGACCATACATAGCCTGCTATTGCCTCAGGTGTGAAAAACTCTATCACAGCAATGTCATATGAGAAGCAGGCTAGCTCACATCCTACCTAAACCCAAAACAAGATATCACCCCTTAAAAGTGACACAGTATCAATGGACTTTCTGAAGCCAGAAAATCTTATGGAACTTTCTCACACAGAATTTAAAAGAACAATGTTTGGGTATTTTCAATGAGTGAAAGACAAATTTAAAGAATTATAGGACACTGCAAGAAAAAAACAAGAGAAGCTTAAAAAAAAAAATCCAAAACAACACAGATAAAACAAGCAAGGCATTAGAGGCTCTGGGAAAAAAAAGAAACCACATTCAAAATAAGAGGACCAATGTTTCAGATGCTGTCAATATGTTGGAGCAACAATACCACTTATCTGCTGAAGGATCCCTGAAGGGTTAAGTGTAATAAGGAGTGTACGGTGAAAGGAAATATTCTAGGAACACCTGAGGCCTTTGAACATAAGAAACCCTTAGGAATGTCAGGGCTGATAATTGCTCTATCTAGTTTTAAGAACTGCTCTGCTTCAGCACTTTTTGAGCCGCTTACCCCTAA
Source organism: Elephantulus edwardii (assembly GCF_000299155.1). Classification (NCBI taxonomy): domain Eukaryota; kingdom Metazoa; phylum Chordata; class Mammalia; order Macroscelidea; family Macroscelididae; genus Elephantulus; species Elephantulus edwardii. The sequence continues at coordinate 24,242,867 of NW_006399755.1, forward strand.
AGGGTTAAGTATACCAAAGGAGTTCTTGCAATCAAGAGCTCCTGGAATGCTGGGGGTGGGGAGGTTGCAAACAGTCTCAGCACTTTCCCCAGAAAACTTCACACTTCAAGTCAAAAGACTTTCATCAGTCTTACTTACCCATTTGTTCTTTGTAACAAGATCAAGAGAAAGAACACAGAACCTTGAGTAGTCAAAGATCATTTACTTCAGTAAGAACGTTTCCCGTTTTTCTTCACCTGAAAAAAGTGTACGTGACTTTCTTCATGTATTCTATGCCTGCTTCTGTAATTAAAATGAGGACAGGACAGCTCAATTTTGCTATTTGCCAGATGGAGATTTTGACCTTCACCATTTAAACATCCCTCATGAGTCTCTGCCTTCTGCCACTTGTGAACAATTAACACCTTAAACTTCATCTGCTACCATCAAAAGCAGAATAAAAAAAGGACAAAGAAGAAAGTCTAAGAATAATATGGGACACCATATCAAGAGAAATAACATGCACATAATCAGATTTCAAGAACAAGAAGAAGCAAGTAAAAGCAATGAGAAAGTTGTGGAAGAATTACAAGAAGAAAACTTTACAGGAGTAAGGAATGAAAGAAAACAGTCATATCAGTCAAATTTGCCAGAATCAAAGATAAAGGGAGAATTCTGAAAATGGCTAGGGAGGGGGGAAAAAAGAGTATATCTGTAAAGGATATAAAATAAGATTAAGTGCCAATTTCCCAACAGAAACCATGCAAGTAAGAAGATGGTAGTATAACATATATTGAAAACTCAGAGAACACAACTGTCAATCAAGAATACTATACCTAGCAAAATTGTCAATCACATATGAAGGAGAGATCAAGATATTCTCAAAAAAGCAGATCATAAGGGAGTTTGCAACAAGAGTAACATCACAGAAAACACTGAGAGAAATCTTACTTATCGAGGTGCCACAGAAAGCAGAATGGACCAATGTAAACAGCAGCAGCACCAAAAATAACTCAACAAGTGATAAAAATAAAACCTTGCCACTCAAGAATTACACTAAATGTGAATGATTTAAATGTACAACTGAAGAAAAAAAGAGTAGTAGATGGGATAAAAACCCCAAATCCATCAATATGATATTTACAAGAGACACACTTGAAAAGTGAAGATAAAGAGAGATTAAAAATTAAAGGGTGGAAAAGAATATACCAAGGACATTGCAAGCAGAAAAACAGCAGAAGTAATGATATTAATCTCTGATAAAATAGATTTCAATGGAAAAACTCTCACAAAGGCAAGGAAGGTCTCTATATAGTGTTTAAAAGATCAATAGAACAAGAGAACATAACAATAATAAATATCTGTGTACCAAAAAAAACAGAGCAGCATAATATACAAAACTGAAAAATAATCAAGAACACTATAGTGTTTGGATACTTCAATACAGCACTCAAAAAAGATAGAGAGACCCAAGATGGCAGCAGAGGTGGAGACAACATGTCGAGCTGAGGGAGCAGCAGACCCCTTGGAGAAGGGCCACCATGGCCTTCTACAGACCTCTGTTTACTGGTAATTGAACAGTTAGACAGTTGATGACTGGTCTTCAGTGCAGATCAAGGCTCAACATCAGATCAAGCATTCCCAGGGAGGAATGGGTGAGTCCCAGAGCTCCCAGGCCCCTGCTGCCGAGCCTGAGCCACACTGCTGCAGCTCCATGAGGCTCCCACCACTGGACCCCAGAGATCCCCTCACCTGAGATGGACAGTCGGCACCGAGTCTCTCTGAGGCTGGTGCAGTGGAGCCACCACACTGATGCAGAGTGAACTTGTTCAGGGAGAATTCTTGCAGCCAAGATGGTGGCAGCAGGACACACAGCAGCAGTTTCAGGTTTCCTTGGGCAGGCCAGAGAAGAAGATCACCAATACAATGGATCGATGAAAGTGACTGTGACCTGTCTACTTGAAGACACTTTAACAGTGGCAACATTTCCAAGAAGGCAGACATTCTAAATGCACCACATGTTTTGATCTGTTGAATGCCTCTGACAAGAACTATTTAGACCCGGGCAAAGTCTGTTCACCATCCTCAGGTTCCCTTCTCCATTTATTAAGGGAGAGGGAAGTGACACCTACTTCAAAGTACAGTATGACCACTTATTGGGAGGGGGGGTAAAGGTAGTGGCGCTGGAATGGGGGATGCTGTCCCTGGCCACATGGTCTTTGGTCAGGCGAGGGGTCTGGACTTGGGGGGGCACTTTGGTGGGGGAGTGTGCCAGCCAGCCCCTAGGGTGTTTCACCTGGTCTGGGGTGAGCCATCTTTGGCCCTCGGGGTGAGCTCCTCAGCCCTCAAGTTGTACCATCTGACCCCTGGGTAGGAAAAACTGCCTAGGGTATACAGAGATTTTATCTAGGCTACTTTTCTCCACCCTCTCCCCAGTACACTGGTAAGTAACACCCCCAAAGCCCTTCTATTTGTAACTCACAATTTTGTTCTCTCTAGGTTTTCTTCCTTTCCTATAGGTAACCTTAACACTGAGTTGTACTCCAGACTTGACCCTGAACCCAGTTCCAGAGACAAAAAGGAAATACAACCACCAGCTAAGGAAGCAAAGGAGTATGGAGCCTCAGGGTTCAGTCACCCATCCCCACTGGACCCACCTGGGAAAAAATTTTGCAGTCCAGAGGGGAGTAAATGTCAGGAAAATATCTTTTAACAGAACAAGAAGGCAAGCATCTTTAACTCAAGACCACCAGTAAGGTGATGATAAAGTGTGCTCCCTTTTCCCCTTCACATCAATGCCCCTGTTCAGCATGAAGAAGCCAGAGAGTCTGCTCCCAGTTCCCAAATGAGAAACCCAAAAGTGAATAAGACAGCTTGTTCAATCACTATTGGTCTATGCTTACAATTGCATTGAATCATCTGGTCCCCACTGGATCCTTTTCATTTCCTTCACCTGCTCCCTCCACCAACCAAATTGTGCAGCTCTGCAACTGCATCCCTATAATTTTCATCCCTACCCATACTCACCCTTCTGCTCCCAACCCTCACTCCTAGTATCCCCAACATGTTTTGCCCAATAAAATTAAAAATAAAAAAGATAGAACTACCAGAAAGAAACTCAACAAAGATGCTGAAGAAT
>NW_006399755.1:24246282-24247925 GCF_000299155.1 Elephantulus edwardii
GCAAACACATGAAAAGCAAAGAAACAAAAATAATTGATTCTCTAACCAAATATCTCAAACAAATTGAAAAAGAACAGCAAAAAACCTTGAGATCCTCTAGAAAACCTGACATTATAAAAATTAGGGCAGAAATAAATAGAAAACTTAAAAACAATTGAAACCATTAACAAAACCAGAAGTTGATTCTTCAAAAACTTTAATAAATTCAATAAACCAATACCAAAATCAAGAAAAGAAAAGAAAGGAAAGGAAAAGAAAAGAAAGAAGAGACACAAATAATCCAAATAAGAAATGAATGGGCAAGGTCACAACAGAACCAACTAAAAGAAGAAGTTTAACATTGCAGAACACATGAACTAGGTGACAGAAATGGAGCTGGAGATAGAATGATTGAATTTTGCACGATCAATGACTTATTCAATGCAAACATATTTTTAAGAGACCTAAACTAAGGTTATACACATGGATCTCACCTGATGGTATGCATAGGAATCAGATCGATTACATCTGTGGAAAGAACTGCTGGAGAAGCGCAATATCAACTGTGAAAACTAGATCAGGAGCTGATTGTGGAACAGACCACCAACACTCATATGTAAGTTCAAGAATGAAACTGAATCCACAGGAACCAAATTATAACTCTGAGTCTATCCCACTTGACTTTTAGAACCATCTCAGGAACAGCTTTGAGGCCTTGAACACGAATAAGTGAAGACCAGATGAGTTGTGGGAGGATATCAAGGGTATCATCCAGGAAGAGTGCAAATGATTGTTGCAAAGACAGAAGAGGAAGAGAAGACCAAAATGGATGTCAGAAGAGACGCTGAAAATTGCACTGGAGCACAGAGAAGCCAAAGCACAAGGATGAATTCATGATACTAAAGAGTTGAAGAGAAGATTCCAAAAGGCAGCATGGGATGACAAAGTAAAATATTACAACGAAATGTGCAAGGAATTGGAGTCGGAAAAGCAAAAGGGTCGAACTCACTCAGCATTTCTTAAGCTCAAGGAACTGAAGAACAAAATCAAATGTTGTTTTGCTATAATCCAGGATGCTTTAGGCAGAATATTAAATGATCCAGGAAGTATTAAAAGAAGATGGAAAGAATATACTGAGTCACTTTATCTAAAGGAATTGGCAGACACGGAAGAATTTAATGAAGTAACATATGAGCAAGAGCCTATGGTGATGAAGGAAGAAGTACAAGCTGCTTTGAAGAAAATAGCAAAAAATAAGGCTCCAGGAATAGATGGTATACCAATTGACATATTTCAGCTAACAGATGCTGCTCTGGATGTGCTAAGTTGTGTCAAGAAATGTGAAGAACAACCACTTGGCCAACTGACTGGAAGAGATATATATTTGTTTCCATCCCAAAGAAAGGTGACCCAACAGAGTGTGGAAACTATAGAACAATATCATTGATCTCATATGCAAGCAAGATTCTGCTGAAGATTATCCAAAAACAACTTGAACAGTACATCAGCAGAGAACTGCCAGAAGTCCAGGCTGGGGTTAGAAGGGGTCGTGGTACAAGGGATATTGCAGCTAATGTTAGATGGATCTTGGCTGAAAGCGAGTACCAAAGGAATATATATCTGTATTTCATTGATTATGCAAAGGTGTTTGACTGTGTGGATCA
>NW_006399755.1:24248675-24249305 GCF_000299155.1 Elephantulus edwardii
CACAACCCTGCTTGCTGAAACTGATGAGGACCTGAAGGGCTTGCTGCAGAGGGTCAAGGACTGCAGCCTCCAATATGGATTGAGGCTCAATGTCAAGCAGACAAAGATTCTCACCACTGGACCAACCGGCAGCATCAGGATGGATGGTGAAGGGATTGAGATTGTTCACAGCTTTAGTTTGCTTTGCTCCACAGTCAACACTATTGGCACCAGCAGCCAGGAAATTAAAAGACGTATTGCCATGGGAAAGTCTGCTGTTAGGGACCTCTCTAAAGTACTGAAGAGCAATGGTGTCCCTACACACATCCAAAAACTTCTCCAACAGTGTAAAAAGCAAAGCCACAGACTGGGAAAACATATTTGGTAATAACATGTCTGATAAAGGACTTATATTTAGAATTTATATAATACTCCATCACCACAATAAGATAGAGGTAAAAACTCAGTTGCAAAATGGAAACAAGATACGAACAGACACTTCACTAAGGAAGATATTCAGATAGCTAACCACCACAAGAAAAAAATTTTCAAAATCCCTACTTCTAAGAGAGATGCAAAACAAAACAGCTACCAGATGTATTTTCACCCTATTAAGAATAGCAAAATTCAACACTGGAGCAAACAATAAAT
>NW_006399755.1:24249730-24268300 GCF_000299155.1 Elephantulus edwardii
GAAGAACTCATAAAACATTATACAAAATGGGTGACCCTGGAGGTTAGTATGCAGAGTGAAATATTTTAGTCATAAAAAATAATACTGCATAATGCCATTATTATAAAACATTGCTGACACAGAGGTTGGGACAAAACAAAGAAAAAAGGGGATAAATAATGAACACAACACTGAAACAGATGAGAGAAAGAACTATTTAAAAGGAATATATAATTAGGCATTATTTGTATGAAAACACTTCAGAATAAGAGATGCATAGCAAAGTGAACTAGGGGTGGAGAGGGGGGATATTGTGCAACAATGAAAGAATTTTTTTAAAGAGAAAATCAAACTGGGGTTTAGTGAGGAAAATATGCAAAAATGAATGAATGGAAATTCAAGTTTTCTGTAAACTTTCATTAAAAGCACAATAAAATACTAAAAAATAGGTAAACAACCAATCATAAAGAGGTTAAAATATATCAACAGACATTTCATCAAAGAATATATTCAGATGGCAAACAAACAAATGAAGAAATGCACAAAATTCATAACAACAAAAGATGCAAAACAAAACCATTAAGAAATAGCATCTCAACCCAGGAACAACAGCAAAGTTCAACAGGTTAGCAAACAACAAATGCTGGCCAGGTTTGGAGAGACTGAAACTCTTATTCACTACTGAATAATGTAATGTAATGGGAAGGTAAAATAGTACAACCACTATAGAAGATGGTCTAACACTTGCTCAAAAAGCTGTAAAAAGAAATACCATTTGACCCAGCAATTCCGCTGCTATGAATATACCCTAAAACATCCTAGCCACAACTCAAACAGAGTTATGCACACCTATGTTTATGCTGCATTCACAACAGCAAAGAGACAGAAACAAATCAAGTGACCATCAACAAACAAATGGATAGAAAAATTATGGTATATCCACACAATGTAATACTATGCCAGGGAGGGCCATGGAAAGAGTGGATAGTTAATGAACCCTGCATTAGAACTGTCTGAAAGGAACATATGATTATGCATTGTACAACAATGAATAAAAAAAGAAAAAATGATATATAATAAAGGATTTGCAATGCCAAAAAAGATTCATAAATTTAAAAAATTAAAATTTACTAAGAATATGATAAAGGGTCATATATTATTTTTAAAAAAATGTTAAAAATAAAAAACTTTAATAAAAAAGGCATGGACCAAAACAAAATGTGGCATATCTCTGATTCAACTGATAGATATAGCCCTGTATGTGCTTACTAGGTTATGTCAGTAAATTTAGATTACAGTACTTGGCAAACTAACTGGAAGACATCCATATTTGTCCCCATTATCAAGATACTTGAATGAACAGAATGTGGAAATTATTGAATATCATTAATATCACACGTAAGCAAAATATTGCTGGAGATCATTCAAAAATAGCTACAAAAGGACATCGACATAGAACTTCTAGAGGTTCAACATGGACTTAGAAGTCATGTCACCAGGGATGTAATACTAATGTCAGGCAAATGGACCCTGGCTGAAAGAAGAGAATACCAGATGAATGTCTATTGGGGCATTATTGGCTACAAAAAAAAAAAAAAAGAAAGTTTTACTATGTGGATCATAGCAAACTATAACTAACATTGAGAAGAATGGGAATCCCAGAACACTTAATTATTTATGGTCCTGCAAAATCTATACCTACACCAAAACTGTTTTCTGAATAGAACAAGGAAACACAGTATGGTTTAAAGTCAGGAAGGGTGGGCATCAGGGGTGTATCCTTTATCCACACCTATTAAGTCTATGTGTTAAGCAAACAATTAGTGAAGTCAGATTCTGAAGAATAATATGGCATCAGGGCCAAAGGAAGACTCATCAACAATCTGTGCTATGCAGATGAAACAACCTTGCTTACCAAAAGCAAGGGAGGACCTGAAGAGCTTGTTGCAGAGATCAAAGACTACGTACAGCCTTCACTACAGACTACATCTTAGCAACAAGAAGACAAAGGTCCTTATCATTGGCCCAGTGAGCAGCTCCATGATAGTTGGAGAAAGGATGGAAACTTAATTATTTCATCTTGCTTGTATCCACATCAGGGACCTCTTGAAAATGATGAAGAGTAGTGATGTAAATTTGAATAGTAAGAAGTGCCTGATCCAGGCCATGCTCTCTTCAATAACTTGCTATACATCTGAGAAATGAATGATGAATAAGAATTACACAAAAAGGATTAATACCATTAAGTTATGGTGTTGGTGAAGAGTACTGAATGACTACATGGATTTCCAAAATAATGAACAAGTGTGTTTTGGAAAAGATGCAGCAAGAGTTCTCCTTGGAGACAAAGACAGCAAAGCTTCACATCTCATACTTTGGACATGTTGCTAGGAGAGGCTATTCCATGGAAAACTGTATCATGCTTGGAAAGTTGGAGGGCAAGAAAAAAGAAGAAGAAGCCCATCAGAGTGGATTGACACAGTACTGTATCAATGGACTCAAGTGTATCAGAGATGATGAGAATGGCACAGGATAGGAAGCAATTCAGGTCTGTTGTTCATAGGATTGCTATGAGTCAAACTCGACGTGACAACACCTAACAACAACAAAAACCTCTAGCCAATTTCTGTTTGACAAAGAAACAAAAAATCTAGAAAATGGAGAAATGACAACCTCTTTAACAAATGGTGGAGGTAAAACTAGACTTTGGCCTGCAAAAAATTAAAGTAGGCTCCACATCCCACACCATACACAAAAATCAACTCAAACTGCCTCAGAGACCTAGGGGTAGATCCCAAACCCATAGATCATCAGGTACAAAATGGGACCAGACTTAGAAGGCCTAGCTTATCATATAAAGAGACTGACAAATGCAGCCAAACAGGAGAGGATAGCACCTATTAATAAGATTTCCTAAAAATTAAGTCCCTGTGTCCATAAAAAACTTTTTCCAATGGGGTGAAAAGAAAACCTACCAACTGAGGAAAAATATTTGGCAATACCATTTTGCATTTGACACATCAATGTGTGCAGAGATAACTTGTGGTTGCTGTGAAGCAGAACACTGTGACACTGATGCATTAAATGTGAGAAAGGTTACCCATTTTGGACAGCATTTTGTGGAACTACCTGATTGAAACAAACTTGGAAGCAGGAGTGGTATCCACTTCTGAAATAACTTGCCTCCGGAAGAACCTGGAGAAATGACAAAAGTTATGCAAGTGCCCAATGTCTTTTGTTCATAGGGTCACTATGAGTCATCTATGACTTGACAGCACCTAACAGCAAGAACAACAAAAATACCATCTCAGACAAGGGGCTCATTAAAAAAAAAAAAGGTCACAGAATAACATAGGCCTCCACATGACTGATAACCCAATCAAAAAATGAACAAAATATGGAAAGAATTTTTACAAAGGAAGACATTTGTATGGCTGTTGCAAACCACATACAGAAAGTAAGCAGGGACACGAGGAATTCTGAATAATAGGAAAGTCTGAGGCAGAGGACCTCTCACAGCTTAGCACTGTGAAAAGGCCCCCTTCTCCTTCTCTCTATGGTTTTTATTTAGTATAAGTCAATCCTCTTAAATAATTCAATCTTCTTATACTTAAGTGTTGCAACATAACAATAGGTAAGCTTAATTTTTAAATTAAGACCAAGTTCAGGCATGGCATCCTATCCAATGGGAGGGTGGGAGAACCTTCTATATGCAGAATGCATCCAGTATCCCCTCTTGGCGGGTTGGGGAGAATTCTCTGTTTGCAGAGTGTGCTCAGTCCTTTCTGGACTCTGATTTCACCTGCAGCCTGGCCATCACTATGCCAGGGAATCAACATATGGCTAACAAACACATTAAGAAATGCTCAAAATCATTGACAATAAAAGAGATGCAAAATAAAAGCACAATTAAACAGCATCTCACTCCAGTAGCAGGCTAATACACATCCTCCAAAAACCCAAAACAGGATGTCACCCAAAAAAAGTGACACAGTATCAATGGACTTCCTGAATCCAGAAAGTCTGATGGAACATTCTGACACAGAACATAAAAGAACAATGATTAGGTATTTCAAATGGTTGAAAGACAAACTTAAAGAATGACAATACATTGCAAGGAAAAAACTAGAAGAATTTTAAAGAAAAAAAATCCAAAACACTGTAGATAAAGCCAATGAGTCATTATAGGCTCTAGAAAAACAAGAAACCACTATCCAAAATATGAGGACCAATGTTACAGATGCTGTCAACATGTTGGAGCAACTGTACCACTGATCTGCTAATGGATCCCTGAATGGTTAATTGCGGTACAAGGAAATTGTTGTACAAGGACATGTTCCAGGAACATCTGAGGCCTTTGAACACAAGGGACCTTTAGGAAGGATGGGGCTGAAAATGGCTCTGAACTAGTTCTAAGAACTGCTCTGCGTCAACTCACTTTGAGCCATTTACCACCAAAGTTTTAAGTACACTAAAGAAGTTCTTGCAACCAAGAGTTCCTGGAATGCAGCCTCCACACTTTCTCCAGCACCTTCAAACTTTTGAGTCAACAGTATTTGATCAGACTTACTTACCCATTTGCTTTCTTGTAATAACATTAAAAGATCAAACACAGAGCCTTGAATAGTCAAAGAAACTTGCCTCTGTAAGAATGTTCTCTGTTTTTCTTTACCCTGAAAAAAGTGCACATGACTTTCTTCATGTATGTTATGAGTACTTCTGTAATAAAAGGAAGGACAGGACTGCTCCATTTGCTATTTTCCTGATGGAGCTTTAGCCCTTGCCTTTCAAACATTTCTTGTGTGTGTCTGTCTTCTGCCACCTTCAATCACAGAATATCTTAAACTTCATCAGCTACCACAAAAAGCAGAATAAAAAAGGAAGGAAAAAGAAGAAAGCTTAATAATATGGGACATCATCAAGAGATATAACATATGCATAATCAAAATCAAGAACAGAAAGAAGCAAGTAAAATCAACCAGAAAGTTGTGGAAGAATTACAAGCAGAAAATATTCCTAATGAGGAATGACAGAATTAAAAGACTAATTCCATTGTGAAAGTCTGCTGTCAGAGACCTTTCCAAAGTACTGAAGAGCAACATTGTCAGTTTGGAGACTAAAGTACACCTGATATAGACTATGGTTTTTACAGTCAATTGCTATTCATCGGAAAGCTTGACAATGACTAGGGATGACAGAAGGAGAACTGAAGCCTTTGAGCTGTGGTGCTGGAGAAGAGTATTGAATATACCATGGACTGCTAGGACAACAAAGAGATTCATCTTGGAGAGGGTGAAACCAGGCTGCTCCTTGGAGGCAAGGATTCTGAAGCTTCATCTGACATACTTTGGACATGTTGCAAGACATGATCAGTCCTTGAAGAAGGATGTCATGCTTGGGACGGTGGAGTGACAGTGCAAGAGAGGAAAACTCTCAATAAAATGGAATGATTCAGTAACTGAGATAATGGCGGTAGGTGTATCAGAGACAGTAAGATTGGCACAGGATAGAGCATGGTTTACGGTTGTTGTATATAGGGTCAACTTGACAGCACATAACAAAAACAAAAATAACAAGAAAAATTTAAGGTCCATCCAAAAAATCCACACAAACAAAAATATGATGCTAGAAACAGAAGTAGAGGCAAACTCCAGGACAGGAATTTTTTTTTCTATTACTCTGACTTATTTACACAGTTTGAATACATTGTGTTTTATAAAAGATCCTTTCCATTTTCTTCACCCCACCCACACATCAAAGTGTGCAACCTGATTATTAACACCCTATTCCCCTCCCCGTCCTCACCCTTCTATTTTCACCTTGCCCCCTCCACTGCCTTGGATCCTCACAATCATTCTACAATAATTGTTTTATATAGTATTTGCCCTTATGGAACAGAGTTAGTTCATTCAGAATAATGCTCTCCAGTCACTTCAAGTTAGGTATGAGTTTATAAAATTATTGCTCCTGTGTGTTGCATAGTATTCCATTCTCTGAATGTACTACAACTTCTCAGTCCATTCATTTTTGACTGGACATCTAGGCTGTTTCCATGTCCTTGTGATGATGAATAATGCTGCTATGAACAGTGGTGTACAAGTTTCCATTTGAGTCTCTTAGTTCTCACTTTCATGGAGTATATTCTAATCTATAGAATAGCTCGGTCATAAGAATTTTTATGTTCAGCTTATTGAGGAAGTGCCAAAATGCCTTCCAGAATGGTTGTCCCATTTTTTAGTCCCACCAACAATTTATAAGAGTTCCTATCTCATCACATTCTCTCCAACATTTACTACTTGCTGTCCTCTTAAATTTTGCCACTGCTACTGGAGTGAGTATCTCATTGTGATTTTGATTTGCATCTCTCCTATTGCCAATGATTTGGAGCATGTCTTCATATATGTGTTGGCCACTTGAGTATTTTCCTCTGTGAAAATTCTTTCCATGTCTTTTGCCAATTTTTTAATTGGGTTATCAGATTTTTTTTCTTGTGGAGGCACAGAAGTATTCTATAAACTTTCATTATGAGACTCTTCTCTTAGATGGCGTTGTCAAGTGTTTGTTATCAGTCAGTTGGATTTCTTTTCACACTGTAGGAGAAAGGTTTTTTATGTGCCCAGGGATTGAATCTTTAGACGGTACCATTCATCAACTTTATTCTCTTCAGACTGTAAATTTCTGGCGGTATTTGGCAGCCTCTATATATCCTGCTTGCTGAAACTGAGGAGGACCTGAAACGCTTGCTGCAGAGGGTCAAGGACTCCAATATGGATTGATGTTCAATGTCAAGAACACAAAGATTCTCACCAATGGACCAATTGGCAGCATCAGGATGGATGGGGAAGAGATTGAGATTGTTCACAACTTTAGTCTACTTGGCTCCACAATCAACACTCTTGGCACCAGCAGCCAGGAAATTAAAGGATGTATTGCGGTGGGAAAGTCTGCTGTTAGGGACCTCTCTAAAGTACTGAAGAGCAACGGTGTCTCTCCGGAGACTAAAGTGCGTCTGATACAGGCCATGGTCTTTGTAATCACTTGTTATACATCAAAGAGTTGGACAATGACGAGGGAGGATAGTAGGAGAATTGATGCCTTTGAGCTTTGGTGTTGCAGAAGGGTATTGAGGGTACCATGGATTGCTAAGAAAACAAACAGATTCATCTTGGAGAGGGTTAAACCAGGCTGCTCCTTGGAGGCAAGGATTCTGAGGCTTCGTCTGACATAGTTTGGTCATGTTGTAAGGAGAGACCAGTCCTTGGAGAAGGGCATCATGCTTGGAAAGGTGGAGGGCAGAAGCAGGAGGGGAAGGAGATGGATTGATTTGGTGACTGGGGTAATCAGGATGAGTGTGTCAGAGACAATGAGATTGGCACAGGACAAAACAGAGTTTAGGGCTGTTGTACATATAGGGTCGCTATGAGTCGCACGTAACTCAACAGCACATAACAACAACAGCACATACCCTAGACTAAGGCTTCTCAGCTTGATCCCAGTTTATCTCCTATGAGCTTTATGATTTTGGGCTTTACTCCCAAGCCTCTATCCACCTTGAGGTGATTTTTGTGAATGGTGTGAGATGTTGATCCTGTGTCAGGTAGCAATTCAATTTTGCCAGCACCCTTTGTTGAAGAGGTTGTCACTTCCCCATTTGATAGGTTTTGTTTCCTTGTCAAATATCAGTTGACCATAGATAGCTTGATCTCTTTCTCGGTTCTCAATTCTGTTCCACTGATCTATGTGACTAAGGACAGGAATACTTATAGGAAGTTTTCTTCTTCTTTAAACTTCATCCAGAGTAGTGGTTGAAGTAGGGACATAAATCTGTCATTTGCCTCTATGGGATGTAGTTTGAATCTCTCAGTGTTCTTGGTTTTAAGGGAAGATTTCTCTACTCTGATTAGACCCAAGACTTTGTTTTTTTCCTTTTTCCTCCAGTATTTTGTACTCTGAAAATGAGCCTACAAAACATGGAGTTAATTACAAGGTGAGCACCAAAAATATGAAGCTAAATCTATTGCCATTGAGTTGATTCCAACTGAGATTGATCCCCAAAATTATCACAGGTAAGCTGATTTACTTAAGTTCTTCTTATATTGGTTTTTCTAGCTGGTAAATACCTCTCTGATAGATTAAGCTTTGCCAAATCTTCACCACAAGGCCAGCAGGCAGTATAATGATAGAGATGGAAAAAAAGATTGAAGCTGTTAATGATTTCACCTCGCTGAGATCCACAACTAACACTGTGGCACCATGGGCACCAGCAATCAGAAAATCAAAAGATGAACTGCACTGGGAAAATCTGCTGTCAATGACCTCTCCACAGTGCTAAAGATCAATGATGCTATTCTAGAAACAAGATGCACCCAATCCAGGATGCTGTTTTTTCAGTTGCTTGCTATGCATCTGAAAGCTGGACAATGAATAAAGATGACAGAAGAAGAATGAATGCCTTTGAGTTGTGGTGCTGAAGAAGATTATTTAAAATATTATGGACTGCCAAGAAAACAAACTTGTCTGTTCTAGAGTGAGTGACACTAGGTTGCTCCTTGAAACCAAGGACTTTCAATCTCTGACTGAGATATTTTGATCTTGTTGTTGCAAGGCACCAGTCTTTGGAGAAGGACATCATTCTTGGATGGGTCAAGGGTCATTGCGTGAGAGGAAGTTCCTAAGTGAGATGGATTGATTAGGTATTATTGTCACTACAGGCGTCCAGAAAAATGCATAGTGGAGTGGAGTGGCAGGTGGAGGAGGGGTGATTGTATACAATGAAATAACTTTTTTTTAATTTTATTTTTTTACTTTTTAAAGAAAAAATGAACTGAGGGAAGTGGTTGGCAGAAAAGAAAGTGTACAACAATGAAGGAATGGATATCCAAAGATTCTATAAACACTCATTAAAAATAAATTAAAAAATAAGTTATTATAGCATGTATATCAGTTGTGTCATTGATGAAAAGGTTGACTCAGGACAGGGTAACGTTCACAGCTTTTGTTCATAGGGCCATTATGAGTCATAGTCTACTCACTGGCACCTAATAACAACATTCTATTTGTAGTCTTTCTTACCAAACTGGATAAAGACAGAGCAGATAAAGGTTTTTCCTTAGACTATGCATTCATCAGCCTATATATATAGGGGGTTGTTAATGTAAGGTCATAAGGAGATGGTTATTTCCCTTTAGATCCGTGTGCAGAAACACCCAGAGTTGTATGAGAAAAACAGAACACCCATATTTGCCACTTATAAGGCAACCTATTGCAAATGGAAATGTTTGTTTTCCTTTTTCTCTCATGATCTGAATTTGCCTCAAATTGTTTCTGGGCTTCCTACAGGAAAATACGTTTTCTTCTATATTTTTTCTTTGACAGAGTTGGTTTTTGTTACTGTCTGCTGTCTAATCAGAACTGACTCATAACTGATCCTCCAAGAGATTGTTAGAGGCAGTAAATTGCAATGAAGGAGATCACCCATCCTCCTCCCATAGGTCAGCTGGAGAACCGTGTGCCTTTGGGATAGCAGCTCAGATTATTACCATTAGTCCACCAATGCAAACCCAGCAAGAAACTGCAACCAAACTCTTTAACTCTCTACATTTCTTTCTTTCCCTTTCTACTCACTCTGTTCAGTTTTGAACTCCTCATGAGTAACCTCCTAGTTAAAAGAAAATCTTTTGTAACTAATACATTACTCTCTTCATGACCTGCAAATAAAATATCCTTTCCCCTGCTCTGATCCCATACCATCCTCCCACAGTGCTTCAGACCAAAACACTCAGGCAAATCCGCCAAACTCCTGTACCCTCCCATCTCTCAAGTAACAGCCACTAGAGCTACAGGAAGTGGCAGCAATGAAAAAACAAAAATGTGTATAAAAGATAAGCCTACACATATTTATAAGGGTTATTTTTTTAATTTTATTAAAATGTTGTTGTTGTTGTTGATTGCCTTCGAGGCAAGCACAACTCATAGAAACTATATGAGAAAAAGGCTTGAAGCCCCTTTTCAACCATCAACATTTATCAAAGTTCATAGAGTTTCCAGGGGAATGCTGTTTAGGAGGAGGATAAGTTTAAAAAATTTGTTTTGTTGATATTTTCCTGAGCAGTATTTTCCACTAACCTTATATTTTCAGCCAGAGTTCTGCCGGGGGGAAAAATCATATTTAAAGAACCCTACAACTTTTAAAATTTACTTACTTAAATCCTAAGTCTCATGAGAAAAATAGTAATATATTCCTATTCCATCAACCAGTTTGTCCTTTTGTTAGGAGAAACCTCAGAAAAAGTTTTAGGTCAATAAAGTAATTTGAACTAATTTTTAACTGGAGCTATCTCAGTGATCAACAATAAAAATTTGAATGAGGAAAAAAAGATCTAACTAAAAGCCAAATTCTTAAAACTGCTATTGCAGAATATCTTTTCATCCAGAAAACGTGCCCAAAAAATCTGAAGCCAAAGCTTTTGTTTCCAGTATAAATAGCTGCATCACAATCACATAGCCACAAATGTTGAAAAAATGCTTGAAGACAGTAAAAGGACAGAAGAGAAGCCTCCTGACACTTGCTTCCAATGCAATTCTCATAAACACTTAGCTCAGGAATGCCCTAAGTGAGTCCTGATCACATAAGAACAATCAGACTGAGAGGGTCCTGGCTCCCTTGTAGCCACAAGGAGTTATCAACATACGTCACCATACAGCCTGAGAAACCTTAATTATGCACGGACACCACTTGTATTATAATAAAATCCTTCTCCTTACTTCAAATTTTACCTGCCTGCTTTCAATAAACTTCACTAAAATAATAAGCAATGTTTCCTCCTTTACTGTAATCACACCCCTTCTTTATCAAATAATTCCACTCAATGAACTTTCTTCTCAACACTAATATAAGTTATTTAGTCTAAAATTCTTTTAATAACCTTTTCCCCCCACCAACTTCAATTGTAACCATTTAAAAAAGCTATTACAAATATAAACTAGATATAAAACATTATTATTTCCCAATTTAAAATTATATTTAAACCCCCTATAATTTTATTAAAAAGAGACTTGTTGGTGAGCTCTGGTAGCCTAGTGGCAAGAAGCTGCCCTGCAATCCCAGAGGTGCGTGGTTCAAATCCACCAGATGGTCTGTTGAAGGAGGGACAATCTCCTCCTTTACCAGTCAGATCCAATTTGACAGTACACACACACCACAAAATAATAATAATAATAATAATAATAATAATAATAATAATAATAATAAAAGGCTTGTTATAAAAAGTAATTACTAATGTTATTTTCATTCCAATATTTTAAATAGTATTAAAAAATAGTAATGCCAGCAAGCCTTGTTATAACCCCAAGGTTAAGAAGTATAGCCAGCTCTTTAAGATAATAACTAACCCTCAATAATAAACTTTCTCCTAGAAGTATACAAAGCCCTGTATCCATCAATTAAAAAAACCTCACACAGCCAATTTACTCAAAACCCTCCAGTAAAACGCATTTTAAATACCATCTTTTCAAATTCTACATCATTCCAGCCAAGTCCACAATAAAGACTCTTGGTTTTATCTCCTCTTATGACAGAGTATGCAGTCACCCTTTTTCCACCTAAATGGACTTCAGAAAATACCTCCTTAAATCCCCCACAAAAAAACAGCAAAGAAAAAAAAGAACAACACCCAAACTTCACATAGGTCAGCTAATAAATAATGTAATCCTTCTCCATACTTCAAATGTTAACTACCAACTTTCAATTAACTGCCCTAAAGCAATAATTAATGTTTCCTCCATTATTGTAATCACACACTTGCCTTGTCAAATAATACCAATCAATGTTCTACTTCAAAAGTATTCTTTATCTGATGTCTGTTTGTGCCTTTTTAACCCCCAAAATCTCTATTACAGAAAACCAAGTTCAAACTGTTCTATCCTCCTCATCAAAAACAGGCCATTATTGTCCTTGTACTCCTAAAAGCAATTCCTGCTGCATCCATACAAAACCAACAATTTTTTCTTCTCTCTCTTAGCTATCCTGGCTTCTCCCCTTCTTCAGCCTTATTACATTAATTTTCTGAACCTTAATGTTTGGTCCTTGCCACATACAATTTCTCTCTAGTTTTCTACCAGAGCAGGTGAGTGCCTTTGCCAACCACACAGCTGATGAACTCCTCATATTTTCACCTAGGTAGCAACCATTACCCTCCATCATCATAGCTACCAACTCCATTGCCTAAAACCAACAGTCTTTCCCTTCTTTTAAATCATCACCCCATCCATCATGAAGTAGTTACAAAAGAGAACCTCAGTGGCCTCAAGCACATAACAAAAGGCTGAAATGTTAGGGTTGTGGAGCTGCTATCCCTACCTTTCCCACAAGAACCACTGAAAAGAAACTCAGGAAACAGTAGCTGTGGCTCTGATTCTCTCTGATAAGGCTACGAAACTGTTCTTCCTCCCTTTCCCAGGAACAGCTATCTGCAACCCCAGTCTCTGTCTCTATCTTGTAAAAAAACAAAAGCAAAAAAACAAACCCAAAACAGCTGAAAACACCACCTTCTCTAATTTCTTTGTAAAACAATAAAAACGTCTCTGTCTAACATTAAATAGAGGCTGGTCACTACTTTAGAGCCAGCCCAGCTTTTTCTCCTCAATAAACTGCCTTTCTTCGCGTATACTGGGCTCTACCTTTCTCAGCAGCCTTACAGTTGCACCCTTTTACAATCCCACCAACAATGTATGAGAGTTCCCATCTCCCCACATCCTCTTTAACATTTATTGTTTGCTGCCCTACTAAACTTTGCCACTGCAACTGGGATGAGATGGTATCTCACTGTCGTTTTGATTTACATCTCTCTTATTGCCAGTGATTTTGAGCATCTCTTCATGTGTCTGTTGGCCATCCGAATGTCTTCCTCTGTGAAAAGTCTTTCCATGTCTTTTGCCCATTTGTAATTGTGTTATCCAGCTGGTTTTTTATTTGTTGGTTTTTTTGTTTCTTTGTTTGTTGTTTTGGTGTTGTTTTTTTTTGTTTGTTTGGTTTGGTTTTTTTTGGTTTGTTTTAAGACCCATGTCCAAAAGGGTATTGGCAAAAGTTTGTTCTCAGTTAGTAGTCTTTCTTTACACTCTGTTGGAAGAAGTTTTTGATGAGCACAAAGCTTTAATCTTTAGATGGTCTCTTTCATGATTTTTTTTTTATCCTCTACACATTGTGTATTTCTGGCTGTATTTGGCAGTCTTTGTATAACAGATGCTAAACCTAAGATTGGTCCCAGTTTGTCTCTTATGAACTTTATAGTTTTGGACTTTTCACCGAGGTTTCTGGTCCACCTTGAGTTTATTTTTGTATCTGGTGTGAGATGTAGATCTTGTTTCATCTTTCTTCAGGGTGCAGTCCAGTTTTGCCAGAATTAGTGTTGAAGAAGTTGTCATTTTCCCACTAGGTAGGTTTTATTTACTTGTCGAATATCAGCCTGATTAGTTTTAAGTGTACAAAAGATGTTAAGAACAATGAAGCAGAACTAACTACAACATCATCTCATTGACCACCCACCATATAATCTCACTGGCTCTGACTCAGGCATGGAATCTATCAAAGTAAAGAGCCAGAGAGATTATTTAATCCATGTAGCTGTGCCTGCTGAAGTGACTTCCTCCATCCTTTTACCTCTGGAGAGATGATCAGTCTTGCCCTCTGAGATATATCTTTTCTAAGAAATGATCCTTTGTTCTGTCTGCTCACCTTTTCTCTCAATACTCTAACAATGACTCAGCCCACTTCAGGGTTTTTTAGTGCAGGACATGAGTAGGCCATAACTAGAGAATTTGTCAACTTTTACCTTATTGTTGTCTCTCTCCTACATGGTCTAATTCTTTGTCTAGGCAAGGGATTCCAAGCCAGGGCATTCACCACACCTAACAAATGAAAACTTTCTATTAAACTGTGGGACATGTAATCAGTATCAAAAAAGAATTGGATTTCTGAATAAAAAACTAATTTTATCTTTAAATATTTACCAAAATCACAATAAAAATATGTGTGTCTCTGTCATCATTATAATTTTCATATGTATCAAGAATTCTCATACTTCTGAAAATTATTACAGATTTTTTTCTACCTTAAAATGAACCAAACTGGAAACACCTATGAACCATTTCAAACTGGATAAAATACACAACACAAGGTGTTTCTGGAATTATTCAAAGATACCACAGACAGATAAGGTAAAAGACTTAAGGTGAGTTAATCTTTACAGCGATATTCTCCCTGAAATTGTCATCTATATTCAGGCAAGTGAGGATAGTGAGCTATAGAAAAATTATCTCAAAAAATCTACACACGGTTTTTCTTAGATGTTTAGACAAATTCCAAGTTGTGGGCTCAAAAGATGATACTGTAAGAATCCTTAAAAAAAGAAAAACTATTTATAAGTTAAGAATTAACTGTGGAATGGAGTTGGGGAAGGGTTGGCATTCAGCTCAGGCAGGGAGGTGAGACCCTGATCGAGTTGCCCTGCCAGAAAGGGCATACATACAAATAAGGGTCACACTGCAGTAGTGAAAGTACTGCAGTATTGAAAGTGAATCCTGGTAATGGTCAAAACTGAAACACATCTACTCAGCTTAAAACCATTCCCCAACCTCACCACTGCCTCATTGCTGATAAGAAATTTTGGTGAAGTGGTTAAGTGCTTGACTGTTAACTGAAAGATGAAAAAGACATGGTTTTACCAACAGCTGTTCCACTGGAGAAAAATACATCAGTCCACTTCTGTGAATGCTGCTTTGAAATCCCATGAGACAGTTCTAGTCTCTGCTATGTTGTCACTACATATTGGAAAAGATAACAATGGGGAGGGGAGGGGAGAAGGATTGTTAATAAAAGTGTTTAGTGACACCTACTGTGGATAGATAGAAGTGTAAATAGGTTGCTTCGTTGTTTGGCAGTGTCTATACAACTTGGCTCCACAGTCAACACTCTTGGTAACAGCAGCCAGGAAATCAGGAGACAAATTGCATTGGGAAATTTGGCTGTGAGGAACCTCTCAAGAGTACTGAAGATCAATGATGTCAGGCTGGAGACTAAAGTGCGCCTGATCTAGGCTACAGTCTTTGCAATTATGTGCTGTGCATCAGAGTGTTGGACAGTGAATAGGGTTGATAGAAAGAGGATTGATGCCTTTGAGCTGTGGTGCTGGAGACGAGTGTTGAATATACCATGGACTGCTAGGAGAACAAACAGGTTTGTCCTGGAGAGGGTGAAGCCAGAGTGTTCCCTGGAGTCAAGGATTCTGAAGCTTCATCTGACATATTTTGGGCATGTTGCAAGGAGGGACTGGTCCTTGGAGAGGGACATCATGTTTGGAAGAGTGGAGGGACGGTGAAGGAGAGGAAGACCTTTGATGAAATGGATCGACTCTGACTAGAACGGTGGGAATAAGTGTGTTTGAGATGGCTAGGTTGGCACAGGATAGAACAGCATTTAGAGCTCTTGTACATGGGGTTGCTATGAGTTGCAAGCGACACAATGGCACATAACAACAACAACAACAATACAACCTAATTAAAAATTACCCTCATAAGAAATTCAGTTATGTGTATGTTGTTGTTAGCTGCTGCAGAGTTGATTCTGTCTTATAGCAACCTCATTGATGCTGAATGAAATGGTATCTTGCCCTGCCCTATTTATATAATCATTTTTGTGAATGAGTTTATTGCTGCAGTCACTGTGTTAATGCAGTAGAAAAATTCTTAATCTTTTCATTTATCATTTTTCTTTACCACAGATGTTCTTGTGCAGGAAATGGCCCCTCCAGTTAATATATAGAGAGTTTATGAAATGCAGTCTTGGTATACTCACTTCTAAGGAATATGGAAGCATTAGTATTGGAGAAAGAATCTTTAAAACATGCAGGTGACATATTTGCTTGTGTATAGCAAATATTAAACACTTATTGATGAGGATCCAAAATAACAGCCTATATATACATATATATGCCATGGAGTCAAATATGACTCGTAATGACTCTTTGAATAACAGCTCTGACCTTGACCTATCCTGAGCCAACATCACTATATCTAACACACCTAACTCCATTACCACAGTCACTGTGTCTACCCATCTCATCTCCTTTACTGATCCTCTATCCTTCTAAGCTTGATGTCATTCAATAAGAAGGACTGGTCACTCCTGGTAAGATTGCCAAACTACATGAGATGGAGCTTCAAAATCCTTGCTTCCAAGGATCAATCTAGTTTCACCCTGTCCAGGACAGGCTTGTTTGTTCTCTTGACTACCCTTGGAATGTTCAATACACTTCTCTAGCACCAGAGCTCAAAGACATCAATTCTTCTTCTGTTAACTTTAGTCATTGTCCAGCTCTAAAATGCATAACATGCAATTGAGAAGACCATTGGCTGGATAAGGAACTACACTGAATTCATTGTTCTTTATTACTCCAGAGAGGCCCTTGACAGCAGATTTTCCCAATGTAACCAGTCTTTTGATTTTCTGACTGTTGGTGCCAAGGGTGTTGATTGTGTGTCAAAGGAAGATGAAATTGTTAAAAACCTCAATGAAAGATGGAAAATCAATACCCATTCAATTTATTGCATCAGAAAACCCACTGGAGGGTGAGCTATGAGTCAGTTCTGATTTGATAGTAGTTAGCAACAATAACAATAGTATAGATTACACTTCAACATAAAGAAAACAAAAGTCCTCAAAGTACAAAAAATAAACATCATGATAAATGAGGAAATCATTGACACTGTTAATTAAAGCCCATGAAAGATAGAAGTGAGGGGGAGAGACAACGGACAGGGAGAGAGGCTAAACCAGGAAAGATGCTGTACTGAGAGTGATGTCAGGCAGCAAGCAGTAGGGAAGTAAGCTGTGGGGAAGTGAACTATGGGAAAGCAAGCCATAGGGAAGCAAGCCAGTGAGCTGCCACAGAGTGGGCTACACAGCTGGAATCTGAGAGAAGTCCCTGCCCATGCCCACCTGGAGAGTATTTTCACACAGGCCTGCCTGGTGTGCTTCTAAGCATATGACTGCCTTGCATATGTTCCCACCCTTTGCCTATTCTGCCCTGTGCCCATGACGGCCGAACACCTGTGCCTCCAGGTTTTGCCTTGCCTCTTCTTACTTCCAATCAACTAAATGCTTTTATTATAGAGTGACTTTGTTGGTCCTATTTTCAATGGTTAACTGACAGAAGAGCCTGCTTTTAATTGGTCCTGAACTGAAATGTCTGTGAGGTCAGAATTTCAAAGAGAAACACAGGAAAGATAGCTGTCCCACACATTATACCGAGCTGTGACTTAAGATCAAGAACTTACCATCAACTCAGGCATGAAAAACTCCACCATAACAATTTCACATAAGAAGCAGGCTACCTATCTCAAACCCTACTCATGCCCAAAGCAAGATGTCACCCCCAAAAAGTGGCACAGTATCAATTTCCTGAAGTCAGAAAATCTGATGGAAATTCCTGACACAGAATTTAAAAGAACAATGAGTGAAAGACAAACTTGAAGATTTAAAGGACATTGCAAGAAAAAAATGAGAAGGAGCTTAAATAAAATCCAAAACAATGCCGATAAGACAAATTAGGCATTAGAGCCCCTGGAAAAACAATAAATCACCATGCAGAATATGAGGTCCAACACAGAGCCAGTGAAATAGAAGATAGAATTGTCACCACTGGTTTGATAGAGCAAAACCCAGAATCAAAAAGGAAAGAAAACCAAAGAATAATGTGGGATTCCATTAACAGAAATAACATGCACATCATTGGAATCCTGGAAAAATAAGAAGCACTTAATGGCACAAAAAGAGTTGTGGAAGACTTACTAGTAGAGCACTTCTCAGACATAATGAAGAATGAGAGAATATATATTTAAAAAGCTGAGCAAACACCATATAGAAGAGATCCCAAAAGAAAAACACTAAGGCATATCATAGTCAAATTGGCCAGAACCAAAGATGAGGAGAAGATTCTTAAAGATGCAAGGAAAAAAGAAAGAGTAACCTGTGGGGTGGTGGTGGGAGGGAGGTAAGAAAAGATAAAATGCTGATTTCTCAGCAGAAACCATGTGAAAAAGGAGACAGAGGAATGACATAAATAGAACACTCAGAGAACACAACTGTCAACCAAGAATATTGTACACAGCAAATTTGTTCATTAAACATGAATGAGAGCTCCTCAAGATTTTCCAGGGAAAAGAGAATCTAAGAGACTTTGTAAAAACAAGACCAGCGTTGCAGGAAACACTGAGAGACGTCCTTCTCACAGAAATGACACAGAAAGCAGAATGGACCAAAGTAACTATCAACAACACCAAAAAAGAACTCAGTACAATGATAGCAATAAAACCTTGCCTCTCAATAATCACACTTGATGTGAATGGTTTGAAAGCATCAGTGAAGAGAAGAAGAATAACAGATTGGATTAAAAAAATTAGTCTATGTACTATCTAAAATATAAAAGAGTGGAAAAAAATATACCAAACAAAAGGCAACCAGAAAAAGAAGGAGTAGCAATATTAATCTCTGATAAAATAAATTTCTTTTTTTAAATTTTTTTTTATTTTTTTAAA
>NW_006399755.1:24270630-24274145 GCF_000299155.1 Elephantulus edwardii
ATTACAAAAGACAAGGAAAGTCATTATATAAAGCTTAAAGAGTCAATAGAACAAGAGGATTTATCAATAATAAATATCTATGAATCAAAAGATAAAGCTACAAAATATATAAAACAAACATTGACAAAACTGAAAAAGAAAATAGACAACACCACTGGAGTAGCTGGATACTTCAATACACCACTCTGCAGAAAAGGCAGAACTACCCAAAAGAAATTCAACAAAGATACTAAAGAATTAAAGCACACAATAAACCAACTTGCTCTCAAAAATATTTATAGATTAATACACCCCCCCCCAAAAAAAAGCACAGTGTACCTTCTTCTCCAATGTGCATGAAACTTTCTTCAGAATAGATCAAATTGAGGACACAATGCAAGCATCAATAAATTAAAAAACATAAAAATAATACAAAGCATCTTATCAGACCACAATGGTATAAAATGAAAAATTAATAACAAGAGGATAAAGGAGAAAAAAACCCCAAACCCATACATTTGGAATCTGAACAACACCTTGCTTAAATATGAGTGGGTACTAGAAGAAATAAAAAATGAGATTAAAAAGTTTCTTGAAACAAATGAGAATGAAAATAGAACTCACCAAAATCTCAGAGAAACAGCCAAAGCAGTAATCAAAGGTTAATTTATAGTATTAAACAAACAAATCAAAAGGCAGGGAAAACTGACCATTGATTCTCTAACCCAACATCTCCAACAAATTAAAAAAGAACAGCAAGTAAACCAACACTCTCTAAAGCAACTGAAATTCAAAAAATTAGACAAGAAATAAATGAAATAAAGTATAGAAAAACAATTTAAACAATCAACAAAATGAGGAGTTGGTTCTTTGAAAAGGTCAATAAAATCTACAAACCATTAGAAAAACTAACAAAAGAAAGAAAGGAGTAGACACAAATAAGAGATTAAATGAGCTATGTCACAATAGCACCAACTAAAAGTATAATAATAATAATGGAATATTATGAAAAAATATATTCAAACAAATATGAAAACCTAGAGGAAATGGGCAAATACTTAAAACACACAACCTACCTAAACAGACACAAACCAAACCAGAATACCTGAACAGACCCATTACAAAAGAAGAATTTGTAAAGGTAATAAAAAAAAAGCCAAACAAAAAAAGCCCTGGACTAGATGGTGATACACTGAATTTTATCAAGCATTCAGAGAATGACTGTCACCAATTATATATAAGCTATTAAAAGACATATTGCCATAACAACAACAACAACAACATTGCCATGGGAAAGTCTGCTGTTAGGGACCTCTCCAAAGTACGGAAGAGCAATGGTGTCTCTCTGGAGACTAAGGTGCATCTGATACAGGCCATGGTCTTTGCAATCACTTGTTATGCATCAGAGAGTTGGACAATGACTAAGGAGGATAGAAGGAGAATTGAATAGGGTCGCTATGAGTCGCAAGTAACTCGAAGGCACAAAACAATAACAACATACTGGGGCTGGGCCAGGCGGGCTGGGGACGGGAGGCGGGGCGCGGAGCAGGGCTCTGGGCTTCAAGCCTGTCAACCCCTTCATTGTTCGCAGCTGATGTCACTCGCAGTTGTGAGCGGCCGCTTCTCCTGGGGACAATGTGGGACTGAGATGTCCAGCCGCTGCCCCGCCGCCGCCGCCGCAGGACAGCCCCAGAGAAAGAGGGCCAGGCCCCAGCGTGGACGAATTTCCTGACCTCTGCAGCCCCAGCTCCGCCTAACAGGATGAGTAGCTCAGATGAGGGGCTGGAGGAGGTGCCAGAGCTCAGCATTATCCTCATGCTGCGGATGCTAATACATGGGAAGGAAGTGGGCTGCATCATTGGAAAAAAAGGAGAGACTGTGAAACGGATCCGGGAGGAGAGCAGAGCCCGGATCACCATCTCCGAGGGCCCGTGCTCCGAGCGTATCACCACCATCACTGGATCCACAGCGGCCGTCTTACATGCCGTGTGCATGATCGCCTTCAAGCTGGATGAGGACCTTTGTGAGGGCCCCGGAAAATGGTGGGAACGTATCCAGGCCTCCCATCACCTAGCGCCTTGTCATGCCCTCCAACCAGTGTGGCTCGCTGATCAGGAAGGCTGGCACTAAGATTAAGGAGATCCGTGAGACAAAGGGTGCCCAGGTGCAGGTGGCAGGGGACTTGCTCCCCAACTCCTCGGAGAGCCCTGTCACTGTGTCCGGTGGTGCCTGATGCCATCATTCTGTGTGTGCGCCCGATCTGTGCTGTTATCCTAGAATCCCCACCCAAAGGAGCCACTATCCCTTATTATCTGAGCCTGTCCTTTGTACTGTCCTTCTCTCTACTAACCAGAGCTTCTATCTCCAGGGCCAGTATGGGGCTGTGACCCTAGCTGAGGTCCCAAACTCCAGCAGTTCTCAGGGCACACAGTCCCCTTTGCCTCACCCAGTATGGTGACTGGACTGGCTCCCAGCGTGCAAACCAGCTCGCAAGAATTCTTGGTTCCCAATGATGGCAGCAAGATCAGCGAGATCAGACAGATGGCGGGGGCACATATCAAGATTGAGAACCATGCAGAGGGTGCTGGTGAGTGGCACGTGACCATCACTGGCTCGCCAGTTTCCATCGCCCTGGCCCAATACCTCATCACTGCCTGTCTAGAGACCGCCAAGTCTACCTCTGGGGGGCCACCCGGCTCAACCCCCGCAGACCTGCCCACCCCCTTCTCACCACCCCTAACAGCCCTCCCCATGGCTCCCCCAGGCCTGCCGGGCACACCTTATGCCATTTCCCTTCCCAACTTCATCAGCCTCAAGCCAGTCCCCTTCTTGGCTCTTCCACCTGCCTCCCCAGGACCGCTGCCTGGCGGGCCTGGCCTGGCGGCCTACACTGCCAAGATGGCAGCAGCCAATGAGAGCAAGAAGGCTAAGCTGCAGAAATTCTCCTACTGAGGCAGGCTGAAGCACAGGCTGGGGGCAGGCAGGACCACCAGGAAGAGGGTTTCCTTCACACCCTACCTACCCAAGGAGACTCCAGCCAGGGGTCCCCAGTGCCTCTAAAGCCCAGACTCAGAGTGCAAGTGTTCTTCCTGAGTAGGGTCACTATCTGGCCTGGTGTTCTGGAAGCTGTGGTGGCCCCAAGGCAAGAAGCCCCACTGCCTCAGCTCTGTGCTTGGATTTAGATGGCGGCCAGAGCTTTCTTTAATGTTCCTACATTGGGAGTCCTCTCCCTAGGGCTTCTCAGCCTACT
The DNA here is from genome assembly GCF_000299155.1 of Elephantulus edwardii. NCBI lineage: Eukaryota > Metazoa > Chordata > Mammalia > Macroscelidea > Macroscelididae > Elephantulus > Elephantulus edwardii. Next base: position 24,273,860 of record NW_006399755.1, read on the forward strand.
GTCCCACTGGGGCATTAAGGAGGAAGGCTAGAGGGTGCTGGGGCTGTGCTTATCTCCCCACCTCCCTACAAATTCCTGCTGCTTCCACTGACAACCTTTTGACTGGAATGGATTGGCTGGGGAGGCACTGCCTGGTAGCTGAGGGGGGGGTGGGGTTTGGGGGGGTGGGAACAGGGGCTAAGTTCTCAGCAACGGACACTGTACAGTTTTTTCAATTCCTGGGTTTTTTTTTGTTTTTTTCTGATTGATTAATTTATTATTTTTGAAAACTTGGAATTCAGGCACT
>NW_006399755.1:24275205-24275852 GCF_000299155.1 Elephantulus edwardii
TGGTCCAGTGGTGAGAATCTTTGTCTTCTTGACATTGAGCCTCAATCCATATTGAAGGCTGCAGTCTCTGACCCTCAGCAGCAAACACTTCAGGTTATTTTTTTTTTAATGTGAATGAATATCTATCTCTTCCAGTCAGTTCGCCAAGTAGTTGTCTTCCAGATTTCTTGACACAACATGGTAAGCACATCCACAGAAACATCTGTTTGCTGAAATATGTCAATTGGTATTCCATCAATTCCTGGGCCCTCCAGAGCAGCCTGAACTTCCTCCTTCATCACCATTGCCTCTAGATCATATGTTGTCTCCTGAAATTCTTCTGTGTCAGCCACTTCTTTTTGGTACAATGACTCTGTATACTTTTTCTATCTTTTATTAATGCTTCTTTAGTCGTTCAATATCTGCCCATAGCACCCTTAAGCATTGAAACCCAGGCCTTGAATTTGTTTTTTAGTTCCTTAAGCTTAAAAGCAAAATATTACAAAGGAGTTGGAGTCAGAAAATCAAAAGGGCCAAACTCGCTCAGCATTTCTTAAGCTCAAGGAACTGAAGAACAAATTTAAACCTTGACTTGCTATAATCAAGGATGCTTTTGGCAGAATGTTAAATGATCCAGGAAATATTAAAAGAAGATGGAAAGAATATAC
>NW_006399755.1:24277557-24285565 GCF_000299155.1 Elephantulus edwardii
TACTTTTATTAAAACATTGTTGTTGTTGCTGTTGTTGCTGATTGCCTTCAAGTGGATCACCAATCATAGCTACCCTATGAACAAAAGGACTGAAGCTCCTCATCAACTATTGACATTTATCGAAGTTCAGTTTCCAGAGTAATGTTGCTTAGGAGGTGGATAAAAGAAGTTTACAAATTTATAATGTTGCTCCTTTCCTCAGCAGTATTTTGCAAGATCCTTAAATTTTCAACCAGAGTTCAGAGAAGAAAAAAAAATCAAATTTAAAGAATGCTACAACTTTTAAAATTCACTAACTTTGATTCTAAGTCTCAAAGCAAAAATAGTGATAAATTCCCATTCCATCCATCAGTCTTCTCTGTTGTTAGGAGAAAACCTCAGAAACAAACTTTAGGCCAAGAAAGTAATTCAAACTCATTTTTAACTGCTGGTATTACTTTGTTCAACAATAAAAATTTTAAAGAAGAAAAAAGGAACTAACTAAAAGCCAAATTTCTTAAAACTGCTTGTGTAGAATGTCTTTTTTATCCAGCAAACGTGCCCAAAAACACTAAAGCCAAGGCTTTTGTTTCCAGTGTAAAAGGCCTTGTCATGGTCACATAGCTATAGATATTAAAAAGTCTTGAAGAAAGTAAAGAGACTCGAGTCTCCTGACACTTGCTTCCAATATAGTTCTCATAAACACCTTACTCAGTAATACCCCAAATGAGTCTTGGTTGCAGAAGAGCAATCAAACTGAGGGGGTCCTGTGGCTGCCTCAGAGCTGCAAGGAATTATTAAAACAAAATCAGTATACATCCTGAGAAGCTTTAATTACGCAAGAATTTTCCTTGTTAGATACCATAATCCTCCCCACTACTTCCAATGTTACCTGTATACTTTCAATTAACTGGACAGCGCAGGAGAGGAAGGCCCTCTATGAGGTGGATTGATTCAGTGACTGGGATAATTGGGATGGGAGTGTCAGAGACAGTGCAATTGGCACAGGACAGAGTGGAGTTTAGGGCTGTTGTACATAGGGTCGCTATGAGTCGCAAGCAACTCGACGGCACATAACAACAACAACAACAACAAAGCAATAAACAATGTTTCCTCCTTTATTGTAATCACACCCTTGCTTTGTCAAATAATACCACTCAATGCTCTGTTTTAACAGTATTCTTCATCGACAACTCAATTCAAAGCTGCTTGCAGACCAACTAGACTGAAGTCTTTATATGTGCCTTTTTAACCCCCCAAATCTCTATAATTACAGAAAACCAAATTCAAAATGTTCTGTCCCCCTTATAAAAAATCAGGCCATTTTTGCCCTAGTATTCCTAAAAGCAACTCTTGCAACAGCCCTACAACACTAACAAATTTTTCCCCTCTCCTAACTATCCTGGCTTCTCCCTTTCTACAGCCCTCTTACAGTAATTTTCTCAATTTAACTTTTGGTCCTTGCCTCATACAATTTACCTCTAGTGTTCTACAGAAATGGATGAGAGCCTTTACCAAACACAAATGCAATGAACGCCTCATATTATCCACTAGGCACCAATCATTACCCTCCATAATCACAGCTGTCAACTCCTAAAACCAACAGTCTATCCATTCTTTAAATCATCCCCATCCAACATGAAGTAGTTACAGAAGAGAACCTCAGTGGTTTCAAGCATATAACAAAAGGCAGAAATGTTAAGAGTTGTGAGGCTGCTATCCCTTCCTTTCCCAGAATAGCCACCAAAATGAACCACACGAAGCAACAGCTGTGGCTCTGTTTCTTCTACTTTCATTTTCCAGGAGCAGGTATCTGCAACCCCAGTCTATATCCCTGTTTTGTAAAAAAACAAACAAACAAACAAACAAACAAAACCCACCCAATTGTAAGCATGCCCTTCTCCAATTTCCTAGTAAAACAATAAAAACACCCTTTCTAACATTACGTAGAGTCTGGTCTCTTGAGTCAGCCGAGGAGTTTCTCCTCAATAAACTGGCTTTCTTGGCATATACTAGGCTCTCCATTTAATCAGCAACCTTACAGTTGCACCATTTAACAATGTCACCAACAGTGTATGAGAATTCCCAACTCTCCACATCATCTTCAACATTTATTGTCTCCTGCCCTTCTAAATCTTGCCACTGCTACTGGGGTGAGATGGTATCGCATTGTGGTTTTGATTTGCATCTCTCTTATTGCCAGTGATTTTGAGTATTTCTTCAAGTGTCTGTTCATCATTCAATTGTCTTCCTCTGTGAAAAGTTTTTCATGTCTTTTGCCCATTTTGTATTTGCATTATCAGTTTCTTTTTTTCTTCTTCTTCTTCTTCTTCTTCTTCTTCTTCTTCTTCTTCTGGGGGCCCAGGAGTATTCGGAAACATTCTTTATGATACCCTTGTCTGAGCTGGTCAAGTGTTTGTTCCCAGTTGGTAGGTTTTCTTTTCACTCCACTAGAAATAGTTTTTGATGAGCACAAAGGTTTAATCTTTTCTTTAGAAGGTCCCATTCATTAATTTTTCTCCTCTATAGATTGTGCATTTTTGGCTGTAGTTGGCAGTTTTTGCATAACATGGGCTAAGCCTTCTAAGATTGGTCCCAGTTTGTCTCTTCTGAAGTTCATGATTTTGGCCTTTACTTCCAGGATTTTTATCCACCTTGAGTTGATTTTTGTGTGTGATATCAGATGTAGATCCTAGTTCAGCTTTATGAAGGGATCAGTTCAGTTTTGCCAACATCAAAGTTGAAGAAGTTGTCATTTTTCCATTAGGTAGGTTTTGTTTCTTTGTCAATTATCAGCCTGATTAGTTTTAAGTGCAAAGAAGATGTTAAGGACAATGAACCAGAACTACCTATTACATCATCTCATTGACCACCTAACACATAATCGCACTGGCTCAGAATCAGACATGGAATCACATTAAAGTGAAGAGCCAGCCAGCTTTGTCAAGCCATGCAGCTATGTCTAGTGAAGTGTCTTCTTACATCCTTCCACCTTCGGGGAGATGATCAGTCTTGCCCTCTGGGATAAATCTTTTCTAAGGAAGCAACCATTCATTCTGTCTGCTCGCCTTTTTCTCAATACTGTACAATGACTCTGGCTGCCCTGGGTTTTTTTAGAGCAGAACATAAGTAGGTTAAAAAAAAGGAATTTGTCAACTCTGACCATTCTGTTGTCCCTCTCCCATTTTGGCTAATTCTTTCTCTAGGCAAGGAATTCCAAGTCAGGGGATCCACCAAACCTAACAAATTAAAATGGTTCTATTAAACTCTGGAACTTGTAATCAATATCAGGAAAGAATTTAATTTCTGAATCAAAAATTAATTTTCTCTTTAAAAGTTTACCCAAATCACAATAAAAATGTGTGTGTCTCTGTCATCATTATAATTTGTATATGTATCAAGAGTGCTTCATGCTTCTAGAAATTTTTATGGATTTTTTCTACCTTAAAATAAACCAAACTGAAACACATACACACTATTTCAAAGTTCATAAAATATATAACGCAAGCTTTTTCTGTAATTATTTGGAGATACCACAGGCAGATAAGGAAGAAAATACATAAGGTGGGTTCATTTTTACAGTGATATTCTTCCTGAAATGGTCATCCAAATTCAGGCATGTGAGAGAAGTGGGCTATAGAAAGTTATTTCAAAAAATCTACATGAAGTTTTTCTTAAATATGTAGACAAATTCCAAGTTGTGTGTTCAACAGATGAAACTCTAAGAATCCTTTAAAGATAAAACACTACTTCTAAGTTAAGAATTGACTATAGCAAGAGCATAGTGTTGTGAAAGAGTTGTCACCTCAAAGGAAACTTAAAAAAGATGCAGAAGAGCTAAACTATATAGTGAGCCAACTTGACCTTGAGAATGTATTCAGGGTACTGCACCCAACTAAAACTCAATTCACTTTCTTCTTCAGTGCACATGGTACGTTCTCCAGAATCCATCACATATTAGAATACAAAGGAAACCTCAACAAATTAGAAGGCATTGATATAACACAAAGTATCTTCTCGGATCACAATGACATAAAACTAGAAATTCACCACAGGAGGGTAACACTTACAAAACCACCATGTGGAAACTGAATAACTCTCAATATCATTAATTCATAAAAGAAAGTTGACAGAAATCTATGGGGCCTCCCCCCCAAAAATAAGAATTTTCATGGACGAATATATTTGAATGGCCAATAGACACATGAATAAATGTTCAAAATCACAGGCATTAAGAGAGAGATGTAAGTAAAACCACAGTGAGATACCATTTGATTCCAATAGCAGTGGCAAAGTTTAACAAAGCAATGGTACAACCATTTTGGAAGGCAGTTTGGCATTTCCTCAGAAAGCTGAACACAGAAATTCCATGTGACCCAATTATTCTTGGAATACGCAATGAGAGAATGAGAATTGAGGCACAAACAGACACTTGTACGCAGGTGTTCATAGCAATTATTCACCATTGTAAGAACATGGAAATAGCCCAAATGTCCAACCACAGTAGAATGGATTAAAAAATTATAGTACATTCACATGATGAAATACTATGCAACACTTAGGAGCAATGATTTTGTAAATAACTACCTAACTTGGAAGGGACTGGAAAGAATTATACTAAGTGAACTAACTCAGTCTCATCAGGACAAACACTGCATAAGACCCTTATTGTAGAAAGTATATGAGGATCCAAGGAGAGAAGGATGGGCATGAGGAGTGATGTATGTGTGCGCATGTTAATCATAGGGTCATATAATTCGATGGGTGACAGAGTGTGTAAGTAAAGGAAATGGGAAAGATTCAGTGTGATAAACGATGTAATGACCTTTGAAAGTAAACCAGTATAGAAAATGTATTAAAAAAAATCAAGCTGAAATTGCTGTCTTTGGTTTTGTTGGTCACATGGATAATATTTTATATGTTGATTGCCGTCAAGTCGAGGTGGACTCATAACAACTTTATGAACAAAAGATCGAATGTCTTTCCAAAGCTATCATTGTTTCTCCAAGTTCATAGAGTTTCTAGATGCATGTGGTTTAGGAAGTGGATGCCACTCCTGCTTCCAAACCTGTTTTCCAACTGGGAGATCCACCAAACACTGTCCAAAATGGGAAACCATTATGGTATATGATATTCGTATATTACAAGGTTCAGCATCACAGGAAACCCAGGTTACTTCATACAGCACATTGACAATTAGTTATGTGAAAAGTTGAAGAATGTTCCCCCAGATATAACAGCACTAGTCTCATCAAGCAGTTGTTAAGTCTTGTTGAGACAAATACGACTCAGATTCGCAGAGAAGACCTGAACTCTGTTCTATAATTAACATCATTTCTGTACTTTTTTAAGAGAGTTTGTAGAATTCCCAGAGTCATCTGGTTTAGGAAATGGATGCCACTACTGCTTCCCAACATGCATCAAGGTGGAAGATCATCCAAACATCTTACAGAATGTGCAACCATTATTGTATTTGACATGACTGTGGAAGAGGGTTCAGTATCACATCAACTCCAAGTTGCGCAATGCAGCAAATAGGCAGAGGATTGTTATGTGTTTTAAAGAATATTCATTCTAAAATTAACAAATTTGGCCTGAGGGCTGAGAACACCTACAGGATTTTAAAGCCACACCCTCAAGCAGGCCTCCACCTTTAGTCTAAGGCACAAGGGCCATCCACTTTTGAGAGAGGAAAAAAGAACTGTAACACAAAACCAACACAACCCCAGAAAATTCCCTTATGAGACTACCATCCAGAGACTGCCAATAAGATGTTAGCTAGCCAGGAAACTCCTAGAGTGGAGGGACACCCCAAGGCCCCAGGTTCCAGGCCATCTCACAGACCCATCCCCTCATTATCCAATATTTCAATTGTTGTTTTTGTTGTTGTTGTTATGTGCCATATAGTCACTTACAACTCATAGCGACCCTACATACAACATCCCTAAACCCTGCTGTCCTTTGCCAATCTCTATCTTTGACCTGGATTACCCTAGTCACTGAATCAATCCACCTCATAGAGAGTCTTCCTCTCCTGTGCTGTCCCTCCACACTCCCAAACATGATGTCCCTCTCCAAGGACTGGTCCCTCCTTGCAACATGTCCAAAGCATGTCAGATGAAGCCTCAGAATCTTTGCCTCCAAGGAGCAGCCAGGTTTAACCCTCTTTAGTATGAACCTGCTTGTTTTCTTTGCAATCCATGCTACATTCAGTACTCTTCTCCAGCACCACAGCAAAAGGCTTCAATTATCTTTCTATCTTCCCTAGTCATTATCTATCTATCTGACACATAGGAAGTATTTGCAAAGACCATGGCCTGTATCAGGCGCACCTTAGTCTCCAGAGAGACACTGTTGCTCTTCAGTACTTTGGAGAGGTTCCTAACAGTAGACTTTCCCATTGCAATGTGTCTTTTAATTTGCTGGCTTCTGGTGCCAAGAGTGTTGACTGTGGATTACAGCAAACTACAGTTGGGAACAGTCTCAATCTTTTCACCATCCATCCTGATGCTGCCAATTGTCCAGTGGTGAGAATCTTTGTCTTCTTGATATTGAGCTTCAATCCATGTTGAAGGCTGCAATCCTTTACCCATGGCAGCAAATGCTTCTTGTTCTTCTTAGTTTCAGCAAGCAAGGTTGTGTCATCTGCATAACGCAGATTATTGATGAATCTTTCACCAATCCTGATGTGACACTTCTCCTCATAGAGTGCAGACTCCTGGATAACCTGTTCTGCATATAGGTTGAAAAGGTATGGAGATAGGACACATCGCTGGCATACACCCTTCCCAATTTTGAAACATGTAGTCTTTCCTTGCTCTGCTCAGACGACTGCATCCTGGTCCAAGTAATATTTTATATGGAGCCTAAAAAATGTTTACCTAGAGAAGGCAGTCATCAGAACAGGACAATGAAACACTGCATGGTTCAAAATTAGGAAGGCTGTACACCAAAGATATGTCCTATTTCCATATAATTTCAATCTTATGTGGAACAGATTATCCGGGAGGCTGGGCTCTATAAGCAGAAATATGGTATCAGCATTGGAGGTAGACTAATCAACAATCTGCATTATGAAGATGACACAAAGCTGCTTGCTGAAACTGAGGAGGACTTCAAGATTGTGCTGCAGAAGGTCAAAGATGGCACCCTTCAGTATATATTGAAGCTCAATATTAAGAAAACAAAGATTCTCATCACTGGGCCAATTGGCAACATCATGATAGATGGTGAAGAGATTGACATTGCTAACATCCTCGGTTTGCTTGGCTCTACAATCAACACTCTTGGTACCAGTACCCAGGAAATTAAAAGAATTTTATTGGGAAAGTCTGCTGTCGGAGACTTCTCCAAAGTATTGAAGAGCAACGATTTCAGTCAGGAGACTAAAGTGCACCTGATACAAGCCATGGTCCTTGCAATTGCTTGCTATGCATCAAAAAGCTGGACAATGACTAGGGATGATAGAAGGAGATTTGATGGCTTTTAGCTGTGGTGCTGGAGAAGAGTATTAAATATACCATGAATTGCTAAGAGAACAAGCAAGTTCTTCCTCGAGAGGGTGAGGACAGGCTGTTGCTCCTTGGAGGCAAGGATTATGAAGGATTCATCTGACATACTTTGGACATGTTGCGAGGCAGGATCACTCCTTGGAGAAGGGTGTCATGCTTGGAAGGATAGAGAGAGACCACAAGAAAGGAAGACCATCAAAGAGATGAATTGATTCAGTAACTTAGGTAATGGGGGTAGGTGTATTAGAGACAATAATATTGGCAGAGGATAGACGATGGCTTAATGTTGTTGTACATATGGTCACTATGATTCACTGGCAACTTGATGGCACTTAACAACACCAACAGGTGAAATTTTACGTCCATACTAAAAACCCAGACAAATAAAAATATGAGGCTAAAACATAAGTAGATGCAAACTTGAGGACAGGAATTTATTTTCCATTGTTATTTATTTAGAAAGTTTGAATACATTGTTTTTTACAGAAGATCCATTCCATAGCCTTCATGCCATTCAC
>NW_006399755.1:24290906-24293515 GCF_000299155.1 Elephantulus edwardii
TCACTTAAAAAAAATTTAAGTTTAAAAAAATGTTTTGTTGCTCTTTTCTGTAGCAGTAGTTTCCACCAACCTTAAATTTTCAGCCAGAGTTCAGAGAAAAAGAAAATCCAAATTTAAAAAACCTGCCATTTTCAAAATTCACTTAAACACTAAGTGACATAAGAAAAATAGTAATAAATTCCTATTGCATCAATCAGTCTTCCTCTGCTGTTAGGAGAAAACATCAGAAAAAGATTTCACTCACAAAAGTAACACAAACTAATTTTTAACTGCTGCTATTTCAGTGTTCAACAATAAAAATTTGAAAGAGGGAAAGAATAGTTAAAAGACAAATTTCTTAAAACTGCTGTCAGATATCTTTTCATTCAGCTAACATGCCCAAAAAAAACTCACGCCAAAGCTTTCGTTCCCATTGTAAAAAAAAAAAAAAGCCTCGTCACATTCACATAGCCATAAATATTAAAAAAAAAAATGCTTGAAGCAAGTAAAGGGACAGAAGAGAAGCCCCCTAAGACGTGCTTCCAATGCAGTTCTCATAAACGCCTAGCTCAGCAATGCCCCAAATGAGTCTTGGCTACAGAAGAGTAATCAGAATGAGGGGGTCCTGGATTCCTCAGAGCCACAAGAAGTGATCAACACAATGTTAACGTATTCCCAGAAAAGCCTTAAATGTGTGTGTATGTTGCTGGTAAAATAACATATTCCTTCTCCCTGAAAATGTTACCTCTCTCTTTTCAATTAACTGCACTAAAGCAATTGTAATCACATCCTTCCCTTGTCAAATAATACCACTCAATGTACTTTCGTCTCAACACTAATATGGTTTTACTTAGTCTTAAAATTTATTAATAAGCTTCTTTCCACCCCCCAACTTTTCTTGTAACCATTTTTTAAAAAAAACCTACAAATAAATATAAAACTCCTTGTTAAACTGTACATTAGAGTATCATTTCCCAATTTCAAGTTATATCTAAAGCCCCTATATTTTTTAAAAGAAACATGTAATCAAAATAATTACTAAAGTTGTTTTCATTCCAATATTCAAAATATCCAAAAACTTAAGAAGTATAGCCAGCACTTTAAGTTAATAACTAATCATCAATAACAAAATTTCTCCTGAAAGTATACAAAGCCCAGTACCCATCAATTAAAAGAAACTCATCCAGCCAGTTGACCCAAACTCCCTATTAAAAGCCTTTAAAATGCCATCTTTCCAAGTTCTACATAATTTCAGCCCAACCCTCACTAAAGACTGTTGGATTTGTCTCCTCTTACGACAGAGGACATATGTAGCCACTCCTGTTCCATCTCATTGGACTATAGAAAATAACACCTTGAACCCCAACAAAATAACTTTCAGGTCAGCTAATAGATAACATAATCCTCTCTGCTTCAAATGCTAATAGCCTACTTTCAATTAAGTGCACTAAAGCAATAAGCAATATTTTCTCCTGTATTATAATCACACCTTTTCCTTGTCAAATAATATGACTCAATGCTCTACTTCAGAAGTATTCTTCATCTACAACTCGATTTAAAGATGCTTATAAACCAACTGGATTAAGTCTGTGTGTGTGCCTTTTTAACCCCCAAAATATCTATACTTAAAAACAATCTCAAAATATTCTGTATCCCTTATCAAAGACAGGCCATTGTTGCCCTAGTACTCCTAAAAGCAAGTTTTTGAGCAACCATATAAAACCAACAAATTTTTCTCCTCTCTCTTAACTATTCTGGCTTCTCTCCTTCTTCAACATTCTTACAGTAATTTTCTTAATGTTTGGTCCTTGCCTCATACGATTTCTCTCTAGTTTTCTATAGGATCAGAGGAGAGCCTTTACTAACCACACAGTCCATCAACTCCTCATATTATCAAGTGGGACCAACAATTACACTCTATCATCATGGCTGCCAAATCCATTGCCTAAATAAATCCCACAGCCTTTCCCCTCTTTTAAATCATCACCCCCATCCATCATAAAGTAGTTACAAAAGAGAACTTCAGTCAGCGAAAGAAAAGAAGACACTCATCCAGGTAGATTAACACAGTGACTGCAGCAAAGAGCTCAAGTATGTCAGAATTGATGAGGAAGATGTAAGATAGGACTGGGTGTATATCTACTATTGTTCACATGGTCTCTTAAGAGTTGTTCTCAACTTAATGGCACTTAAGAACAATGTCATTCTGGTGTTCTAGTGCATTATCTATTACACAATTCAAATAAAAAATAAACTGATATGTGAGGTCACAAGGTATTTTTCTTTTTCCTCAGAGACTTTAATGTGGCTCCCACAAGGTCTTTTGAAAATTAACAATGAAATATATGATGTTGAAACAAATTCTGTGGGAATATAATAGCAAAGTCATACTGATTTGATGAGCAATAACAATACATACATAAATTTTATGTAAAAAATGTATAAAACTGAGTTGAAATAATAACTTCTTTTTTGTCATTTTTATTGAGATTTTTCATGAAAAATTGTATAGAGAACTTGGATTTCCATTTAAGAGAAAATCTTCTTTAAAAGCAGGAGTACATTCAAATATAAAGTGGAATTTCTCTCTGCTTTAGCAGCCTCTTCATTAACTACTCTCCGGAATTCAG
>NW_006399755.1:24295070-24297045 GCF_000299155.1 Elephantulus edwardii
TTAAGAGTGCAGTATGTACAGTAAAATTTTACGTTCTAAGCAAAGAGAAAGTATAAATTGCTCTGATTCATCCTGACATTGAAGATTTTAATGAAAATAATAAAAGCTAACTCTGGTGGCTAAGCGGCAAGAAGCTGCACTGTAATCCCGAAGGCATGCCGTTTAAGGCCACTGGCTGCTCCTCGGGAGAAGGATAGACAGTGCTCTCTCGATTCCCGTGTAATTAGCTGCCTCTGAAAACCCACCAGAGGGTCAGCTATGAGTCGGTTCCGACTCTATGACACACAACAAGATATTTAGCATCAATTTCCTATTTTTACTACTGTTTCTTCCAACAGAAGAGTACCAAATCATTTAAGAATAGAGTGTTTATGGATTAAAAGAGCAGTTTATCCTTTTAGTGTCTTTTTTCTATGTATTGTGATATTCACTAAACTGAATGGAAGAGTTCAAAGAGTGGCTTGAGAGGACAAAGGAAAGTATGATAAAGACATGTACAAAGGCCTAGAGTTAGAAAACCAAGAAGAAAGAAAATACTTGGCATTTGTCAAACAAAGTACTAAAGAAAAAATTCAAGCCTTGAGTTTTACTGTTAAGAGATTCCAAAATCAAAATACTGAATTGACACAAGAAGAATAAAAAGAAGGTGGAAGGAATACACAGAACTGCTGTGCCAAGAATTGGCCAATATGCAGCCATTTCAAGATGCAGCCTATCCTGAAGAATTGATACTCCTGATGGAAGAAATCCAAACTACACTGGAAGAATTGGTGAAAACCAGCTCAGCTCATTGCCATCAAGTTGGAAGCTAATGGAAGCTAATCTAGTGAGTTTGTGAGGCTGTGTATGTATTTTCAAGTATACGGGGGGAAAATGCTCATGTTTCTCCCCTAGAGCAAGCTGGTGGATTTGAACTACCTAAGAGCTGTGGCCTTTGGTTAGCAGTGCAGCTCCCTGTGGAGTATGCCACCAGAGCTCCCTTGATGAAAAACATGGTCCAGTAACCCATCAAATACCAATTGACCTGTTTCAGTGAATTAATCTAATTCTGGAAGTTTTCACTCTGGAAGCAGTATCATTAATAACATATGCAAGTAAAATTGTACTGAACATTAATTTTACAGAAGACAATTTTTACTAAAGATAATTACAGCAGTGCTTCAGTAGGAAACTGCCAGAAATTCAAGCCATTTACAGAAGAGAACATGGAATAACTGACATTATTGCTGCTGGGAGTTGGATCTTAGATAAAAGCAGAGAATATCAGAAAGATGTTTGTTTACTTGTGTTTTGTTGAGTGTTCAAAGGTTTTGATTGTGTGGATGAGAACATTTAAGTGGGTCAAGACAGAATATGTATATAGATTAAGAGACAGTCTTTTGACTAAAGGGCTACTATATTTGAAATCACAGACAGTGTGCTTTAGTTGTATCTTTCTACCATACTTATGCAATCTGTATACTGAGCAAATAACCCAAGAAATGGATCAGTTTGAAGAATGTGGCATCAGAATTGAAAGAAGACCCATCAATGACCTGTTATGTATGTATGTCACAGCTTTGCTAGCTGAAGTGGACTTCAAATACTAATGAAGACCAAAGACTTAAGTATGGATTATACCTCAACATAAAGGAAACAAAAATTCTTACAATTGGACCAATAAACAATACCATGATAGCTGGAGAAAAGATTGAATCTGTAAAGGATTTTCTTTTGCATGCCATGGAGAGCAAGAGAACATCATATGACAGTGCACATTGGACAGCTCTGCAGTAAAAGACCTCCTTGAAGTTTTGAAAAACAAAGATGTCAATGCACAAGCCTTGGTATTTTTTGAAGCCTCATATTCATGTAAGAGAGAGCTATGTTGGCCTAGTGGAAAGGAAGTTATGCTACCAAACCGAAGGTGGGTGATTTTCATCTGTGGCCCTTGGCCAAGTTCAAACTGTTTTCCTGTCAAACATTCTTCTAGGTG
>NW_006399755.1:24297765-24307077 GCF_000299155.1 Elephantulus edwardii
GTGCCACTGTTGTAAAACAGGACTGACCTCGGGGTTGGGGGGAGACTGAGAAAGATGGGTTCAATAATGTATACTGCATTGAAACAGATGAGGGATAAAACTGTTTAAAAGGGATATGTGATTAGGTATTTTGTCTTGACAGGGGCCAGAGAGAAGGCTGCATAGTGGAGTGGATCTGGGGGAGGGTTTGTAAAACAATGAAAGAATTTTTCTTTTACTTTTTCAAGAGGGCGGTGTACTGGTGGTGGGGTGGGGGGAGGTTGGGAGGGGAGAAAAGTGCAACAATGAATGAATGGAAATCCAAAGTCTCTGTACAGTTTCACTGAAATTAATAATAAATTGAAAAATATAATTTAATAACAATTTCAAGACCATTCCTCTTCAATTTGTCATCCCAGTGTAGTAATAGTTATTTTTGCTAAGTGTCATGACTCATAGCAATCCTACTAACAGATGTGAACCTGCCCTACCCTGTGTCAATCTCAGCATTTCTGATACACTCAAGACCTTTGTACAGTTACCGTATCGATGATCTTGTTGAGGTGCTTCCTTTTTTCTGAACTACATCTTTTTCAGTATGATGTCTTTTTTGAAGAACTTGTCCCTCTTGACAGCATGTTTAAAGTATGTGAGACAAAACTTTACCATTCTTGCCTCTAACACCTCACTTATACTTCCTCCATGACAGACTTGTTTGTCCTTTTGGCAGTCCTTGCAAAATTTAATACACTTCTCAAACACAATAATCTGAAAGCATCAATTTTTCTATCATCCTTACTCATTGCCCAGCTCTCAGATGCATAGCAAGCAGCTGCAAAGACTATGGTTTGAATCAAGTGATGTTAGTCCTTAAATGGAAATTGTTGCCCTTAGACACTTTGTAGAGGTCTACATATTCCCATGACATATTCCCAATGCAACATACATTTTTCATTTTTGACTGTCAGCACCAGGCATGTTGATTGTGGATCCAAGTAAAATGAAATTATTGACAACTTCAAATTTTCTCCATCAGTCAGGATGCAGCCTCTCGGTCTAGTGCTGAGGACTATTTTCTTGATGTTGAGATGTAACCCATATGGAAGACTGAATTCTGACCATTTGTAGCTAGTGTTTCAAATCCTGTTCACTTACAGAAAGCAAAATTGTGTCATTTGCATAGCATGGTTGTTAATGAGTCTTCTTCCAAATCTGATGTCATACTCTTCTTCACCAAGTGAAGCTCTCAAATTATTTGTTCAGCATTCACACTTAATAGGAACGGAGAAAGTATACATTTCTGACATACATCTTTCTTGATTTTAAACCATGCTATGTTCTTCTCTTGTTCATTTTAAACAATAGCTTCTTAAACTTGCGTTAAGTGTTTTAAGATTCCCATTCTCAATATTTGCCATAGTACTTTTGTGTAATCAGTCAAACACATTTAAAAATATTTCTGGTAATTCTCTGCTTTCTGACAAGATCTATCAGACATCAGATATGACATCACTGGGGTCAGGGCTTCTTCTGAATCCAGCTTAAATTTCTGAAATTCCCCTGTTGATGTGTTATTCCAGATGTTTTAAAAGAATCTTTAGCAAGATTTAAGTTACATATGATACTAACTATATTATTCAATAATTTTTGCACACTTTGGATTGCCATTTTTGGGAAAGGGGACAAATACGGATCTCTTCTTGTAAGTGGGCCAAGTCTCCCAAATAGTATAGGCTAGTGAGTACAGATGTATGTGTTAAAGACACCTCGATTAGCATCCCATCAATTCCAGGGCCTTACTCTCAATGCCTTTGAGATGTGGTGCTGAGGAAGAGTATTGAATATACCAAGCACTGCTAAGAGAACAAACAGGTCCATCCTGGAGAGCGTAAAATCAGGCTGCTCCTTGGATGCAAACATTCTATAGTTCCATATGACAAACTTAGGGCATGTTGCAAGGAGGAACGCCTCCTTGGAGAAGGACATCAAGCTTGGAATGTTGTAGAGACTGCACAAGAGCGGAAAACCCTCAATGGATTGAACTGACTCAGTCACTTGGGTAACGGGGACAGGTGTGTTTAGAGACAATTAAATTGGCCCAAGTTAGAGTAGGTTTCAGAGCAATTTTACACAGGGTCTCTATGTGTCACAAGCTACTCTACAGCACTTCACCACAACACCTGTATAAGTCTTGACAGATGAGTGAAGGAATAATAAAGTAAGATGCCAGACTGAAATTTGAGAGATCTCACTGGAGGAAAACAAGGCATTTTATAACAAATTAATTGATAAAAATTCCTAACAAAAAGGTTTTATGGTGATTTTAAAAGACCTGTAGAAAATGCTTAAATCATTTTCTAAGACGCTACTGAGAAGTTAGGAATTTCCTCCAAAAAAGATCAGTAAACAAGACATTTCCATCAAACAAACTAAAATACACAAATCCTACAGGATCACTAGGAATTTGAACACATTTGACAACAACCATTTTTGTTCTGTTGGAGTTCTGGTGATTTAGTACATAAACGTGAATGGCTACTAACCAAAACCTTCAAGTCCTTCTTAGAAAGAAGGATGGGCAGTCTCTTCCCACAAATGTTTAGAGCCTCCAAAACAATGTGGAGGGTCAGCTGGAGTAAAAGTCCACTTGACAACAGTGAGTTTGATTTGGATACAAATAACACGTATCTATGCATTGGAGATAATACAGAAAATATTTTTATATACGATACCTTCCACTGTATTTCTTCTTTATTTAAACCATAGCGAATTTGGCATTGAAGTTTATTCCTTGGAAAATCAGGATTTTCCCAGGATATATTTAATAATCCAAACTGTGTAATAACTTCTGCTTTCACACTGGATGGAGGCTGGGGTTTAACTAGAAATTTTAAAAATTAAACGGTATCACTTATCAGCAATTTCAGCAATAATAATGTTTAAAGAGCCTTATTAAGAAGTTACAATAAAATTATAAAGCAATACACCTTTTAAAAACTTTCTCATTCATTCTCATTTGACCCCTAAAACTTGATATGGTATGTAATGAAGGTATTATTTCTGCTTTGCAAAAAGTTTGATGGAAAAAAGATCAATGTCAGTCTTTAACATAAGTTCTGATTGGAAATAGAATCATTTATTCTTTATGAGAACACATTATCCTGGAAATATGATAAAATAAGCAGTAAACTATTCCTCAAAGTGCTTTAATTAAGAGAAAATACAAATAGTGCATTGATTTCTACATATATGAATTTCTAACTCACCAGCTGTCTTTTATAATTTCTAGGTCAAGGTCAGTAATAGTCTTTAACAGACTGTAATTTGAAGAAAACAGAATCTTAATGGCAGAAGTAGAAGCAAAGATGGCCTGAATGGTAAGTATGCTTTTTAAAATAACTTCTTATAAATAAACACAGAAACACACAAGCAAAATGGCTAAATATTTAATATAATAATTGTAAAAAAGAAAAATATTGTTTTTCTTTTTTTTCTCATTACCTTTTCTTGTTGCTAATCTCAGAGTTAACTAATATCAAATGTTTAGCTTAGAGTTGTAGTCACTGCTTAAATTTCCCCCATGTCTTTATGTTTAAGAGGGCTGGTATTCCTCATAATCTCGGCTCAAGGCACCTGGGAAACTAAAACAGTCCCTAAGCCACCCTTCTGCATTTCCTAACTTGATTATAATTCCAAGTATCAACTTCATTCAAAGGATATATATGGTACTGAATTCCTATCACGTTTGTCTTATGTTACATGTGAGTCTGTGAAGAAGCAGAGGAGGGGGAGAATATTCCCTGATATCCTAGGTATGGTGGCCTCGTAGGTAAATACTTGTGCTGCTAAATCAAAGGTGACACCTCTCTGGAGACTGGAATCTGCCAGTTGCTCCACAGGAGAAAAATCAGTAATCTCCTGTCTTATCAACAGCCTCTGAAAGCTTGTTGAAGGATTAGCCATGAATGGTTTATGACTCCATGGTGATCATCTAGTGAGCTACTTACCACTAGAAAAGAAAGGTTTAAAGTAAAATCACTCACAATCTAGCTAAAATAATTCATTTTGGCGGGATTGATTAAGACTTTAGATTGAATAAAGCAAATTTAAAATCAAGACATGCTTATTTTCAATTTAGAAAAAAATGTATGCTTCAATTCCATTTCAAATATGTAGTAAATATTGGGGTGGGGGTAGAAATGAGTATAAATCAAATCTTGAGTTTTGTCTAATTCCCCCAAAAAATAGTGTGTAGTGTCCTGGCATGTAAGGAACCGTAGTGCCCAATCAAAGACAAGCAGTTAAAATCTTTGGGAGAAAGGTGAGCCATCTCCCATGTAAGTTACAGCCTCTGAAAACCCGCTGGAGGGTCAGCTGAGAGTTGGCTCTGACTCGATGACAATGAGTTGAGGTGAAGAAGTACCAAATGGCATTGTTTCACTGATACTGTATGATCATGAATGGGTCTTTTTTCCCCCCCAGCTTTCACGTTGAGAGTAGAGGGATATACCAAGAACTCAGTACTTTTATTACCAGAGGACTGTCTCTTTTGAAAAGAATATTTTCATCTCATAATAGTTGTCATATTTGATTAATTTTATCTTCATTTTACTTATTTTGAATGCTTCTGATTTTCTACAAAAGCTTATTTTTAAAATTGGCTAATACTCTTTTTATTAATCTTATAATATGCAGATAAAATGTTATCAGATTAAGAATGCAAGATCATTTCATAAACTTATTGGTAAAATAATATATAAATATTCTTGAGATATTATTTAGAATATCATTACTAACTTTCATTCATAGTGACTGATGTATTGTTAAATTATTGTGAGTGAAAGCTGCCTCTAACTTGCACTCCAGTGGTGGAAACCTAATGTACCAGCAAGAACAGATCATGGGGGGCCACAGGGCTTGCAGTGGCTGATTTTAGTCTCTCTGAGTCTGGAAGCTCTGAAATAAGAAACATGTTCAGTCTCTACTGTTAATCAGGTGGTGGCTGTGCTTGAGGTACATCGACTGAAAATGGTACCCAGGTCTCCCACACAGAAAGGAAGAAGTCTACCACCGAACCATCTCTGCCTTCTACTTGTGAGATAGCATGCTGAAAATTTCCATATCGCAGCAAAGCCATACTATGAATTATCTTTAATAAAATCAAAACAAAACAACAATTAAAACTTTCCATGATTGATTTTTTTTTTCACAATCCCACTGTAAACAGGACCACTTCTACCCTGTCTCTCTCCCCAGTCACAATTTCTAGCATGCTCAGAAAATAGCAAACTACAACAGTATTCCTGAGTCAATCTCCATGAACATAAGGAAATGGGAAGGAAGACGCTCAATGCAGTTTGACGTACCCACAGACTGAGGAACAACACATGCTGGTGGTGAGTCAAATGAGCCTAAAGAGTGATTGATGCTAATCCACATTGTATAGCTAGATGATAGAGAGAATGGCTGAAATATGCATTCATAATATCCATCACTCTGCAAATGGCAATCTTTGGGTTCATATATGGGATGAATTGTTGGGGAGTCAGGACAAGAGAGTGTGCTCCTTAAAAGGTAATAAAAAATAACAAATTAAAATACAATATTAATAAAAGCAATTAGATTAAATTTTTGGGATTTCTACCTTTGTTGCTTAAAATATTTTTGTCCTATGTTTAAAGTGGATATTCTCATTATAAAGTACAATCTTACTGTATCACAATGTATGTTTTTTTCATAAAAAGAAATAGTAATCTTTATTAAATATAAGATATTAATATAAGTAGAAATGCAAATGAAATAAAAAAATATTGTTTTAACAAGGAGACAACGATCCAAGTGTAACCAACAACACTTTGACACTTAAATATCTATACGTGCTCTAGTTTTTTGTTTTTTTTTTTTTTGTGATCTAGTTTTAAAAGTATAGACAAAAGTAGTAATGGGGCATTCTTAAGAATGTTGCACATTACATTCCACCACTAATTGGCAATATAATTGATAATAAGTGACAGATTAACAATAATCTAATACTTTCTAATCAAAATTAAAAATCCTAAAATAAAAGAATACTGAGTGTGTATAAAAACTACTTTGTTAAGCACATTATTGATTTTCTTATAGAAGAAAACATGTTTAATGAGTTGCAAAGAACCTTCTGGCTCAGAACATATAAAATATTTCTTTTCATCTTTAAAATAGGTTTCTGCCACTATATGATATTTAAATTAATACAGTAGCGGTGACTGACAATTGGAAACTTGGAACACAGGAAAAAAAGAGAAAGAGGGTTGTTTTATTGAGAGATTACACTCTATGGAATAAAATAAATAATGCATAAATTTAGTGGAAAAGTATTATACGTTCTAAATTTTAACCCAAATTACAACAAAAAAGAGGGGAAAATATCCTCTGCACCCTGTATGCAAAGATTTGTCCCATCCTGTATTCTACTTGTCCTTAGTAACAACTAATATACAAGGCAATGTTTTGGGGGAAATCTGTAGTAACTATTTCCATGGAGACAAAATGAAGACATTAGCAGTAGATAGAAAAATCGAAATCCTCTGACACTCATTTAATTTGTTACCACAGACTTGTTTTCTATTTATTCAAAATTATAACCATGACTGCATATAAAGAGGATGTGATAAAGATATAACTGAGAGATGGACATATTCTATCTGTTGAAAATAAGAACATTAACTATATAGAGAGTGAAACATCCACTTGGAATCTAAAAGCAACATCATTATTATCATAACATCATTGAAAATTTGCTATGATAAGACTATATGACTTCATTCTAATCACAAAAAAAATGCAGCATTAACCTCATGGAAATCCTGTTAAGTCTTATTTTACTTCTCCATTTTACAGATGAATACATTGAAGTTTTAGAGAGGTAAAGAAATTTGCTCAAGAATATGTAGCTAGCTTCTCAATTCTTTTGTAAATGTTAGGTATATAAGGCATAGAACCTAAGATACTTCCACGCAAACAAAAGCCTCAAACACTTCTTTTTAAACACTTCTTTAAAAAATAAAGGAAGTGCCATGGATAGAAAATGAAAGATATTATATTAGTAAAACAGCATAGCATAAACACACCCTTGATTTAAGAGAAACGTATGTGAGAAATATAGAAAATTCTCTCTTGGTAGGTCATTTAAGAGTAAGTAGTAAGTTCTGACTCAACAGCACTAAACAACAACAACGACAACATAAGAATAGACAGGCAATCTGTGCATAAAATTCATTACTTGGGGGTAATAGTTTATTTTTTCAAGTAGGGAAAAGTAGATTTTAAAAATGGACAAATTTTACAAACCAAAATGCTCAAATACAAACACACACAGTGGAAAAGTGCTTGAGAGCACTCTACATACTTGAAAAGTGGGTTCTAAAAATAAAACAAAAAATTATCTTCTAATCAAGGGCAATATTACTTCAGATAAAACTATGTATAGGGAAGGAAACACTACAGGAAGGTGTATTTTGCCAATAAATGTTGTTCACTGGCATGAAGTTGACTCACAGCTGACCCCTGAGGGGGTTTTCGGAAGTTGTAAATGACGAGGGAAGAGGCTGCCCATCTTTCTTTCATAGAGGAGCTGGTGGATTTGAACTGCTTGCCCTTGGTTAACAGCACAACTGTTTATCCACTAGCCTACCAGAGTGCCTCACTTTTAAAATGGAGAAGAATAACTATAGATAACATCAATTAGTACTCATGAGAATAGGACTTTCCTTTCTTTCTCAAAGGGCTTCATTTAATTCTTTGTCTAACATACTGATATTCAACGACTCTCACTGAAGATGATATCAGAGCTTCTCAATTTGCCTAGGACTCTGGAAAGTCGTTAACAGGCTTACAATTTTCATCTTTCAAAATCTAGTTTTTGAAACATTTTAGTCAGATATTATTAGGTTTTTATAATCCTTATTTGCCTTTGTACATAATTCATATGGGTCTAAATTCATTTATATTATGTTGGATTCAAGAGCTAAAGTGTGATGATAAAAATTTAACTGATTACCAGAAAAGTAGTATTGTTAGGAAATGATACTATTCCTTTACTTAGAGTATGAATTCTTTTCAAAATTTCATTTAATCCTTCCATTTTTTTACCAATTAAACTTAGGCTACTTTCCTTACACGGGAAGAAAATAGGCAAGAATAAAATCATAGTGCATTTCTGCAGAAAACTTTTATCTCACTCTTACGAATTTCAGCAGAGTAAAACTGCAAAAGTAATACATACCTGTGATACCTCAACTGCAAAGTACTCCCCTCAAGTGATTCGATTGTATTGGGTGACCATTTACAAGTCATTTTAGTTATGTTTGCATCCGTTTCACATGATATATTTATGTTGGTATCTATTTAAAACACATTAAAATATTAAGATAAGACAAAAACACCAAAAAATATTTGAATACATGTTACTTACATCATAAGTGGTATTCCAAAACAGAATCTATAATTAAAGCATAAGTTGTGGACAAAAATGAACAAAACCTCTGTATCCTTACCAATAACGTATAACTCAGCATGGTGACGGGAGCAAGTTCCATTACTACAGCAGTACAATGCATCAAAGTCGAACCATCCTTGACGTTTTGTTGCATTCAAATTGTAAAGAGTAACTTTACTAACATGATCACTGATAATGCTGTACTGTCTTTCAGGAATATCCTGAGCCAAATTCCTTGACCATACAATGTCTTTAGAAGAAATAATATTGCTGCCATTTGCATAGATGCAGTGAAAAGAAGCATTAGATCCAACACTTGTCACAATTTTAGATGGGAAGTATATGACGTCTGTAAAGGGAGGGAAAGGGCAAGATATCAGAGAGACATAAAAAAACCCCTACAAACCATTATTTTAAGCAGTTTTTACCATTTAACAAAAGATCCACAATGCATTCCAGGACTCTACTTCCAAAGCCAAATTGTGTTAAGAGACCAAATAGTTCTATAATTCCCTGTTTACCTACAGTTAGTTAATTTCCCTAGTATCTTACATCTTTGATTACTGAAAATTAAGATTTGAATAAATTACTGATTAAAATCAAGTGGACCTTCTGTATTGACTAAACCTGAACACAAAGAAAACAAAAATGCTCACAACTGAGCCAATAAACAATATTAGAAAAATAGAGAAATGGCAGGAGTTGTCAAATAACTCATTATATGTGGATCCACTATCAACACCCTTGAAAACAGCGGTCAAAAATGATGCCACTGTTGTAGAATGGGACTGTCCTTGGGGTTGGGGAGAGACTGAGTAAGATGGGTTCAATAATGTATACTGCTCTGAAACAGAGAA
>NW_006399755.1:24307732-24309537 GCF_000299155.1 Elephantulus edwardii
CCCTTTTCCTTATGAATCAGAGTGAAGTCTCTCTCAGGGAGGAGTGATAGGGAATGGCAAGGGACACACTGACAAAGGAGATTAATCAGAACTGGCTTTAACAAGCACTGTGGCAAGTGGACAATTAAAACAGACTTGGGGGGGGAAGAAGAACGAACTGGGGATAAGGGTGGAGAAAACAGTGCAACAATGAATGAATGAAAACCCAAAATCTCTGTAAATTTTCATTAAAACTAATAAAGAAAAATTTTTAAAAAATGAAGTGAAACATTACAATGGGCAGACTTGTGTTAAAAAGAAAAGATGGCATTTTGAGCACTAAGATGCTCATCACCTACACCACAGTATTGCCAGTTACTTCATATTCATGTGATAGTTGGCTAGCTAGGAGGGCTGTTCCTTGGAAAGAAAACTGATGCTTAGAAGGGTGGAGGGTCTGTAAAAGAAAGGAAGACCCTCAACCAGGTGGATTGACACAGAGACTGTAGCAACGGGCTCAGGTGTGTCAGCGAGTGTGAGGATGGCACAGGAAAGGACACGGTTCAGATCCACTGTTCATAGGGTCACTATGAGTTGTACTTGATGACACCTAACAACCACAACAGCAAAAACAAACCTTGGTATAGTCAATAAAACACAATGTCTTCATAGATTATGTCAACAGTCTACCGCAACTCTTAAATCCCAGTGAAAAAGTGTACTCTTGCCTTATTTGTATATAAGAAAAGTTTAATAAGTAGGTAAATTAAATAAGATAAAAATGGAAAACTTATGAGTTGTAAAATGAATGGTGGCTATAAAGATGGGGAAAACTTTAAGTACTGATTTGTAAAATAATTTTGGGTTATTTAAAGCCAATCTGTTATGATTAAAGAAACCACGTGACTTTGGGAATGCAGTGCAACTTCTTACCACTAAAACATCAAATCAAAGTAATTCTTGTTGTTGTTGCTGCTGTTGTTAGGTGCCATCGAGTTGTATATGACTCATAGAGACTTTATGAAAGAAAGGCCTGAGCACTGTTCGTAGAGTTTCCAGAGGTAAGCCATTTCAGAAGTGGATGCCACCCGTGCTTCCAAGCTTGTTTTAATCGGGAAGCTCCACCAAATACTGTCCACCATGGGTAACCTTTACCACATTTGGCACATCAGATTTAATAAAAGGGGGAATAGATTTCTATAGGTGATTTTTTTAAGGGCCTGAATACTATTCCAAACTACTTTTTCAGTCCCAACTGCTGAAAGTTTGGTTTGTCTGTTTTTCTCAATGGGGAACAACTATAATAATAGAAAAATTAAGTGAGTGTTTATGGCAGAATAATGATTATCTATCATAATACATGTGAAAATAATAGTTTATTTTAACGTTGGACAATTTAAAATGAACCAATAGAAATTGAATTATTCTATTTTTGCACTTATATTCTGTATTTTCTCTGGGAAAAAACAAAGAACAACGTAATCTCTTTTGATTTTGTTTATTATGTTACTGACTAAATCTTTTTTTTTTTACTATAGTATGTTAAACTCTAATATCTACATTTATAATACATTCAAAAAGTCTTGCTTTTTATTTCTATATTCAAATAGATGCAGAGGACATTTTGGTGCAAGCACTACTGGACAGATACCAGTTCAAAAATTAATGGGCTTAATTGAGCATAATCTTAGCACAGAGTAGTACTCAAGCTTTGTTTATACATTGCCAGTGGCATCCACTTCCATAATAGCTTGCCTCCGGAAACCCCATGAACCTGGAGAAAGGATGAAAGGCACCCAAGCGTCGAGGACTCTCCTTCACAGGGT
>NW_006399755.1:24310077-24310554 GCF_000299155.1 Elephantulus edwardii
CAATTCATTGCATACCTTATTACCTAACTTAACTTCAAAAATTCTCAAAAGGAAATTTTTAGGAAAGATAAGTGTGTTTTCCTTAATTTAGGTGAAGCTTTTCATTTTAAAGCCTAAAATCCCAAAACAATCTTACTGCAAAACACATGTAAAGTTTAGTTGATATAGCATTTTGCTGAGTGAACTCAGTCCATGAAGACACATTCTGTAAAATAGAAGGATGACTAGTACAATGTGTAGGGAGATATAAGGAGGAAAGGAGTGGGAGCAGAAGGGTAAAGGTGGGTAGAAGGGGAATTATAGTCTCACAATTTGGTGTGTGGAAGAAAGGGGTTAAAAAATAGGGAAAATCCTGTGAGGACCTAAAAATAGATGGTTAATTGTGGGCATAGTCCAATGGTGATTAAATTTATAAGACAAAGTATATGGAAATGATTATATGAGGGATAATATCGATGAAGGAATATATGAACACAC
>NW_006399755.1:24310813-24326149 GCF_000299155.1 Elephantulus edwardii
TGTTTCATTAATATACACTGGATTTTATTTAATTAATTACTACCTATGTAATATCATTTCATCTTTTTAAGTGCCTATTAAATCTTTTCTCTTCCTTAACCCACCCTCTTCCACCCACTGATCTCTGCAATTCTCTTAAATATCCTCCTTACTAATATTTTGTCCTTCCACTTCTAAACATTTATATTATTATGCCCAGTTATCTGTCTATTATGACAATAATGTTTTAGGCAGTATTTGTCCATACTAACTTGAATTATTTCACTCAGTATAACAAGTTGTAGACTCTCGCCATTTATACAATATTTACTAAATCATCATTGCTTAGTCCTGCATAATAGTCCACTGAGTGAATGTACCACAATATCTCAATCCATTTGTTGATGGGCAATTGGGTTATTTATTTTCTTGCTAGTATGAACAACACTGCTATGAACATTGTTGCTGTGAGGTGCCGACAAGTCAAGGACTACTCATAGCAACCTGATGAACAACAGTGTTGTTCTCTCTGAATGTGTTGTTCTCTCTGAATATTGACCTATTCTGTGCAATCCTAACCATCTCTGACACACTTGAGCCATTGCTATAGTTATCATGTCAACCAATCTCGTTGGTGTTTTTTTTCTCTCTATTTGCTGACATAATGTTCCTTTTCAAGGACTAGTCTCTTCTAGAAACACGCACAAAGTATGTGAGATGAAGTTTTGATGTCCTTGCTTCCAGGAAGCACTCTTTCCTAGCACACTTCTCCTGGCTGCACTTTTCCCTTGACATACCTTTTCTTTTGGCAGTCTGTGGTTTTCTCCAACAATAAAGGCAACAGTCTCTTCTGCTGTCATCCTTATCCATTGTCCAGCTCTCAGACATATAGGAAATGATTAAAAAGACCAGAGCCAAAATCAGACATACCTTAACCTTCAAACTAACATCAGTGCCCCTCATCAATTTGGAGAGGTCTCTGATAGAGGACTTGTCCAATTGAATTATTGTTGCTGTTGTTGTTGTTAGGTGCCATCAACCCATAGTGACCCGTGAACAATAGAACTGAACCCTGTCCAATCTTGTGCCATCCTCATAGTTCCCAGTGCATTAGAGCCCATGTGGCAGTCACTGTGTCAGTCCACCTAGTCAAGGGTCATCCTCTCTTTTGACAACCTTTCTGAGCATCAAGTCACTCTCCAAGGAATAGCTTCTCCTAGCAAGATGCCGAAAGTATGTGAGGTAAAGCCTCATCATCTTTCTTTGCCTCCAAAGAGCAGCCTGGCTTCACCCTCTCCAAGACATATTTGTTTGTTCTTTAGAAAGTTAATGGCATGTTCACTGCCCTTCTTCAACACCACTACTCAAAGGTGTCAATTCTTCTACCATCCTTAGTCATTGTCCAGTTGTCAGTTGCATGGCAAGTGATCAGGAAGACCATGCTTTGAAATAGATGAACCTTAGCCTGCAAAATGACATCATTACTCTTCAATAATTTGGAGAGGTGCTCAAGTGCAGATTTTCCCAGTGCAATATGTCTCTTGATTTCCTGACTGCTGGTACCAAGGGTATTAATAGTGGATCTTAGTAAGATGAAATTGACAGTTTCAATCTCCTCTCAATCCATCACCACAGCTCAAAGACATCAATTATCTTTCTATCATCCCTAGTTATTGTCCAGCTCTTTGACGCATAGCAAGCAATTGTGAAGGCTATGGCCTGAATCAGGTGCATACTTTATTTATATAGTGGTGCCTAATAAAAAAATGCCAATGGTGAACCTGGTGAACAACTTCACCAAAGAGATATGTACTTCTCACTAGAGGAGGTTAGAAGTCTAAATTCTGAAGGCTGTCTATCTTTATCAACTCTGGAGGAGGGTCCTTCTTATCACCAATCTTCACATAGGTCTCTGAGGTTCTTAGCACAAAGATCCTAAGTCCAAAGAATGTTCTCCATTCTCAGATCAGTCAGGCTCTCTCCTCTCTGCTTGCTTCACTCTTTTTATCTCTTATATAACAGAAATTGTGGTTTAAATGGGGAAGGAGTCAGAGGGAAGGTGACTGAGAAAGGAGAAGTTGGAAATCATTAGAGTAGCAGAGTTTAGTGGGCAGACTGAGGGGAGGAAGTGAAGGAATAGGAGTGATTCAATGGGGCCTTGAAAAGACAAAAATGTAACAATGGGCATAGATCATCAGTAATTAATTATTTAAAATACAAGGTATATGATTGATTAGGGATCTCTGGTGCCTAGTAGCAAGAAGCTGCATGGTAATCCTGAAGGAACACAGTTTGAGACCACAAATTGCTCCATGAGAGAAAGACAGGGCAATCTCCTCCAGTGTGCTTAATGCCTCTGAAAACCTGCTGGAGCACCAACTATGGTTCATTTCTGACTCAACAGTACCCAACAACAAGAGCAATAAATGGTTGGTTGTATAAAACACACTGTAAATGAAAGATTGTATAAAACACTTGTATAGGAATAAAAATACACTGTAAACAAATTATTGCATGAAAACAAAATACAGACATCTGAGAGAGGGGTGGATAAAGGAAAAGGGGAGATGATCAGTGAGATGATGGATGTCAGTGGGTATAGAGGCAGAGAGAATGGGAAAAATGTCCACTGGGGACTTGGGTATAGTGAGATAATAGGCACGGGTAGTAGTTAATTATAAAAAATACAGTGTGCATGAAGGATTGTGTAGGGCACGATTTGCTTAGATAGTGCACAGTGTACATGGATGACTACGTGGTTGTTCTGTAACGCAGAGTTCAGACAAACTCATAGCTGACCCTCCAGCAGGTTTTCAGTGACAGTTAAGTGCATGGGAGGAGATTGTCCATCCTTGTCTCCCACCACCACGCCCCGTGATTACATGGAAATCAATTGTTTAGAAGTTGAGGGAGAAAAAAAAAAAAAAAAAAGAAGTTGAGGGAGATAAAAATATATATACTGATATAAATAAACACTGGATATAATGGATTAAAAAGTGTGTATTCAGCCTTTGACCTGTACCTGACTAAAAGTACTAAAAATCTGCCCTGGACATAAGCTTGTTAAAAGTAGAATTTGGTTGTGAGTGCTAAGGTTTAGTCAAAGGTGCAGATTAAGTCTCACCCAGTTCTCTGAAGATATTTAAGCTTGAATGGATTTGTAGACTCACCTTGAACTTTTGATTAAAGAGATTCATATTTGAAAGAAAGACAAGTTGGAAAAGAGGGAAGGGGCATGGTGAGATTGACTTTTTAAAACTAGAATAAACTGTCTAGCTTCTGAGGTAGAGTAAAGTTAGTGCCCATCAGAGCACAGATCCAGGACTTGAAGTTAAAGGGAGTTGGCAAGTATACTCACTCATGCCAATCATCTGGATCCACTGGAGTAGAATTAGGAGGGACATAACAATGAAGAAAGAAGCTAAGCTTTGATGTGTTCCTTCAGGACTGTCTACCTAGTATGCACAATTGTATGCATAAGGAAGGGGGAGGGATATGTGGGTGTTGACTTGCAGAACAGGGTATCATGAGGGTCCCTAGGGCTACAGAGTTGGCTCCATGTGGGGGCTAAGGATGAGTGAAGGGACAAACAGGTCTGAAACACAGGGATATATGTAGACTCTTAAGTTTGCAGCTTTGATTCCCATTTGAACCACAGATGGCTGAGGATGAGTTGTCCTGACCCAACCAGATGATTCCACACTTTGAGGTAGTGTTGACCATGGCAGCCTGATGGCTTGCTCTGAACTGGACTTTCCTTGTGGATGCAGATGTTCAAAGTTTCCAAACTGAACAGAAGATTCTTCAGCCAAAGTGATACATGCTTGTTCTCTCAAAATACTGCTTTGATAAGGATGGGGAAAAATGAGTATCTAAAATAGGGATATTGAGCAAGAAGAATATTGAGAAGAAGGCTATTGAGCAGCTTCCTTACAAGTTATTAATAAGATTATAAAAGGGGGGTTAAACCAGGCTACTCCTTGGAGGCAAAGATTCTGGGGCTTCGTCTGACATACTTTGGATATGTTGCAAGGAGAGACAGGTCTTTGGAGAGGGACATCATGCTGGGTAGAGTAGAGGGACAGCGCAGGAGGACAAGACCCTCTATGAGGTGCATTGATTCAGTGACTGGGGTAATCGGGATGGGTGTGTCAGAGGCAATGTGATTGGCACAGAATAGAGCAGGGTTTGGGGCTGTTGTACATAGGGTCGCTATGAGTCGCAAATGACTCAACGGCACATAACAACAACAACAACAATATGGTGCCAATGAAAGTTTTCACTTTGTTGTAGAAAACACAACACACATGCATGAAAAATAGGGAATATTAATAACTGTAAGAAAATCAATAAAAATAGTTCTTGGGGGGAAAATAGAAGGTATGACTCAGGCAAGGGTTTGACTTAAGCAAGGGTGATGACTTGAGTAAGGGTGTGAGTCAATCCCCCCCAAAGTAGTTCTGCCTCATTAACAGATATAGAGGTTACATCACAAAATGGAGAATACAGATGAACTAATGTTTTTGAGTTGTAGTGTTGGAGAATACTGAATAGCCTATGGACTCTCAAAAAAACAAGCAACATATATATCTTAAAGAAGGTGTAGCAAGAGTGCTCTTTGGAGGCAAAATTGACAAATTATTGTTCTACATACTTAGGGCATGTTGCTAAGTGACACTATTCCTTGAAGAGGGACATCATGCTTGAAACAGAGGAGGGTGGCTAAAGGAGAGGAAGAGATTGAGTTTGTTAATGATTACAACTTGCTCAGCTCCACAAACAACACTCTTAACACCAGCAGTCAGGAAATCAAAAGACGTATTGCCTGTTGCCAGGGACATCCCCAGGGTGCTGAAAAATAAGGATGCCAGACTAGAGACTAAGATGCACCTAAACCAGGCCATGGTTGATACACTCCAGAAAGCTGGAAAATTACTAAAAATGACTTAAGATGAATCAGTGCCTTTGGTGATTGTGTGGGAAAAGGGTCTTGGACTTCCAAGAAAACAAATAGGTTTGTTTAGGAGAGGGTGAAACCAAGTTTCTCCTTGGAGTCCAGGATTTTGAAGCTCCCTCTAACATACTTTGGGCACATGGCCAGCAGAGACCAGTACTTAGAGAAAGACATCATGCTTGGAAGGGTGAAGGACAGCACAGGAAAGGAAGACTCCAGATGAGATAGATTGATACAGTAATTGGGGCAATGGGGGTTGGTGTGTTGAAATTAGTGAGACTAGTTCAGGACACGGCAGTGTTCAGAGCTACTGTACATAGGGTCACTATGGGTCCCAGGCACCTTGATGGCACCTAATAACAACAACAACAACATTTTATTATTTCATAGTACTTGTTGTTAGGTGCCCTCAAGGATTCTGAGTTATAGCAACATGTACTAAAGATTAAATTTTTCCTGTCCTTTGTTTCTGCTGTCATTGAGCTCACTGTGGAAAGATACGTTGAGGTTAGTTCACTTCTTCATTGATCTTTCACTTTACTAAATATGATGTCCTTCTCTGGAGATTAGCCTCTCCTAGTAAGAAACTCAAAACATGAGACTAAGTTGCACCAAGAGCATTCTGGCTGCACGTCTTCCAAAATAGACTTGCTTGTTCTTTAAGGCAGGTCATGGTATATTCAGTACTCTCCACTAGCACCACACACAATTCAAATTTCTTCCTTGGTCTTCTTTATTCATTGTCCAACTCTCACACACATATGAGATGACTGAAAAGCTACTTTTATCTGTATCACAATCTATCTCAATGAGCTTGCATTAGATTAGATGGAGCAATTCACAGAGTCCCTGGACCAAAATGCATTGAGCGACACTGAAATACTTCAGGAACTAAAAATCTTATAACTGCTCTATTATACATCAGATCCTTCAAACTCACTGAGATATGTTTATAATTATTTTCATAAAAGTTTCTGTCTTTGATTTTTCCTAAGGCTTCTCAGCATCCATAGCACCTCGTCTTAAGACAAAGCTCAGAAGATAGGAGTAACTTGTGTCTGATTTTTAAAACAACCTTAAAAAGATGAAAACTGAAACTTTTTAAAATAAAGCTCCTGTAGTGAAAAGAATTATTATACTATGTAAAACACAAAACTGAAAGAGAATGTTAATATTTTAAATTGACTTCAAATAAATACATGACATTTATATAAATGAAAGGAATAATAATCCAAGTGGTGTTTTGAATTTGTTAATTTAGCAACTTTTTATTAACATTTTTAATAGAAAAAATAGCTAAACAAAATATCAGTATGTAAACAACTGAATCTAGATGTCTTTATATGCTTATTTTTACATAGTTTTAATTAACATATTAACTTATTTAAACTGTAAATAGTATTTTATACCAGTGATCCCCTTTGGTTAATTTCCACAAACCTTAAAATGTACCAAAGAATTATTCAGGAAAAGTCTTTTTCTTCCGAAAGAAGTAATGACACCAAGAAACATAACACCTACCTTCTAGGTTAAAAATATAAATGGGGGTCCAGTCACTCCAGACTCCTGGGTCATGCAATCCCATAGCCCGAACCTGGAGCTCATACATGGTCTTAGGAAGTGCACTGCCTATTTCCAAGAATGTAGTTGAGACAGTCTTAATATCCTGATAAATGTCAAATGATAAATATTAACTTTAAAGCATCAGACCACCAAGTTAATGTTAATGATTATAGACTGAACTGTTTACTCTCAACATATGAATTTTGTATCTTGAATTGATAACAAATACATGTATCTTTTTTTCTATAAATGAAAGAATCACTAATCTCATTTGGGAATACTTGTTTCCTTGTCATATTATTGAGGCCATATTAATATCAGGTGTTCATTAAACCAAGTAACAAAGGGATCACATTAAGTATACAGAAGAAAGTAGAGATGGGGAAGATGGCTGTCAGGCTACCTTAAGACCACAAATTAACTGTAGGTACTGAAAAGAAGCAACGAACTTCCACCAGTCAATAGAGGGTCAAAGCTTTTCCCTAAAGCCTATGTCCTGAATTTGAACTTGTAGTCGCAAATTATTGTTTCTGGGTGAGTACAGTAATTTCTGTTGGCTAAAGCTATCCACTTACTGTTGCTAGGTGCCTTCAATCAAGTCATAGTGATCTTGTGAACAAGAGATTTGAACTTTGGCCTATCTTGCATCGCCCTCTGACATGCTCCGGCCCATTGTTACAATCACTGTCATCTTCTCTTTATTTGACCCTTCACCTTTCCCATCATGTCAACTTTTTCCAGGAACAGACCCTCCTGACAACATGCCTAAAGTATGTGAGGTGAAGTTTCACCATCCTTTACTCTAGGGAGACCCCTAGTTGCACTTCTTCTTTTTTAGAAATGTAAAGCAAAACTTTTAGAATGTATTATAAATGTAGATATTAGAGTTTAGCATGCTATCATAAAAAAATTTAGTCAGTAACATAATAAATAAAATTTTAAAAAGATGGCATTGTTCTTTGTTTTTTCTTCTTTGTGGGCACAGCTATACTCATGGTTCTGTCTTTCTCTTAAAATCACTGGATAATTAGGACAGGATTCTTTATCAAAATTTATCATAAGCAAGTCACAATAAATTTAAAGGGATTAGGATAGTAGAACCTAGTGGAATTACTCCAGAGTGAAATTAAACCCCAAACAATAAAAAATGTTTGCAAATTCATCAGTAACCCATATTCCCAAGTAACAAAATCACAATGGCAATTTAAAATTAAAAAATCGTAACTGAATGGTAAGACTTGCATGGTCTCTCAATATGTGAGGGTTACAGCTATTGTCAGTGGGAAGCTTCCAGATCCTGTCACAATCTGTAATATAGCATGAAAAAAATGTTCAGAAGTGAACAGAGATATAACTATGTATATTACTTGGTAGATTCAAACCATGTGACTTTGGATTGGCAGTGTAACTCCTTACTATTAAGCTAGAGATCCATAGAGGAGAATGATAAATACAAGCTAGGGATAAGCTACAGTGCAGGAATCAAAATAGCACTTTAAAGAGAAGAAATAGACCCTTCATAAAATTCTTAAACCTTTCGTAAAATAATTAGTAAATAAATAAATGTCATTTTCTAACCAAGCACCCAAAAGTTATTTTTTGATGCCTTTCTGAACAATTTATAAAACAATGGAAGGTACAAATGTTGCAGTCACAGCCAGAGTTAAAAATAAAAAAAAATTATTTCGCTATTTCGCACATTGTGATGTACAGTTGGAAGAAATGAATACTGATGTGTGAGGGGAGAGCATTTCTGGCTGCCACGGTTAAGTTTATGCATCAGTTTGGCTGGGCCGTGACTCTCAGTTGGAACTTAGGCTGCGGTGTTAAGTTGGCAGTTATAAGGATGTCATTAGGCAGGATACATTTGATGTAATTTGGCAGTTGTATAATTATGGAGTCATCCTTTATTTTGTGATTTAGTGGAACTATTCTGTTTTCACATAATGTCCAATTTCACATAACAACCTTGCCTATGGAACATAACCATATTGCTAAGTGAAGAGTTGTTATGTGCTATCAAGTCTCCTGTGACTCATAGCCACCCTATGCACAACAGCTCTGAACTCTGCTCTATCCTGAGCTAACATTATGTCTCTGACACACCTACCTCTAACTATACCAGTTATTGAGTAAATTCATCTCAGGGAAGAGTAGCTGTCTACAATCATAAATGTATATAATTATGATTAAAAATAGATTGTGTGTGCATTTTCTTTTCTTTTTTAATATTATTATTATTTTTAATGAAAATTTACAGATATTTTGGATTTTCATGCATTCATTGTTGCACATTTCTCCCTGCCCACTCCACCTCTCCAGTTCATTCTTTTCTTTGAAAAGTAAAAGAAAAAAATTTTCATTGTTATACAATCCCTTCACTCCACTCCGATATGCAGCCTTTGTTCTGGACTCATGTCATGATAATAATACCTAATCATATATACCTTTTAAACACTTCTCTCTCATCTGTTTCAATGCAGTATACATAATTTATCCCATCTTTCTCAGTCTTCCCCCCAAGCCCCTATGTCAGTTCCCTTTTACAAAAGCAGCACTATGCAGTATTTGTAATTTCATGTTCTTAACTATTAAGAAAAGTAAAAATGTATCTGTTAATTTTGAGGAAAATATTTTCTGAAGCTCAAAATTACATCTAAAATATCAATTGAGTCACTTTCAAGTCAGACATATGTTAATTTGTTATTTTTTAGAAGTATATCAAAGAGAAAGCAACTCAGTAGTGAAAAACATTGTTTTTGTAAGTTTTCACTACACTTTTTTGCACATGTTTCTAGAACTTAAACAAAGGAATGTTGTTGATTTCCATAGAGTCAACACCATCCCATAGCTGACCTTCTGATGGGTTTTTAGAGGCAGTTAATCTAACAGGAGAAATTGTTGTTGTTGTTGATTACCTTTGAGTTGAGTACAACTCATAATAACCCTATGAACAAAAGGCTTGAAGCCACTCTACAACTATTGACATTTATCGAAGTTTATAGGGTCTCTAGAGGCATGTTATTTAGGAAGTGGATTCCACTCAGCAGCCTATATTTGTCCATATTTTCTAATTGTCTCTGAATTAGATAATGGTTATTGTTATGCATGAGGTGGGAACCCACTAATGAAAGCTCCCCCAGAGCATGTAATTCACATGACAGAGGACTGCCTACCTTTCTCCTGAGGAGCAGCTGGTGAATTTGAACAATTCCCCTTTGAATTAGTAGGGCAGCTTCTTAGTACTAAACCATCAGAGCTCCCTAATTACACATTTCATTTTCTTAAAGTACTTTGTAGAAGATGTAGGAACATTGTTCATGTGGTCATTTTTATACTAATATTGAAGCATTCCCAAGGGCATGATGCTGATTAATTGCAACCCCTTCTCACAAAGGATTAGGCACACTTGGCATACAGAGGGAAATTCTCTAGGAATGTACAAAGTCACATCTATATTTCAACTGCTTCCAATAATGAATTTTGTTTGCCATAAATTTACTTACTTCGTTTGTATTTGTTATAGTATATTCGACATATATCACTTGATATTTAAGTTCAAATGGTAATGATGTTGGTCTGTCCCAAGAAATGTTTAAGTTACCACTGTCTGTGATTTCCATACGTACATTTGAAGGTGGATCAGGCTTAACTTGAGAGGGGGGAAGAAAAGAATATTTTTAGTCAAACAGTTTTCCTTATAATCGTAACAATAAAATGAAGTCACAATTAATTTTCAATACATCCTCCCCTTCCAACTATGAACTTAAAAGAATGTAAGATATTCATCAACATTAGTGCTAAATGATAAGAAGAGTTGATTTAATTTACTCTTTGTTATTTTCTATTTACAAGGTTATTACAGTGAACAGGAATTTTATATATATCACACAGGAGGAGATTTCCCATACTTCTCTAATGTAGCAGTTGGTGGATATGATTGGGATTAAAATGTCACTTTTTTAGATTTTTATGGGATGTATTGGAGAGGAAGATGCCAGATGAGAGGGATTGATACAGTAACTGGGGCAATGGGGCTTGGTGTGTTGGAAATCGTGAGACTGGCTCAGAAAAGGGCAGCGTTCAGAGCTGCTATGGGTTGCAGTGACTCAACAGCACATAACAACAACGTAGTGGATATATATTTCACAATCTATATTTCAAGAACTTAAATCCCATTTTCTCTCCCTTTAAGTCGAAATTTAGTTTTACTTTATGTGGCATATTACAAATATTACCATAAATTAAAGAAATGAAACACTATAAACACTAGGTAAAATTTACTGGTAAAGACCAGTACTTGGGGAAAGACATAAAGGATGGAGGAACAGTGAAGGAGAAGACTCCAGTAAAATGGACTGATGTGGTAACTGGCACAATAGAATTAGGTGTGTCCAAGTCAGTGAGACTGGCTAAGGATAGAGCAAATTTCAGAGCGACTATGCATAGAGTTGCTATGAAACATGGACAACTTGATGGCACATAACAACAACAATAGATATCAGTGACCAGAAACACAACAAAGACAGCAAACAGAAATCACAAAACT
The DNA here is from genome assembly GCF_000299155.1 of Elephantulus edwardii. NCBI lineage: Eukaryota > Metazoa > Chordata > Mammalia > Macroscelidea > Macroscelididae > Elephantulus > Elephantulus edwardii. The sequence goes on from NW_006399755.1 coordinate 24,321,859, forward strand.
ATAAACTATAATCCATTTTTGCTGTTTTTTCCCCTCCTTTGGACACTCTGTGCTTCAAGACCCAGATAGACTTCGTTTGATAGTGCTTTCTCTTAAGAGCCCATGGAGGACACTATGCTGAGTGAAATATCTCAGTCACAAAAGGAAAAAATACTGCATAGTGCCACTGTTGTAAAGCAGAACTGATGTCTCAGTTTGGGGAGACACTAAGAAGAGATAAATAATGTATACTGCATTGAAACAGATTAAAAAAAGACAAGGTAATGATAGGCATGGTCCAACGGTGATTGATTTTAGGAAACATGGTGCATGAGAATGATCGTATAAAACACAGTATGAATAAAGAATAGTGTGAAAGAAAATGTATACTGAACTTTGTAACAAAGTGTCCCCCACCAAAGAAAAAACACCCAAAAACTTGGTGTGTCGTATTAATATGGCCTGATATGCCTGGAAAAATATGTACGTATAATTGAATAGGGAACCATGGTTGGATTGTATTTTACAAATTGATGTGCTATTGTAAGGGTAAGTGACAATATCTGCAAGCTGCTCCATGGAGGACAATGAGGCAGTATATTTCTGTAAACATTTATAACCCTGGAACCCTAGGAAACAGTTCTATTCTGTCCTATAGGATCCTTATAAGTGAGAACTAAATTGATGGCAGTGAGTATTTTTTTTCCTTTTTCTTTCTCTTTTATTGATTTTAATGAAAGTTTACAGAGACTTAGGGTTTCCACTCATTCATCTCCCTGCCCGTCCACTGCCCCCCAATTCACTCTTCTCCTTAAAAAGAAAAAGAAAAAATTCTTTTATTGTTATACAATCCCTTTCCCCAAGTCCACTCCACTATGCAGCCTTCATTCTGGACTTTTCTAATGACAACAATACCCATTCATATATTCCTTTTAAACAATTCTCTCTCTCATCTGTTTCAATGCAATATTCATCATTCCTCCCCTCGTTTTCTGTCTTCCATCAACACTGATGTCAATCCCATTTTACAACAGTGGCCCTATGGAATATTTGTATTTTTTGGTTTTTATAAAACCAGATTAATAGAGTAACTAATTTATCCATTGAGTAAAATATTCATAGGAACCCCTTGTGGTCTAGCAGATAAGCAATTGTGACACCAATCCAAAGGAATGTGCTTCAAAATATCAAGGAGAAAGATGGGCAGATTCTTCCAGTGTGCTTAACTGTCTTTTAAAACCTGCTGGAAGGTCAGCTGTGAGTGAGTTGCTCTGACTCAACAGCACAAAACAGCATAATACATATATATTCAATTATATATTCAAGTTGATCAAAAGAAATTTTGTGAATATTTGTACTAGAAAGAGGGATTAGAAGCATTAACTGTTATTTAAACTTTTCTTATTCTCATGTTTATAAATCATTTCCTTATCTCCAGTTGTATTTTTCTGCCCATTACTGTTCCTGCAGGAACTTGACTCACTTGAAATTGTTTCTCAAGCTCCTAAAGGATGCCTCAACCACAAGAGACTCTAACAGCTACTGAAAGAATAAATTCAAGCTATAAAAAAAAAACTTCTGATTTTCTTCATAAATGTAGATATATAGACAGTTAATTTTATCCATTAGACACTCAAGATTTTTAAAAATCAAGCTACTTTCAAAAAAACATAGATTTGTTTCCATTATTGTTGCAGAGATATATGTTACTGTTAAATTGCTCTAGAAGCTATTATTACTATTTCCAAAGTTATCTACTAACTAAAGTTATCCTCATATGTCATTGGCAAAATTAAGTTAATATAAATGTTTCTGAGCAGTTTTTAACCTCTTTGTGTTCTTACTGTTTATACCTATTATTTTTAATACACAACTTACAGTTATGTTGGGGCTTAAATGAAATTGGAGGTGATTGAAAAATTACTCCACCAGCTGTGATTTCAAAAAGCATATGATAGGTAGAGTTGAGGTTGGATGTTGACACAGGTATACGACAGTCACAACATTGAACAATACCACAGATGCACTGAATGGTCGTAAAATTGATTTTTTGTGGGGGTAGAGATAAATCATCTAACGTTTCTGATCTATAATAGAAAAATGAGAGCGAAGAGTTAACAAAAATTTGTAATTTTTGAAAAGGTTTAAAAAGAACTCCAGTTCATAATCATTGTGTTTCACATTATCCTTCATTCACGTTATGTTTCGTACAATCATTCTGATTAATTCTACTTTAGAAAATTAATCAACATTGAACTATGCCGACCAATGTCCTGTCTTTCCAGATCCCTGCTGGATCTTTCCCATTTCCTTTACTCATCCCTCCCTCGTGCAACCCTGTGACTGTTGCCCCACCCATCATTACCTCTGCTCCTATTCTCCCAACCTTAGATCCTCATACACATTATATTCCTTATCTTTCTATTTCTAAAATAATAGATTTTATACAGCATATATCTTTATGCAACAGTTAGTGCAATCAGAATCATGCTCTCCAGTCCCTCCCAAGCTGCACAGTTACTCAAAACCTATTACACCAATGTAATAAACAAAACAGTATTGTACTAGTACAACAACAGACATATAGACCAATGGAACAAAACTGAGAACCTAGAAATAAATCCAATTATCTATGCCCAACTGATATTTGTCAAGGACACAAAATCTATCAAATAGGGAATGGCAGCCTCTTCAATAAATGGTGTGGACAAAACTGGGTTACAAAGCTGAAGCAGGATTCACACCTCTCACCATGTGCAAAATAAAATCAAGTTCGATAAGAGACCTAAGGGTAAAGCCCAAAACCATACAGATCATAAAAGATGAACTAGGAGTAACTTAGAAGGCCTAGGCCATGGTATAAATAGGCTGAAAAATACAGCCAAAGATAAACAACTAAGAAAGAGAAAAATGATGAATGGGACCTTCTAAAGATTAAGTCCCAGTGTTCCTTAAGACCTTTTTCTAACAGGATGAAAAGAAAGCCTACTGACTAGAAAAAAGCATTTGGTAATTCCTCTCAAACAAAGCATCATAACAAAAGTTTACAGACTACTACTACTGGGCATCCAGAGAAAAAGTCTAATAACAAAATTACATATTAGGCAAAATATATGGAAAGACCTTTCAGAGGGGAAGACAGCCAACCAAAACATGAAGAAATGCTCAAAATCACTGGCAATAAGAATAATTAAAATCAAACCACAGTGATAAACCATCTCACCCTGTAGTAGTGTCAAAGTTTAACAGAATACCAAGCGATAAATGTTGGAGAAGATAAAGAGAGAGAGGAACCCTCACACATTCTTGGTGGGATGGTAAAATGGTAAAACTAGTCTGAAAAGCCATTAGGCATTTCCTAAAAAAACTGAACATAAAAATTCCATATGACCCAGGTATTCCACTGCTTGGAATACATCTCAAGAAAATTAGGACTGAAATACAAATGGAGATTTATACACCAATATACATAGCAGTGTTATTCACTATCACAAGAACACAGATGTCGGAATGTATACCCACAATTGAAAAAATTGAGAAACTGTGGTACATTTTCACAATGGAAATTGCACAACACTCAGGAGTAATGATATAAAAACAAATTTTACATAATTTGTCCTTTATTTAGTGGTATACTCATGTAAAGCTGGAGAAAATGGAAATGTCTATGAGAATTAAAATTTAATCTTGAATCTATCTAAATGGAATTTTAAAAAAAATTATAGAATAAATTAGATTTACTGAACTTTAAAGACAAAAAATCATTCACATTGTGGAATGAAATAAAAAAACTTCATCTTTGAACAAAGCCAAAGGTCATTAGAAAGACAGGAAAGAAAATATCAAAATGGTTGGCAGAAGACTCTGAAAATTGCCCTAGAATGGATAGAGGCCAAAACGTTGGGAAGTAATTCAGAAGAACAGAAATGAACAGATGAAGATAGGAGCAAGAGAAGGGAACAGAAATGTAGCCCTAGAGGCAAAACAAATGAATTGTGCAAAGAGCTGGAGTTAGAAAACCAAAATGGAAGAACTTTCTTGGCATTTCTCAAACTAGAAAAACAAATTTAAGGCTTTAGTTGCAATACTGAAATTGTTGTTGTTGTTGCTGTTTGCCGTTGAGTCAAGCATGACTCATAGCCACCCTATGAACAAAACACCTGAAGCCTTTCTATAACCATCATCATTTTTTCGAAGTTCATGGAGTATTCAGAGACATGTTTAGGTAGTGGATGCCACACCTGCTTCCAAACCTATCTTAAACTGGGAACTCCACCAAACACTGTCCACCATGAGTAACCGTTATGGCATT
>NW_006399755.1:24326339-24332590 GCF_000299155.1 Elephantulus edwardii
ACATTATGTACAGCAGCTCTGAACCCTTTCCTGTCCTGAGTCACTCTCACTAATTCTGAAACACCAACCCCCATTGCCCCAGCTACGGTATTAATCCATCTATCCAGGTCTTCCTCGCCTATGCTGTCCCTCCACACTTCCAAGATGATGTCCTTATCCAAGGACAAGTCTCTTCTGACCATGTGCCCAAACTATGTGAGATGGAGCTTCAGAATTCTAGCCTCCAAGGAGAGACTTGATTTCACCCTCTCCAAGACAGACAGACACATTTGTTTTCTTGGCAGTCCGTGGTATGGTCAAGACTCTTCTCCAGCACCAAAACCCATGGCATCGATTCTTCTTCTGTCATCCTTAGTCATTGTCCAGATCTCTGAAGCATAACAAGCAATTGAGAAGACCAGGGCCTTTTTAGGTGCACTTTTATCTCTGGGAGCATCTTAAGGGCAGAGATCACAATTCTCAATCTTCATATGAGTTTTTAGAATACTATCCCTCACATAGTGGATCTCAACTGGATAACTAAAGAAGATAAGTTCCATTCTCCAGAAAAAGCAAGAACAAGAAAAAATAATGTCATAGCATTAAAATGCATATAGAAAAGATACAAATAATCATGAATTTATCAGAAAAAAGGAATGACATATAAAACCACAACCTAACCACTTGTCTTGGAGTCGATTCTGATTCATGATGCCCCATGTATTACAGAGAAAAACTCTACCTCACAGGATTTTCAAGGCTATGGCCTTTTAGAAGCAAACCATCGGACGTATTTTTAAATACAAGTCTACATGAGGTAGAACCACCAACCCTCCAGTTAGTAGAAGAACGCTTAACCATTTATATCACTCAGGGACTCTAGTAAATGATATACTAGCTTTTTGAATTATAAATTTCTTATATTTGAAATGTCTGCCTGGAAAATGTGTGGTAAATAAATCAAAGTAAAAAGAAATTGTTTTCTTTTCTACACAATTGCCTAGAGCTCCTTTCCTGAATTCACAGTTCAGAACAAAAGCATATCCATGTCTGGAATGATCTCCTACCTGAATTAATAGGAGGAGGTAAGAAAGAATCTAATGAAGGACAATATTAATACAAAAGTAATCTACAAACTGCTCCCTAGAGATGTACACAGAAATAGAAGAAAATGTAGGGATAGGGTGACAACTTATAACTCACTTTTGCATGTGGAAATTCCTACATTGCAAAATTTAAAAAAAAAATAAACTTTGTATACTATAAATGGCAAAATTAATTTATTTTATACTTACATAACATATAATGCATGAACCTTAAGGTCATCAGTCTTGAAAAAATTAACTAACCCAATATAACAGATGAATAATTCCAAGTCCTTTTTCATCCAGTACTGTATTTTCCATTTTATACCTGAATTAAAAATAAACTACATTAAATCTGGAAAAGACATTCTAAATAGCTCAGTGAGAGAGAAGAGCGAAATTGAATTTACCAATATTCTTATACCACTTCCACTGGTCATTTTGATAGAACAAGAATATCTCTAGCTGGTGGCACAAGTTCTTTCAACTCATTTAGTCCCATAGGCCCACAGTTTCTTTCTTTTCTTGTAAAGTTTAAAAAAAGAAATGTATTACCAGCTCATAAACTGTTTAGGTGTTTGTTGTTTATGGGGTTCTTTTTTGTTTTTTGTTTGTTTTTACCCTGAATCTTTTAAGAAGGACCAAAGAATAAAATTTCAGTTCATTCTCACTTCCAAAGAATAAAAAGAACACTATATACCAAAGTACAAACACTTTTGAAAGGATCTTTGTGTCTGCTTTAGTAGCAAAAGAACAGTGATTCACAATTGAATTATGACACATCTCAAAATCTTAGCACTATAATGTAATGGTCTTGTGTATTGTTGAGTCAGAACTGACCGCTAGCTGACACTCCAGAGGGTTTTTTGGAGGCTATAATTGCTTGAGAAGAGAATGCCCATCTTTCTCACACATAAGTGCCTGCCTTCAGATTGTAGCACAGCTTTTTTCCTCTAGGCCACCAGAGCTCTCTTTTAATATGATAGATGTGAAATGCGAAAAGACGAGAGAGTTTTATTTCCTATTTCCTATTAAACACTGAAAAACTGGGTTAAAATTTGACTGAAAAGCAGAATTAATGATGTTGATGAAATATTGATAGTCTGTCACTCAAAACACAAGAAGAATAAAAACGGACTTAGGACCATTTTAATGCCCTCTAAAGCAAACTGTACTTGGCAGAATAATAAATTTAACTCCTTATAAACTTTCAATTGACCAAATAATTTTAGATATAAACCTTAATTTCACTTAGAAATCTATCTAGTAGTCTTAAATTATACCTGAAATTAAAACTTACTGCATCAGGGTCACACATTCCTACTCCATCCTTCAAAACTAAAGAAAAGGTTAACATATCAAGGCCCAGCCCAAGGGCCTCAACTTCTCAAGTTTATTCTTAGGATGTTGTTGTTGTTGTTAGGCTACTAAGCAATTAATAAATTGCAAAATTCTTTTATACTTTAAAACAATGCTTCATTTACAATCAAATTAAAATCTATAAATTCAATAAGGGACACAATATTACAACTGTCAACAGGCTTTGAAGTCTGAATTTACCCTATTCCTGTTTTTTTCTTTATTCCTGTTTGCAGCATACTGATAGGTTTCTTTTTAGCTAATCAGTGATGCTCAATTTGTAGTGATGTAGCCTTCCAGAGTAGGGAACAACTGAAAATGTCTGGGATAAGTTTTGATTGTTACAATTTGGAAAAATACTACCAGTACCTAGTGGGTAGAGGCCAAGACTACTGTTAAAACATCCTAAAATATTCAGCACAGTTCCTGACAACCAAGAATTATCAGGTCTAAAATGGCACCGCTGCTGAAGGTGATAAACCTCTATTATTCCTACTGAACATGCTATACTTAGGGAGTCTTGTAAGTTCCTTTTTATTGCTAAACTGACTCTGCCCTATTTTACTTCAATACTACAGGATATGATTTTTTTTAATTTCCAGATGCAACATTACTGACTACACTAACTTAACTATGCAAGGTAAACATTTTATTTTACAAATTTTATTTCGTTTATGATCAGATGATTGACCCTACTTTTATTGTCAATACAAGCTGATGATATATGTTAAAATACACATCCTTAAAAAAACTACTTCATTCACATTATTTTTAAATATCACAACACTATTCTCCATGTTTGAAAATTATAATTAGTGGTTGGAACATTAAGTACTTACCTCTTTCTCTAAAACAGAAATAATTTGCTACTGAATAAAACAGCTCCTCAACTGCATGTTGAGAGCAGTTTTTATATTTCTCACTCCAAAAACAACAATGGGAAATTGTTTGGGAAGATAAATTAGAAAAGTAGGTAGCACTGGTATTAAAAGCAGCTTCAGCAACTGGTTTATAATTTCCATTTAAACTTGAAGTGTTCTTTGACATTCTTTCAGAAGACGAGGGTAAGTAATAGCTTGTGTTTGATAGCATGCAAGACATCTTCAATCTCCAGCGAGTAACCGGATATAAAAAATTAAATGTTGTTGTTGTTGTTGTTGTTATTTGCCCTGCAGTTATTGCATAAATGAACTCTGTTAAAATAATTTGGAAAATATGGAAATTAGTTAATCATTTTGAATAAAATGGGGAAATATCTGACCAAGTTAAATGCAGTTATTACATAAATAAACTGTTAACACATTAAAAGGACACAGAGACAAGCAATCATTTTGGTGAAGTTATAAATGGGAATTATATGAAAATTAAGTCTGTGGTACTAAAAATAATACAAAAACAAAAATAAAACACTTCCAACTCATTCAAATTTGTAGCTGACCTTCCAGCAATTTTTCAGAAGTTATAAATCACATAGGTGGAAACTGTCCATCTTTCTACTACTGATCAACTGGTCAATTCAAACAGGCTCTAGCATCACAATTCCCTGTGAACTATGTCACCAGGGCTTTCACATTGTACTTGGTAGTGACTGTTCACTTTCTAAGTGTCCAAATGATGACTAAAGCATAGCTCTTTGCTTCCACTTTACAAGGTGGTGAAAATGTACTTTAAAGAGTACATTTATTTTGTAGGAATAAATTCACTTTCTGATATCCCTTTCTAGAAACTATCACTTTCTTTTCCACATCTATTTAATATCTTTATATTTACATTTTAATGACAATAAATTATGGATAAATATTTTCCTTTCTAAAAACAGAATTCTTTAGGGAGCTCAGGTGGCCTAATGCCAAGAAGCTGCACTGCATTCCCAGAGGTATGCGGTTCTAATCCACCTGACGCTCTGCTGGAGAAGGAGGGGCAATCTCCTGTACCAGTCAGATCCGATTTGATGGTACACACAAAAAAATAATAAAAGGAAAATAAATTAAAAAACCCAACAGAATTCTTTTTGATGAGTCAGGTGGTGAAGAAAATGGGAAAGATCCAATGTGAAAAACAATGTATATTAACTTTGTAAAGAAATCAGTAGGTGGTTGTTGTTGTTGTGTGCAACTCATAGCAACCCTATGTACAACAGCCCGAAACCTTACTCTATATCTTGCCAATCGTATTGTCTCTGACACACCTATCCCACTCAAGTAATGGAATCAATCCATCTCATTGAAGGTCTTCCTCTCCTGTGCTGTCCCTCTACCCTCTCAAACATGACATCCCTCTCCAAAAACTGGTCTCACCTTGCAACATATCCAAAGTATGTCAGACGGAGCTTCAGAATCATTGCCTCCTAGGAGCAGCCTTGCTTCACTCTTTCTAGGTTGAACTTGTTTGATCCGCTAGCAGTCCACGGTATATTCAATATTGTTTTCCAGCACCAAAGCTCAAAGACATCAACTCTCCTTCTATTATCCTTAGTCATTGTCCAGCTCTCTGATGCATAGCAAGAAATGTTAAAGACCACGTCCTGTATCAGGTGGACCTTTGTCTCCAGACTGACATCGTTTCTCCTCAGTACACCTTGGTGAGGTTTCTGACTGCAGACTTTCCCAGTGCAATTTGTCTTTTAATTTGCTGGCTGCTGATACCAAGAGTGTTGATTGTAGAGCCAAGTAAATTGAAGCAGTTAACAATGTCAATCTCTTCATCATCCATCATGATGCTGCCAATCAGCCCAATGGTGAGAATCTTTGTTTTCTTGACATTGAGCTTCAATTCATGTTGAAGGTTTCAATCCTTGATCCTCCACAGCAAGCCCTTCAGGTCCTCCTGTTGATGAGTCTACTTCCATTCCTAATGCCACACTTGCTCTCGGATAAACTGTTCCACATATAGGTTGAAAAATATGGAGATAGAAAACATTTCTGGCATATACTCTTTCCAATTTTGAACCACGTTATGTTTCCTTGCTCTGTTCTGAAAACTGTCTCATGGTCTATGTATAGGTTTCGCATTAGCATGATCAAGTTTTCTGGGATTCTCATTCTTCTCAAAGTCAGCCAGAGAATTTTGTGATCCACACAGTCAAATGCCTTTGCATAGTCAATGTTATACAGATATAAATACCTCTGGTACTCTCTGCTTTCAGTCAAGATCCATCTGATATTACCTATAATATCCCTAGTGCCATGGCCTCTTCTAAATCCAGCCTGCACTTCAGGCAGTACTCTGTTGATGTGTTGTTCCAGTCATATTTGGATAATCTTCAGCAGAATCTTGCTTGCATGTGACATCAATGCTATTGTTTGATAATTTCCACACTCTGTTGGATCTCATTTTTTGAATGGAAACAAATACAGATCCCCTCCAGTAAGGAGGCCAGATGGTTGTCCTCCAGATTTCTTGGCAAATTTTGTGAGAACATCCAGGAAAGCATCTGGTGAAATATGTCAATCAGTATGCAATCAATTTTGGGGGCCTTGTTTTTTGCTAAATCTTTCAGAGCAGCTTGAACTTCCTCCTTTATCACCACAGACTATTGCTCATATGTTGTTTCATGAAATTCTTCTGTGTCCACAATTCCTTTTTTTTACAATGGCTGTGTATAACTTTTCCATTTTCTTTTAATGGTTCCTGGATCATTTCATATTCAACCCAAAGCTTCCTTAAGTTTTACAACTCGAGGTTTGAATTTGTTCTTCAGTTTCTTCAGCTTAAGGAATGCTGAGTGAGTTCGGCGCTTTTGATTTTCTGTCTCCGGTTCCTTGTACATTTCATTGTAATACTTTGTCTTCCCGTGCCACCCTCTGGAATCTTCTGTTCAACTCCTTA
>NW_006399755.1:24333310-24335891 GCF_000299155.1 Elephantulus edwardii
ATTATTATTAATTTAAATGAAAATTTACAGAGACTTTATATTTCACTTCATTCATTGTTATACTTTTCTCCCTGCCCACCCTGGTTCATTCTTCTCTTTGAAAAGTAAAAGAAAAATTCTATCGTTATTATATAATCCCTCCTTCCTTCCAAGTCCACTCCATGACACAGCCTTCATTCTGGACTCCTGCCATGACAATAATACCTAATAATACATCCATTTTTAATTTTTTTATTATGATTTTGGTAAAACATTGCAGAACAAATTAGGTTTTCATTCAACAATTCAAACATATTTGTTTTGTGACATTGATTGCCATCCCCACAATGTAACATCATTCTTGTCATTTAATTCTTTCTATCTCTCCTTCTTCCTTCCTACTTTCTGAACTTTGTTCATGGGTAAACACTGCCCTTTAGGTCTTCTATGGTTGATTGATCTAAAAAGTTCAAACCCCCAGGTATTATTTTTCACTTTATATGCTTGTCTACTGTTTAGATGAAAGCTGATCTAAGAGAACAATTCAGTTCCTGGTCACAGCTTTGAGGGGTCCAAGTTTTAAGACCACTTTTTCAAAATTATTTTAGAAAGACTTGCCTGTCAATATCAGTGGAGGTGGATGATCTTCTCACTCTACCCATTATCTTCTAGATAATGTAACATCACATAGGCATATCCTTAACTAACTCTCCAAAACTACAATATACATACAGCAAAATTTTTATTGACATTTTCTATTACTTATCAAAGATGAATATTATTATATAATTCTCCTCTGTTTTATAGCCCTGGTCTGTCCACTTGCTGTACAGAGGTAACTCACAGCTACTCTGAAGCTGAACACTGTGGCACTTGTGTGTCAAATGAGAGAATGGCTACCCAAGATGGGCAGTATTTGGAGGAGCTCCCCTATTAAAACAAGCTTGGAAGCAAGAGCATTTTTGAAATAGCTTAACTTCAGAAAAGTTATGAACCTGGAGAATGTATAAAGGTCATACAAGTGTCCATGTCTTTAGTTATTAGGGTCACTTTGTGAAGCCTATGACTCAATAGCACTTAACAACAACAAAAATATTATTATATAAAAATTAACAATTATATAATCATGTGCAGTCTTCAAGCTCATAAATAAAAAATTATGATAAAATTATCTTAATTCATTTTGACAAATAATTCCCCACTATGTTTTTTACAACTAACTTGAATAAAACAAACCCTAAAAGAATAAATGTCATCAACTCAACAACACCTCAAAATCTGCGAAAAACAGATCCACAAGGTGTCCTTTTTAACCCATCCACATAATCTCCACCTTGTTAAATCTAATTGTTGCATCACTGCGTCAATACATCTTATTGAGGGTCCTCTTATCATTTGCTGACACTCTATGTTTCCCAGAATGCTTTTCTCCAAAGATTCGTCTTTCTTGACAACACACCCAAAGTATACCCTTTCTGATACCATGTCCAAACTATGTGAAATGAAGTTCTACTACTTTTGTCTATAAGGAGCTCTCTACTTTTACTTCCTAGTTGACAGATTTGTTTGTTCTATTGACAAGCCATGGTAGACTCAATATTCTTCTCCAACATTTCCATTCAGAGGCATCACTTTTCTTCAGTCTTGTTAATTCATAATCTAACTTGCTGGTGCACTAGAAGCAACTGAAAATACCATGTCTTGTGTTGGGCACACCTTAGTCTTCTGTCATCCTTCTAGATTCTTTATAGCCAATTTTCCCAGTGCAGCTAAAATAGTTTTGACGGTGTATCCATGTAAGGTGACATCCTTGATGACTTCAAATTTTTGACCACCTGTTATGGTGTTGTCTATTGATCCAAATGTATTTTTTGGTTTTTTTATGTGAAAGTATAATCCAAATTGATGATGACAGTATTTTTTAATTGACTCAAAAGCAATAAATGTTAAATAAAGAAAATTGAAATGTGAGGTCATATTTTCTTATCTGGTAAGGCACAGAAAGTAAAGAATGACAATAAATATCTTTGCCAGAAATTCAATTGACTGTAAACTGGACAAAAGTATATGGAAGACATTTTATAATATCTATCAAAGTTTTAGATATGTGTACACAATATAGATAGTGTTCTTCAGAAATTAATCTACTGTCATATTTACCAAATACAAAAAGGATAAAAGATTTTTCAAACAATATTGCTTGTTAGAGAAAAGTAGATAAAGATAATTTGGTGAATGAAACTACTAATTGATGATACTGTGACAAAACAGAAAACTTGTCATCGAGTCATAACCAATCCACTGCAAACCCTCTAGCCAGTTTTCACACACTGCAAATCACGTACATTGAGATCTCTCATCTTTCTCCCGTGGAGCGGCTAAAGAACACTGTAATGCAGCAGCCATGAAACAAAACAATAAATACTGACAAAACTAGCTGTCATAGGAAAGTGCATGAATGGAAACAAGGAACCTAAAGAGAAAGATAAACCTATTACTTTGAGGGGAATGCAAACAAAGTCAGGAAACAAAATATCTATATGTTATTAAATTGTAAACAAATATACAAATTTTCACCTAAATGAAAATTAACAAAATAAAT
>NW_006399755.1:24337491-24351046 GCF_000299155.1 Elephantulus edwardii
CACATAACAACAACTGAGGACTAGGAAAAGGTCTTCATGGGCACAATTTTTTGTTGTTGTTATTGTTGTTCAGTTTTCACTAGATGAGAAGAATTCCAAAATAAGAATAGGAAATTCTGTTAACCAATAAAGGAAAGGGTTTTTCTAAGGATAAAATATCTATCTTCAATAGACATTAGAATGGCAAATAACTTACCGCAAAGCAATACTACCACACAGAATTTGTGACAATTCATCTTACTTCAAAGAAGTAGACCTAAAAAACAGTAAGTTTAAAACAATAACATGAGCAAAGAAAAATTTTACACATACAAGGCCTACCTATGGAAAACATGAAAATTACTATAAATAATATTTCTTTCCATTGTAATTCTCTGAATCTATATCAGAGAGATGTCTCACATGAAATGGTAAGTTATTTCTTTCTACAAAAATGCTATCTTAAATAACTAGACATAAACCATATAATAATAAAAATAATAATGTAGAAATATCCAACATTTTTTATGGTGTGGAAATCCTGAAAATAAAAGTAAGATTGAATTTACACATAAACAAAAAGTGTTCACAATATTAATTAAATATATAAAGCGAATCTAACATCATATTCTTCATACCTTTCTTTTTCACCATTAAATGTCTCTTATTTTCTAAAGGCATTATCTTTGCTGTAATACTATAAAGCTGAACATTGTACTATAGTTAGTAATTACACACTTGTTTCCAATAAATTGGAGAGAGGGTCAGCTACAGGTTGGCTCTGACTCAATAGTACACTACAGTATAGTGTATATTCAATAAATAGGAGAGATATCTCCAGTGTGCTTTTAAATCCCTTGCTCATATACAGGTTATATTAATGTTCATATTGCAGAGCAATCAGAATAATCCAATTTAGTCTTATTGCTTAACAGATCCAAATTAGAATGTTATCAACTATGGTTACTATAAATTCTCTTCCATTTTCAACATATCATGAATAAGATTATTTGTACTACCACGTCATGGATAAGATTTGTAACATAAATTTAATATATTAAGTTTAGCTTTGTAATGAAATACTAAATGGTTCTGATGTTCCTCTTTTTGGTTTAGCTCAAATGAAAATGTGATTCACAACATGGAAGTAAACTCAGATAAGGAACCATGAACTGGTGTCAGGAGAGTAGGAACAGTCCATCCTCTCTCACTAACTAATCAGCAGGAGAACTAAAGACATCACCATTCTAAACCTCAAGTCCCTCATCTATAAATCAGATCATTTGGTGACATCTATAATCCTTTTAAAGATGCCTATGATTCCAAATAGATTGTTGTTGTTAGGTGCCAGTAAGTTGATTACAACTGAGAGCAACACTATGAACAAAAGATGTGAACCTTGTTCTATCCTGCATGTTCATAGGGTTTTCAAAGGTCTGTTATTTAAGAAGTGGATGTCAATCCTGTTTCCTAGTCTATCTTTATCTGGGATATCTAGCAAAACCTGGCCATCATGGGTAAACTTTACGGCATTTGACACACCACTGGCACAGCTTTCAGTATTACAGCAATCCCAAGTTCTCTCAGAATAGCCAACTGACAGACAAGTGCTGGACCACTTAAAACAATGTTTTTCCCAAACACAATTAACATTTGATTGTTAATGCAATAAAAAACAACCAAAACAGTTCATACTTGACTTTCAATTAAATCAAAACAACCTACTCTCCAGAACCTAACTGCTCCACCAGACTCTATATTGTTAATATTACAGAGATTTTCCACATACAAACATGCACAAAAAAACCAAATTATAAAATATAGAGAACATGTCTCACAATTCTTATCTGAGAAGTGGTACTATGTGTTGAATAAATAGAAATATGTGCTTATTTTAATGTATAAGTGACTGGGGGAGGGAATGAATGAGCAAATACATTCCACAGGAGTGTAAATTTGCTTTTTATACTACAAGTTTTTCATGAGTAATTAAATTATTTCCATAATGGAATATCTGTTGGCCTAGTGGGTAAGGAGCTGTGTGGATAACCAGAAGGCCTACAGTTTGAATTGACCAGCTGCTCCACAGAAGCACTGTCAATATTCTCCTGTGTAATTAAACTGCCTCTGAAAGTCCCCTGGAGGGTCATCTTTGAGTTGGTTCAGACTTAGTGGTATATAACAACAACAACAATATATAATGAATAATATTACAATGTTTCCTTAAGGTTTATAGAAATATATTCTGTTTAGAATTCTCATTATCTGATCATACTAAATGTGTACAATTTCCCTCTGATTTTTTTTATATTGTCTGTTTTTTTCTCTGATATTTTCTAAATAAAATACACCCAAGGGCAAATTTCTTAATCACCAATCATTGGTACAACATTGTCACTAAACTAAGGATTTAGCAATTCATTGAGCAATTCATTTAGGATTTAGCAATTTATTTAGCAATTCATTCCAATGGCTGATACACTAGTTAACTCACTTGATCTATTTAAGTGGCCAAATGGATCAGTTGTTTTCCTTGTATAAGACAATTACTCTTTTGAAAAATATTCCATGCAAATGACAAATCATTCAGATCATTTAATTCTTGAAGTAAAGTTTTATTTTTGTATAACAGAGAAACAATCATCTGTATACAAAGGGCATCTATCAACTTTGAAAGGATTGAAAAGGGATACTTTGAATAGATGCAAAGAGAATAATATTTATATAAACACTAAACTGTAGGAAGATACTTACAAAATAAATAGAATATAAAAAATAAGAAAAAATATGAAAAATATAAATCTATGAGAATAAAGATTCAAATAGAAATTTACTGGAAGATGACCAAACAAAATCTAACAGAAAATATATATAATATTGAGTTGAATTCATTTCCTGGATGAGCCACAAATTTTCTTTTAGGCTTTTCTGGTTTTGTTTTTGGTGAAATAATTCAATTGTAAATTCAGAGTTTTTAAAGTAACATAAAATCAACCACTTAGGGAGAAAGTTTTTAAATACTCTTGTGACTAAAACCAGGAAGAAAAGAAAAAAATAATTGTTTCCTGGTTCTCTTCATAAGAAGTCAATTGCCTCATATTCATGTGAATGTTGGACAGTTTCTAAGGAAGGCCAAATAAGAATTGGTGCTTTTGAATTATTAGTATGATGCAAAAAAGTCCAAAAAGGGGAGGGGAGAGACTCGGGGAACTGACAGGGCCATATTTTGGGGTCACAGAGCTTGTTGGGTTGAAGGAGACAGTGAATTAATTCAGAAAGATCCATTGAGAACCTAAAAAGATGAGGTAATAGTAGGCATAGAGCGATGATGAATATTGATATCAAACATAACGTTTGGGAATGATCAAATGAAGCATCATATGAATGAAGGACATTATAAAACACAATGTATATGAATTAATCAAAATGAATATAAATTTTGATGCAAATCAATATTTTTTTTAAAAAATGTAATTTTAAGCACTTTAATTCCTAATAAAAGTCTACTTATATAGTCCTGTCACAAACTAATTCATAAAAAATGCACAAAGATAAAATAGAATATAAATCAGATACCATCAAGACAACAATGTTAGTTATGATAAGCATCTTAACTACCAAAACCGCTCAAACTCATTGCCATCAAGCAAGAACTGATTCACAGCTGGCCATCCATTGGGTTTCTGTGGATGTAAATCGCACAGGAAGATATTGCTCATCTTCTTCTCGTGAAGTCTTTGGTGAATTCAAACTTCTATAGCCACAAAGTCTTTGTTTCAGCAGCACAGGCCCCTACAGATTATACCATCAGAGCTCCCAGAGATTTTAAGTAATTGCAAATCTTTATGTAAATCTACTAATGTAAACAAGTTTGCTTCAAAAAAATGCATAACTTTCTACATGTAAAATACTATAATATTAGTATGATTGAAGTGCAATGGAAGTTGAGACTGAAGATGGCAAACTGAGCAAATAATTCTGACATTCCTTTCTCCTAACAGTCCATTAAAATTTTAGTAAAGAATAAGTCCTATCATCCAACTAAGAGTGAAAACAAGAACAGGTCAGCAACAGTGGAGATTTTTATTATTATTAATTATTACTAATAATGGGAGTAAACACTAATGACAGAAAATACAAGTGACCCTCTAAAGTATTTGCAGAGGGGAGTTCCCATCAATGAGAAAATGAACTTACTTGGCAAAACCGTAAAGATATCCTGAATGGTAAAGGGCAGGAAGATAGAATAGGCAAGAAAGAAAGAGTATTTTGGTCTATATGTATACACCATCTATTTCTTTAGTCCCATAAAAATAATCCACAAAAGCCAAATGTCTAGCTCTCTGTAACTGTCAAGGTTGTGGCTTGAAATTCTTCCTATTGTAAGCCAAAATTTCTAGGTGAGCTCACAAAACATCTGGGAGGTCTTGAGAAACTGGCAAGCAGAGAATACAGAAGAACTGCACACAAAATTCCATTTGCATTGCTCTAGAGAAGAAAACCCACCACCAAAGCAAAAATCATTAAAACCTCTAGTCATACTATTTCTGAGATCCTGGAGGCATTTATATTTCATTTCCTAATACTGTAATCTAAAATTGGCATGAATGATTCTAACTGATAGAGGCTACATGCAGGTAACCAAGAAATTTGGATAGTAAGTTTCTGGTTTCTACTCTGGTGGAATGCTATTATTAAGGAAGGAAATGTACACATTCTCTGAGAACCTGGGATCTGGTACAGGTTTGGCACTAATATTGTAGAGCCTTACAGTGTTTACAAGACTGAACTAGCAACAAAAAAGGTAGGTCTTTATTCAAACGCTTAGAGATGTTCCTCTGCTGACAAACGTGCCCGTAATACAAAGAGTTTACATTTTCCGTGTTTCTTGGCTTACATGTTATACTGGAGACACAAAGAGCAGCTTCATCACAACAGATTTTTTTTAAATGGACCATAAGGGGAAAAGCTATAAATTATGAAAGGAAAATAACTTCAAAATGTTTAATATCTTCAGAGACATCTCAGGATACTGTCCTCATAAAAATCAAAGACTCCCATCATAAAGAAATAGAAAGAATAATCTGTAAATTATTTGCAAAGTTGCAAAAAATAGTTTCAATAGAAAATAATAGAAGACAAATATCAAATTTAATGCCCCTAAGCACAAAAATAAAGACAATGTAATTTTTAAAAAATTTTGAATAACTAAAACTAATACTAATTCAAAAGTATTTCCAGAAAAATAGAACAAAAAAAAGAAAATTATCAAAGAAATAATACAAGATAATTTCTTAGAGTTGATAGGGTCACAAATCTTCAGATTAAAAAAAAAAAATAAAAAGAAGTCAAATAATTTGCAAGGCTCACAGAAAAGTCTCCAGAATTGATCTTATTTTACATTACAAAGCAAGCCTCAATAAATTAAAAAACATAAAAATAATACAAAACACTTTCTCAGACCACATACTATAAAACTAAAATTCAACAAAAAAAGGATAAAGGAGGAAAACAAACCAACCACCAACCCATACACCTGGAAGTTGAAGAATGCCATTTGAAAATGAATGAATAATAGAAGAAATTTAAAAGTTTCTTGAAAAGAATCAGAATGAAAGTACAACTTACCAAAATCTTTGGGATATAGCTAAAAACGTCCTTAAAAGGTCAATTGATAAAAATAAGCAAACACATCAAAAGGGAAAAAAATGATAATGGATTATTTAACTCAGTATCTATAACAAGTAGAAAAAGAACCAAAAGAAAAGCCCAACAACCTCTAAAAGAAATGAAATTATAAAAGTTAGGGCAGCAATAAATGCAATAGAAAGCAGAAAAACAACTAAAACTATCAACAAGACCAGGAGTCATTTGAAAAAGTCAATAAAATTGACAAACCACTATCACAGCTAACAAAAGAAAAGAAAGAAAAAGTACAACATAATATTGTGAAAAATTATACTCAAACAAATATAGAATCCTAGAGAAAATTGGAATATAGTTGGAAATTCACAACCTACTCAAACTGGTACAGACTGAAGTAGAACAATTGAACAGATACAATTATAAAAGAAGAAATTAAACAGGTCATAAAACAAATTCCAACTATAAAAAGTTCTGGACCAGAGGGTTTTAAAAGTGAATGTTATCAAATATTCTGAAAAGAGCTGTTACCAATTCTACAGAAAGTATTTCAGAAACTAGAAAAATATGGAATACTTCTAGACTCATTCTTTGAAGCCAACATATCCTGATACTAAAGTCAAGTAAAGATACCACCAAAATAGAAGACTACAAGCCAATATGAACATTGACGCAAAAATTCTGAATAAAATCCTGGCTAATAATCCAACAGTAAATAAAAAAAAAATAATTTATCATGATCAAGTGAGATTTATAACAGGTATGCAAATATGGTTCAATATAAAAAAATTAATGTACATCATCACATAAACAAAGCAAACAGGAAGCACATGAGGAAGGACATGATCCTGTCAAATGATGAAGAAAAGGCCTTTGATAAACTTCAACAGAGCAAAATGGGAATAGAGGGGAATTTCTTCAACATGAAAATTCTATATGCAAACCAAAAGCCAACATCAGAGAAAGAAAAAAGGCATTCTCCCTAAGAATAGAAATTAGGGAAGGATACCTACTCTCACTTCTCCTATTCAATATAGTATTGAGAGTATTAGTAAAAGCAATAGGACAAGAGAAGGAAATGAGAGGCATAAACATTGGTAAAGAGAAGCTAAAACTATCTCTATATGCAGAAGATATTACAATATACCAGGAAAACCCTAAAGATTAAATGAGAAAATGATTAGATATAGTCAACAGGTTCATCAAATTAGCACAATATTATATTAATATACAAAAATCAGTTGGATCACTTTACAGTGACAAAGAGAATATTAAAATGGAGCTAAAAAGAATAATACCAATTACAATAGCTAACTACAATATTAAATACATGTGAATGAATCTAACTAGAAACACAAAAGACCTGTAAACAGAAAATTACAAAATTACTACAAGAAAAATAGAAAAAGAGACCTGGAGATATGGAAGAATATATCACGTTCATGGATAAGGTGACTTAATATCATGAAAATGACAATTCTACCAAAGTATCAATAAAAACCCAATACAGATACCAATTCCATGCTTCAAATAAATGGGAAAGGCAATTTTCAATTTCATCTAGAATGGAAAGAGACTTGAATAAACAAAATACTACTGAAAAAAGAGAAACAAGCTAGGCAGCATCACACCCCCTGATTCCCATTCTTCCTACACAGCTGTGGTGGTCAAGACAGCATAATACCGGTAGAGCAAGAAACACATAAATCAGTGGAATAGAACTGAGAACCAAAAAATCAGCTCATCCACCTATGGTGAACAGAAATTTGACAAGGAGATGAAATCAGTGAATTGGGGAAAAGACAGTCTATTGAACAAACAGTGCTGACAACATTGGAAACCCATCTGCAGAAAACTTAAACAAGACCCACACCTCACACTTATAACAAAAACCAACCCAAGGTGCATCAGGGATCTAGGAGTAAATCCAAGGACTATATAATTCATAAGAGAAAAGTTAGGAAAATCACTAGAAGCCTTAGTAAATGCCATGGAATAGGGTTCCAAGCCTAAAAAACTTACAACCAAGAGAGGCTAAAATAGATGAATGAGATCTTGTAAGAATCAAGTGACTATACACATCAAATAACATCTCCAGCAAGGTAATAAAGAAAGCCACACACTGCTGAAAATTATTTGACAATAACATACTTGATAAGTGACTTATATCTAAAATTTTAGAATACTCCAGCACCTCAATAAGAAAAAGGTAGGCATTAACACGACTTCCACGTTGACAAAGCCACAGTGAATCAGTTCCAGTTGATTAGCTCCATACCTGTCTTAAAATTTCTTAGTGTGGTCCAGACTGCTCTCCTTCCTGGAGCACTAGACTGCACTGCCTGGAGGCCCCTGGCCACTCTGCCTGGGGGACCCAGACCCTCCACTTGGAGGAACAGGCCCACCATCTGGACCCCAAAAATGACCACAAGGAGGACCTGAGCCCACAACGTGGACACTCCTGCCCACAGCCTGAACGCTTCAACCTCACCACATGGAAGACCAGCCCCACCACCTGGATGCTCCAGCCTGCAGCCTGGACACCCGGATGCATCATTGCCTTGAGAATGAGCTGCTGCTGCCCCTTTGAAGTGCCAAGGATGCCAATATCAGAGGTGAAGACATTTCCATCCCCTCCCAGAGCTTGAGCTCCCATTAGCCACAGTCCCTTTGGACTTGAAGCATTTTCCTGACAGAAAATTCTGCTAATTCACAAGCCATCTCTTCCCAAATGAAGCAAGTCTTCCTTTGAGTAAAAACGAACAAACAAAGAACAAACAAACAAAAAAACAAAACAACAAAAAACAAAGAGAGAAACTCAGAGTAGCTATCACACACTGCTCTGCAGCCATGACTTCCTGAGCCAAGTTTTTCATGACAAGTATCTTCATAACTAAGCCCTCAGACATAAAAATATCTACTACAGCAATGACACAGACACAATATCAATGGATTTCCAAAAGCAAGAAAGGCTGATGGTTCTTTTTGGCACCTTCTTCAAAAGAACAATTGAATATTTTCAATGGGTGAAAGAGAAACGCTAAGAATTACAGGACTCTGCAAGCAAAATTAAGAGGCACTTAAAAAAACAAACAATTCAAGGTAAGAAAATAAAACATATGAGGCATTTGAGGCACTAGAAAAACAAGAAACGACAATCCAGAATATGAGGGCCAATGATTCAGATGCTATCAATATGTTGGAGAGCCATATGAACAGTGTTGAAGAGAACACAGAAACAGTGAAATTGAATATAGAATTGTCACCATGGAACAGCTAGCACAAAAATCAGAATCAAAAAAGTAAGGAAAAAGAAGAAAGCCTAAGAATAATGTGAGACATCATCAAGAGGAATAACATGAGCATAATCAGAATCCAAGAACACAAAGAAGCAATAAAGGCAAGGATAAAGTTAGGGAAGAATTACTAGAAAAAAAACTTTCTGGGGAAAATGAAGAATAAAGAATACATATTAAAAAAGCTGAGTGACCACCATTATAGAATCAGCTCCAAAAGACTATTAAGGCAAATCATAGTGAAATTTGCCAAAACCAAAGATAAAGAGAGAATTCTTAAAGAGGCCAAGGAGAAAAAAATAGTAACCTATAAGGGAGAGAAAATAAATTAAATGCTTACTTCTCAGCAGAAAATATGTGAGTGAAAAGGGAGTGGAGTGAAATACTTCAAAAACTCAAAAGAGTACAACTGGCAATCAAGAACATTGTACATAGTAAAACTGTCCATCTACTATGAAGGAGAGATCAAAAGTATTGTCAGATAAGCAGACCATAAGGAAATTTATTAAAACAAGAGTAGCATCAGAAAAAACACTGAGAGAAATCCTTCTTACAGAGGTGCCACAGAAAGCAGGATGGACCAAAGTAACCAGCAACAACACCAAAAATAACTCAACAAAGTGATAATGAAAACCCTTGCCTCTCAACAATTACACTGAATGTGAATGCTACACATGCACCATTGAAGAGAAGAAGAATAGCAGATTGGATAAAAAAAATTTAAAAACCCCACCAAACATCAATATGCTATCTACAAAAGGAACCCTTGAAAAGTGAAGGTACAAAAAGACTAAAAATAAATGGGTGGGGAAAAGATACACCAAAGTTTACCTTCTGTGACATGTTACCCTCCATCCCCTGTATCAAGTTAATTAACTACATAACTGCCTTAAAATATTCTAGTGTGTCCTGCACTGGTCTCTCGCCTGGAACACTAAACTGTGGCACCTCTGCTGGAAGGGTCAGCCCCACAACTGGAGGACCCCAGCTTTAACACCTGAACCCCTGAACTGGCCATCTGAAGAACCTTACCCTGCTGCCTGGACACTCCTGTTTCTGGTCTGGAAGACACCGGCTCTTCCCATGGAAGTCCTAGCTCGGCTGCTGGAATGCTCTGCCTGCTGCCTATAAATGCCAGTCCCACCACTTAGAAGTCCAGCCTAACCCCTGGAAGACCCATCCCCACTGCCTGAAGGACTTGACCTCACAGCCTGAACGCCTCAGACCCAATGCCTAGAAGATGACCCACTACCACCTCTCTGAATAGCCCTAGAGACATCAGCATCACAGGTGAACCCATTTCACTTCCTCTCTGCTCACAAACCTTGAGTTGTCTTTAGCCCAGAGCACTTTCGACTGGCCTAGCTATAGCAGTTACCTGACAGATAAGGATGTTGATTCACAGACATTATCTCTCCTGAACTGAAGCAAGACTTCCCTTGAGTCAAAAGTTCAGAGAGTAACTCAGGCAAGGTAATTGTTCCACCCTCCTCTGGAGCAGTGATGTCAGCCGAGAGCCTGCTATTGCCTCAGGTGTGAAAAACCCTAGCACAGCGATGTCATATAAGAAGTAAGCTAGCTGACACCCCTACAAAAATCCAAAACAAGATGTCACCCTCAAAAAGTGACACAGTATCAATGGATTTCCTGAAGCCAGAAAGTCTGATTGAACTTAATGACACAGAATTTAAAAGAACAATGACTGGATATTTTCAGTGGGTGAAAGACAAACTTAAAGAAGTAAAGAAAACTGCAAGAAAGAAACCAAGAGAAATTTAAAAAAAATCCGAAACAATACAGATAAAACAAACAAGGCATAAGAGGCTCTGGAAAAACAAGAAACCACAACCCAAAATACAAGTACCAATGTTTCAGAAGCTGTCAACGTGTCTGAGCAACTGTACCATTGATCTGCTGAAGGATTCCTGAATTAATAAATACTTAATAAATATTAAATAATTGTAATAAGGAGTCTGCTGTAGAAGAAAATGTTCCAGAAACCCTTGAGGCCCTTGAGCTCGACAAACTCTTAGGAAAGTCAGGGCTAAAAATGGCTCTGATCTATTTCTAAGAACTGCTCTGCATCCGCAGTCTTTTAACTGTTTAGCCCTAAAGGGTTATAAGTACACCAGAGGAATTTTTGCAACCAAGAGCTCCTGGAAAGCTGGGGGTGGGGAGGTTGTAAACAGCCTGGGCACTTTCCCTGGAACACTTCACACTTCAGGTCAACAGACTTTGATCACAATTACTTACCCATTTGCTTTTCTGTAATAAGATTAAGGCTGGCGAGGTTGTGGAGAAACTGGGACCCTTATTCACTGTTGGTGGGAGTGTACAATGGTGCAACCACTGTGGTGCTTCCTCAAAAAGTTGCAAACAGAGATACCATTTGACCCAGCAATTCCACTCCTGGGAATATACCCCAAAGAGACCATAATTGACATCCAAGCAGATATATGTACATCCATGTTTATTGCCACTTTGTTCACAATAGCAAGGAGTTGGAAACAACCTAAGTGCCCATCAACAAATGAATGGATAGAGAAACTGTGGTATATTCACATAATGGAATACTATGCTGCACTTAAACTCAAAGAACTCATGGAATATTATTCAAAATGGGTGACCCTGGAGGACATCATGCTGAGTGAAGTATCTCAGTTACAAAAGGACAAATACTGCATGGTGCCACTGTTGTAAAATAGGACTGACATCAGGGTTGGGGGAGACTGAGAAAGATGGGTTCAATCATGTATACTGCATTGAAACAGATAAGGGAAAAAAAACTGTTCAAAAGGGATATGTGATTAGGTATTTTTGTCATGAGAGGAGTCCAAAGTGGATGCTGCATAGTGGCGTGGACCTGGGGAAGGGTTTGTAAAACAATGAAAGAATTTTTCTTTTACTTTTCGAAGAGGGTAGTGTACTAGTGGGGAGGGTTGGGAGAGAAGAAAAGTACAACAATGAACGAATGGAAACCCAAAGTCACTGTAAATTTTTATTGAAAATAATAATAAATTTAAACAAAAGAAAAAATTCTACTCAGGAAAAAAAAAGATTAAGAGAAAGAACACAGAGCTTTTAGCAATCAGAGATAATTTACTTCAGTAAGAATGATTCTTATTTTTCTTTACCCTGAGAAAAGTGTGAATGACTTTCTACATGTATGCTATGCCTGCTTCTGTAATTAAGTGAGGACAGGCATCTTCATTTTTCTGTTTGCCTGATGGAGCTATAATCCTTTGCCTTTCAAACATCTCTTGTGTGTCTGTGGCTTCTGCCACTTGTGATCAATGAACACCTTAAACTTCATCTGCTACCACAATAAAGTAAAACAAAAAAGGAAGGAAAAAGAAGAAAGTCTAAGAATAATATGGAACAGCATCAAGAGAAATAACATGCACATAATCAGAATCCAACAACAGGAAGAAACAAGTAAAGGTAAAGAAAAAGTTGTGGAAGAATTACAAAAAGAAAACTTGCCAGGAATGCAAGAATATATATGCAAAAAGTTGAGCAAACACCATACATAGTAGACCCCAAAAGAAAAACTCTAAGGCATAACATAGTCATATTAGCCAGAATCAATGATAAAGGGAGAGTTCTGAAAGTGGCTAGGGAGAAACAAAGAATAACCTATAAGGGAGAGAAAATAAGATTAAGTGCCAGTTTCTCAGCAGAAACCATTCAAGCAAGAATACAGTTGTATGACATATATTGAACATTTAGAGAACACAAAAGTCCACCGAAAATACTATACCTACCAAAATTCTCAATCAAATATGAAGGAGAGATCAAAATATTCTCAGAAAAGGAGATGATAAAGGAGTTTGTAAAAACCAGACTAGCATTATAAGAAACACTGAGAGAAATCCTTTTAAAAAAAAAATAAATAAATTATTGGCTTTTTGTACATGTACCATCAAAAGGGATCTGACTAGTACAGGAGGATTGTCCATCCTTCTCCTGCAAAGCATCTGGTGGATTCGAACTGCACATGTCTTAGATTGTACAACAGCTTCTTGCCATTAGGCAAACAGAGCTCCCTTGAGAGAAATCCTTCTTATAGAGGTGCCTCAGAAAGCAGAATGGACCAGCAACAACACCAAAGTAACCAGCAACAACACCAAAAATAACTCAACAAGGTGATAGCAACAAAACCTTGCATCTCAATTATTACACTGAATGTGAAAGGGTTAAATGCACACTGAAGAGAAAACGAGTAGCAAAGTGGATAAAAAACCAAAACCCATCAATATGCTATTTGCAAGAGACACACTTGAAAAGTGAAGATAAATAAAGATTAAAAATTAAAAGGTGGAAAGGAATATACCAAGGAAATGGAAAGCAGAAAAAAGCAGGAGTAGCGATATTAATCTCTGATAAAATAGATTTCCATGCAAAAACCCTCAGAAAGGACAAGGAAGGTCTCTATGTAATGCTTAAAGTGTCAACAGAACAAGAGGACATAATGATAATAAATATCTATGCACCAAAAGATAGAGCTGCATAATATACAAAACTGAAAAAAGATATAGACAACATCACTATTGTAGTTGGAGACTTCAATACACCACTCTCAAGAAAATATATAACTATCAGAAAGAAACTCAACAAAGATGCTAAAGAATTAAACC
>NW_006399755.1:24354211-24359046 GCF_000299155.1 Elephantulus edwardii
TGGGAGGGTGGAGGGACAGCGCAGGAGGGGAAGGCCCTCTATGAGGTGGATTGATTCAGTGACTGGGATAATTCGGATGGGAGTGTCAGAGACAGTGCGACTGGCACAGGACAGAGCGGAGTTTAGGGCTGTTGTACATAGGGTCGCTATGAGTCGCAGGCGACTCGACGGCACATAACAACAACAGAATTAACTTGTTTAAATAGCCCTACTTGACTAAGAGCAGGGACGAATGTGACACCAGAAGAAGTGTGCACATGACATGGAAAGGGCAGAGGCAGGCAGAGTATCCACCTTAACACCAGGCAATCATAAGCCAACGCACATGACTGATCCATCTACCCACCAACCATATTCACAATTACCAATTACCCTGCCCTGGACAAAGAACCTTAAAGGGCTTAAAAGAGGTCATGCACGCGGACTCTTTGGGCTCTCTCCCCATCTTTCTATTAAGGGAGGGAACCCCCACATGCAGAAACTGTTCTTCAACATAAAGGACTCTTTGTTACTTGCATACTTGGGTTGTGGTCCTTTGGGGCAGTACACTTAAGTGAGCACTGTCTATGTCTGTTTTCTCTGTCCCTGTACCTGGTGGTTTGAACTGTGTAACTGTGCTCAAGACTCCTGGGCAGATAGATGTGCTTACAGGACTCATGCTAGGGCAGCGGGGAGACTCCCAGGCTGGCCCTCTGTGGGGGACTCTGTCCCCCTGGTCTGGTTGGAGGAGTGAAGTGGCGGGTCGCTACCATCCCCGGAGCCCGTACTCAGGAAAGGCCAGAGTTCCATGTTTGGGCTGTTTCGCACTGTACTGGTATTTCTCTGTGCCATTTGTTCTACTTTGTGTGAATCTGTTTGTCTACATTCTTGTGCTAGAAGAAATGGGGTAGACCAAGTCAACACCTCTAGGTCTCGTCTTTTCTATTTCAAAGAAGTTCTTGGTGTGGCAGCTGGCCTAGGGCTATACGTGGTGAAAAATAAAATGCTTGTTCTTTGCAGGAGTGAGTTGCCCACCTTTAACGTTGGCTTGCCAGAAGAGGGCACTCTCCACCTGACCACCGAACCAGGTGGCCTACATAGTTATGTGGCAAATTTGGTGGAGGAGCCACCTTCATGGTTAAGGTCTTTTGTTCCCCCTACAGGAGCAGTTTTGGCTGTAGCAACCGCTAAAGGGAAACCTAAAAGAGAGAAGAAACCCAAATCTGCCACTTCATTTTACCCTGTCCTGCTTCCCTCTGTGCCAGTGGAGGAAGAGATTCCCCCCCACACACCCCCGTACCTACCCCAGGTTGATGTGAAAGAGAGAGGGGAGGGAGTGGGGGAACCGGGGAGCCCACCCCACAACCAGGCTCGAACATGATGAGAGGGACTACCCCTTAAGCCTACAGTTCTGCCCCTATGCACCATGGGTCCACCAAACTCTCAGGGCAAACAACAGTTAGTCCACTGGCCGTTCTCCACCAATGATCTGTATAACTGGAAAATGCAGAACTCTAAGTTCTCTGAGAAACCTGCTGCCCTTGTTAACTAGTTAGATTCTGTCCTCTTTACCCACCAGCCCACCTGGGAGGACTACCATCAGTTATTACAGTGCTATTTGCCTGATTGAGCTTTAGCCCTTCGCCTTTCAAACAACTGGGTGTCTGCCTTCTGCCACATGTGATCACAGAACACCTTAAACTTCATTTGCTACTACAAAAAGCAGAATTAAAAAGGAAAGAAAATTAAGAAAGCCTAATAATATGGGACACTATCAAGAGGAATAACACATGCATAATCAGATCCAAGAACAGGAAGATGCAAGTAAAGGTAACGAGAAAGATGTGGAAGAGTTACAAAAAGAAAACATTCCAGGAATAATGAGGAATGAATTAAAGAATTAAAGAATAAATGTGTTGTGAAAGTCTGCTGACAGAGACCTCTCTGAACTACTGAAGAACAACAATGTCAATCTGGAGACTAAAGTACACCTGATACAGGCCATGGTCTTTGCAATTAATTGCAATACATCAAAAAACTGGACAATGGCTAGGGATGACAAAAGGAGAATTGATGCCTTTGAGCTGTAGTACTGGAGAAGAGTATTATGGACTGCTAAGACAACAAACAAGTTTGTTTTGAAAGGGTAAAACCAGACTGCTTTTTGAAGGCAAGGATTCTGAAGCTTCATCTGACATACTTTGGACATGTTGGAAGGTGGGATGAATCCTTGGAGAAAGAAGTCATACTTGGGAGGGTGGAGGGACAGCGCAAGAGAGGAAGACCCGCTCTGAAATGAAATGATTCAGTAACTGAGATAATGGGGGTCGGTGTATCAGAGACAATAAAGTTGTCACAGGATAGAGCATGGTTTAGAGCTATTGTACATAGGGTCACTATGATTTGGAGGCAAATTGACAGTACATAACAACAAAAACAACAAGTAAAATTTTAGGTCCAGCCAAAAAACTCACACAAATAAAAATATGAAGCTAGAAAGAGAAGTAGAAGCAAACATAAGAACAGGAATTCTTCCCCCCCCCCCACACACACCCCCCATTACTCTCATTTATTGACAAAGTTTGAATACATTGTTTTTACAAAATGTCCTTTCCATTTCCTTCACCCCACCCACCCATCAAATTGTGCAACCCTATGATTAACACCCTAAAACCCTAACCATCCTCACCTTTCTATTTTCACCCAGCACCCTCCCCGCCTTGGATCCTTATACTCAGGTTATAAAACTGGTTTTATACAGTATTTGGCATTATGGGACTGAGTTAGTCCATGCAGCATAATGCTCTCCAGGCACTCCAAATTACGTATTAATTTACAAAATGATTGCTCTTTGTGCTGCATAATATTCCACTGTCTGAATGTACTACAACTTCTCAATCCGTTCATTTGTGGTTGGGCATCTGGACTATTACCGTGTTCTTGTGATGGTGAATAATGCTGCTATAAACATTGGTGTACAAGTTTCAATATGAACGTCTGTTCTCATTTTCTTGAAGTATATTCCAAGTAATGGAATATCTGGGTCATATGTCATTTCCATGATCTGCTTTTGGAAGAAGCACCAAACCGCCTTCCAGAATGGTTGTACCACTTTAAAATCCCACCAAAAATATTAAGATTTCCTATCTCATCATATCCTGTCCAACATTTAGTACTTGCTGTGTTGTTAAACTTTGTCACTACTAGCAGAATGAGATGTTATCTCATTGTGATTTTGATTTGCATCTCTTAATTTTCAATGATTTGGAGCATTTCTTCATGTGTCTGTTGGGTATTTTAATATTTTCCTTTTAAAAAATTCTTTCCATATCTTTTGCCCATTTTGTAATTGGGTTATCAGATTTTATGTGTGGAGACCCAGGGTTATTCTATAAACTTTTGTTACGAGACTCTTGTCTGAGATGATATTGTCAAATGTTCTTTACCAGTATTTTCACCTGCTGAAAAGGTTTTTCATAGGCAGAGGGATTTAATCTTTAGAAGGACTCATTCATCAATTTTATTCTCTTCAGGTCGTACATTTCTGGCTATATTTGGCAGTTTCTACACACGCTAGACTAAGGCTTCTAAGCTTGATCCCAGTTTATCTCCAATGAGCTTTATGGTTTGGGGCTTTATTCACAAGTCTTTTATCCACCTTGTAATTTTTGTGTGTGCTGTGAGATGTCAATCCTGTTTCAGGTAGCAATTCAGTTTTGCCAGCACAATTTGTTCCCATTTGACAGGCTTTATTTCCTTGTCAAATATCAGTTGACCATAGATAGCTGGGTCTATTTCTGAGTTCTCAATTCTGTTCCACGGATCTATGTGTCTGAATACAGGAATTATTATAGGAAGTTTACTTCTTCTTTAAACTTTATCCAGAGTAGTGGTTGAAGTAGCACGTAAGTCTGCCATTTACCTCTATGAGATATATTTTTAATATCTTGGGGGTCTTGGATTTATGGGAAGATCTCTCTACTCTGATTAAAGGCAAGACTTCCATTTAGCTGTTTTCCTCCTATATTTTGTACTCCAAAAATGAGCCTATAAAACATGGACGTAAGTTACTTCCAAGGTGAGCACCAAAAATATGAAGCTAAACCTATTGCCATTGACTTGATTTCAACTCAGATTGATCCCCAAAATTATCACACATAAGCTGATCTAGTTAAGTTCTTCTTATATTTGTTTTTCTAGCTGGTGAATACCTCTCTGGTAGATTAAGCCTTACCAAATCTTCACCACAAGGCCAACAGGGAGCATAATGACATAGATGGAAAAAAGATTGAAGTTGTTGATTATTTCATCTTGTTCTGATCCACAATTAACACCATGGCACCATGGGCACCAGGAATCAGGAAATCAAAAGATGAATTGCACTGGGAAAATTTGCTGTTAAGGACCTCTCCAGATTGCTAAAGAGCAATGATGTTATTCTATAGAAAAGATGCCTCCAATCCAGGCCATGATTTTCTCAATTGCTTGCTATACATCTGAAGCTGAACAATGAATAAAGCTGAAAGATGAAGAAATAATGCCTTTGAGTTGTTGTGCTGGAGAAGATTATTCTAGATACCATGGACTGTTGAGAAAACAAGCTAGTCTGCCCTAGAATGAGTGACACGAAATTGCTCCTGGGAGGCAAGGATTTTCAATCTCTGACTCAAACACTTAGAGCATGTTGTTATGAAGGGCCAGTCATCATGCTTGGAAGGGTGGAGGGTCATTGCAGGAGAGGAAGTTCCTAAATGAGATGGATTAATTAGATATTATTGTCATGACAACTGTCAAGAATGAAAGCTGCATAGTGGAGTGGACATGGAAGCTCTAGTGGCGGGGGGTGGGGGGTAGGG
>NW_006399755.1:24359807-24361255 GCF_000299155.1 Elephantulus edwardii
TCAGCCAGAAACTGCAGTCAAACTCTTTTGCTCTTCACCATTCTCTCTCTCCTTCTCTGCTCAATTTTTAACCCCTCATCACTAACCTCCTAGTTAAAAGAAAATCTTCTTCCACTAATACATTACTCTCTCCCTTTTTCAACGAGGACTTGCAAATAAAATATCCTCTCCCCTCCTCTGACCTCAAACCGGCAGGTAATTTCCCATGCCATTCTCCCCAAGTGCTTCAGACTAAAACACTCAGGCAAATCCGCCAAGCCCTGTACCCCTTCCATCTCTCAAGTAGCAGCCACTAGAGCTACAGGAACTGGCAGCAATAAACAAAGATGTTTATAAAAGATAAGCCTACACATATATATATAGGGTTATTTTTTACTTTTATTAAAATGTTATTGTTGTTGATTGCTTTCAAGGTGAGCACTGCAACCATATGAACAAAAAGGCTTGAAGCTGCTCTTCAACCATTGAAATTTTCAAAGTTCATAGAGTCACCAGAGTAATGTTGTTTAGGAAGTGAATCAAATAAGTTTAAAAAAATTGTTGTTTTGTTGCTCTTTTTCTGAGCAGTATTTTCCACTAAACTTGAATTTTTAGCCAGAATTCAGGGGGGACAAATTTCAAATTTAAAGAACCCTACAACTTTTAAAATTCACTAACTTAGATACTAAGTCTCATAAAAAAATAGTACTAAATTCCCATTCCATCAATCAGTCTGGCCTGCTGTTAGGAGAAAATCTCAGAAAAATCTTTAGGGCAACAAAGTAATGTGAACAAATTTTAGCTGGTGCTATTTCAGTGTTGAACACTAAAAGAAAAAAAAGAAAGAAAGAAAAACTAGCTAACAGCCAAATTTCGTAAAACTGCTATTTCAGAATATCTTTTCATCCAGAAAACATACCCCAAAAGACTTAAGCCAATACTTTTGTTTCCAATATAAAAAGCCTCATTATGCTCACATAGCCATAAATATATATTTAAGAAAAAATGCTTGAAGAAGGTAAAGGGACAGAAGAGGAGTCTCCTGACACTTGCTTCCAATGTTGTTCTCATAAACACCTAGCTCAGCAATGCCACAAGTGAGTCTTAGTCACAGAAGAGCAATCAAACTGAGAGGGTCCTGGCTCCCTCAGAGCCACAAGGAGTTCTCAAAATAACATTACCCTACTCCCTGACAAGCCTTAATTATGCATGAACATTGCTTGTAAAATAACATAATCCTTCCTACTTTCAATTACCTGCCTAAAGCAATAAGCAATGTTTCCTCTTTTACTGTAATCATACCTTTTCCTTGTCATAAAATAACACTAAACGCACTTTCTTCTCAACACTAATGAGTTACTTAGTCTTAAAATCTTTTAATAACTTTCTTTTCCCCCACCAACTTCGACTGTAACCATTTAAAAATACTATTACAAATAAATGTAAAACTCCTCTATTAAAATGTATAT
>NW_006399755.1:24364155-24366998 GCF_000299155.1 Elephantulus edwardii
TTTTGGTGGTGTCTTTTCCTGGCTTTGGTATCAAAGATATTTTTGCTTCATAGAATGAGTCTGGGAGAATTCCATCTTCCACTTTCTGAAAGAATATATTTAGAATTGGTAACAGTTCTTCTCTGAATGTTTGATAAAATTTACTTGTAAAAAAAATCTAGTCCAGGGCTTTTTTTAGGTAGGAAGTGGTTGTATTACTTTTTCAATTTCCTTTTTTGTAATGGGTCTGTTCAGATGTTCAATTCTGGTTTGTGTCAGTTTGGGTAGGTTGTGTATTTCTAAGTATTTGTCCATTTCCTATAGGTTTTCATATTTGTTTGAGTATAATTTTTCACAATACTCTAGTGTTAGCTTTTTATTTTAGTTGGCTCTGTTGTGATGTTGCCTGATTCATCTTTTTTTCAGATTATTTGTGTCTTCTCCTTCTTTTCTTTTGTGTGTTTTGCTAGTGGTTTATCAATTTTGTTGACCTTTTCAAAGAACCAACTCCTAGTTTTCTTGAGAGTTTCAATTGTTTTTCTGTTTTCTATTTCATTTCTTTCAGCTCTAGTTTTTATAATTTCAGTGGTTTTTTTAGAGGGTGTAGGGTTTTCTCGCTGTTATTTTTCAATTTGCTGGATATATTGGGTTAGAGAGTCAATGGTCTGTTTTTCCTGCCTTTCGATGTGTTTGTTTATTGCTATAAATTGACCTCTGATTACTGCTTTGGCTGTTTCCCAGAGGTTTTGGAAAGTGGTGTTTATGTTGTCATTTGTTCCAAGAAACTTTTTAATGTCATTTTTTTATTCTTCTAGTACCCAGTCATGCTCAAGCAATGTGTAGTTCAGCTTCCAAATGTATGGTTTTTTCTTCTTTATCATTCTATAATTAATTTCTAATTTTGTAGCATTATGGTCTGAAAAGAGGGTTTGCATTATTTCTATGTTTTTAATTTATTGATGCTTGCCTTGTAACTTAGAATGTGATATATTATGGAGAACCTTCCACGCACATTGGAGAAGAAGGTATACTGTGCTTTTGGGGGGTCCATTAGCCTATAAATATCTATGAAGTCAAGTTGGTTTATTGTGTGGTTTAATTCTTCAGTATCTCTGTTGAGTTTTTTTCTGGTAATTCTATCTTTTTTTGAGATGGGTGTATTGAAGTCTCCCAGCACTATAGTAGTGTTGTCTATTTCCTTTTTCAGTTTTGCTAATGTTTGTTTCATGTATTTTGCTGGTTTTCATTTGGCGCATAGATATTTATTATTGTTATGTCCTCTTGTTCTATTGACCCTTTCGGCATTATGTAGTGCCCTTCCTTGTCCTTTGTGATGGTTTTTACATTGACATTTATTTTATTTTATTATTTTATTGCTTTTTTCTGGTTGCCATTAGCTTGGTATATTTTCACCCACCCTTTTATTTTTAGCCTATCTTTATCTTCATTTTTCGGTGTGTCTCTTGTAGACAACATATTGATGATCCAATCTGCTACTCTTTTTCTGTTCAGCAGTGCATTTAAACCATTCACATTCAGTGTGACTATTGAGAGGCTAGGTTTTATTGCTTTCATTGTGTTTAGTTTTTTTGGTGTTGTTGCTAGTTACTTTGGACCATGAAGCTTTCTGTGGTATGTCTGTAAAAAGGACATCTCTGAGTCTTTCCTAGAATGCTGGTCTTGTTTTTACACTCTTTCAAGTTCTGCTTTTCTGGGAATATCTTGATCTGTCCTTCATATTAGATGGATAATTTTGCTGGGTACAGTATCCTAGGTTGACAGTTGTGTTCTTTGAGTGTTTGATATATGTTCTTCCACTCTCTTCTTGCCTGCATGGTTTCTGCTGAGAAATTGGCACTTAATCTTATCTGTTCTCCCTTAAATGTTACTCTTTGTTTCTCCCTTGCTGCTTTCAGGATTCTCTCCTTATCTTTGGTTCTGGCAAATTTAACTATGACATGCCTTGACGTTTTTCTTTTGTGGTCTAATCTATATGGTGTTCACTGAGCTTCGTGAATACATATTCTGTTGTTCTTCATTATGCCTGTCAAGTTTTCCTGTAGTAATTCTTCCACAACTTTTTCAGTGTCTTTACTTGCTTCTTCCTTTTCTGGGGTTCCAGTGATGCGTATGTTATTTCTTTTGATAGTGTCCCACATTATTCTTAGGTTTTCTTCTTTTTCCTTCTTTTTTTGAGTCTGCTTTTTTTCTCTAGTAGATCAGTGGTGACAATTCTGTCTTCAATTTCACTGGTTCTGTGCTCCATCATTTCAATTCTGCTCATGTTTCCCTCATGTTGACAGCCTCTGAAGCATTGACCTTATATTTTGAATAGTGGATTCTAGTTTTTCCAGTGCCGCTAATGCCTCCTTTGTTTTCTTTGCCATGTTCTGCATTGTTTTCTTGAGCTCCTCCTTGTTTTTGCTTGTAGCATCCTGTAACTCATCAAGTTTGTCTTTCATCCATTGAATATATTCAGTCACCCCTATTTTAAATTCTGTGTCAGAAAGTTCCATCAGACTTTTGTCTTCAGGAAACCCATTGATACTTTGTCACCCTATGGGGGTGATGTCTTGCTTTGCTCTTGAGTATTGTGTGAGATAGCTTGCTTTTTTCTAGATATTGATATTTTCTTGATCTGAAGACAATGCCCTTGAGATCAGTTTGGCAGCTAACCCACTTGTGTGTTTCTCTGAACTTCTGACTTCAGAGAAATGTCAGTTCAGAGCCTGTGAGGGCAATGTCTTACTGGTAATACAGGTCAAGGTGCTCCCAATTAAATGAAAGTTGATTGCCCAGATGTGTAGGCACCAGTGTGGAGCCAAATGGGGTAAGTCACAGGGTTGGGGTGATTGCAAGGACAG
>NW_006399755.1:24367633-24369296 GCF_000299155.1 Elephantulus edwardii
CATGAGACAATGGAACGATGGGCCACAGGGGGATCATGCAGTGGCAGGCAGTTGTTTTTCTGGGGTCACACGGTGGTTGGTGGTTGTCGCTTCTCCAGGGTCTAGTAGAAGCTAGGGGCAGTTGGTTGCTCCTCCAGAGTCACATGGTGGCACACCACGATTGCTCCCTACTTGCTCCTGGTGGGTGAGTTCCACAGTGGCTTGGCTGGTATCTTTTGGCTGGGACCCAGCTGTCCTGTGTGTGGTTCAAATTCCAAACCTCTGGTTGTGCTGGGTTCCAGATGCCAGACTGAATACTTTTAAGTGCACAAAAGATGTTAAGAACAATGAACCAGAACTGCTTACCACATCATCTCATTGACCACCCACCACTTAATCGCACTGGCTCAGACTCGGACATGGAAGAGCATCAAAGTGAAGAGCCAGCGAGATGAGTTAAGCCATGCATCTATGCCTGGTGAAGTGTCTTCCTCCATCCTTCTACCTCTGAGAAATGATGAGTCTTGTCCTGAGGGATAGATCTTTTTTAAAAAATGATCCTTCATTCTGTCTGCTCACCTTTTCAGTCAATACTCTAACAATGACTCAGTCCACTTTAGGTTTTTTTTAGAGCAGGTCATGAATAGGTCATAACTAGGCAATTTGGTGAGCATTTGCAAACATGCCTGGCTGGTGTCCTTGTACGTGTGTGACAACCTTGTATGTGTTCCCACCCTGTGCTTATTCTGCCCTGTGCTATGCCTGCCCTTCACCTGTGCTCCCATGCTCTGCCTTGCATCTCCTTACTTCTAATCAACTAAATGCCTTTTCTTCAGAATGCCTTTGTCGGTCCTATCTGCAGCAATTAACTGACAGAAGAGGTTGCTTTTCCAGGCCCTCAACAGAAAATTCCATGGGATCAGAAGTTGAAAGAGAAACACGGGAAAGATAGCTGTCCCACCCTTTTATAGAGCAGTGACTTCAGAACAAGAATTTACCATCGCCTCAGGCATGAAAAACTCTACCATAGCAATGTCACATAAGAAGCAGGCTACTTCACATCCTACTGAAGCCCAAAGCAAGATATCACCCCCAAAAGTGACACAGTATCAATGGATTTTCTGAAGCCAAAAAACCTGATGGAACTTTCTGACACAGAATTTAAAAGAACTATTATTTAACATTTTCAATGGGTGAAAGATAAACTAGAAGAATAACGAGACATTGCAAGAAAAAAAAAACAGAAGTGGCTTAAATAAAATTCAGAATAATGCAGATAAAAATAACAAGGCATTAGAAGCTCTGGAAAAAGAAAAAAAAACACAATGCATAATATCAGGTCTAATGTTTCAGATGTTGTCAACACAACATAGGGAGACATGAGCAGAGTTGAAGAGATGGAACACAGAACCAGTGAAATAGAAGATAGGTTTGTAACCAGTGATCTGATAGAGCAAAGCAAAATAAGAAAGGAAGGAAAAAGAAGAAAATCAAAGAATAATGTGGGATACCATTAAGAAAAATAACATGCAAATCATCAGAATCCCAGAACAGGAAGAAGCAATTAAAGTCAACAAAAAAGTTGTGGAAGAATTACTGGAACACATCCCAGACATAAGGAAGAATGAGAGAATATATATATTTAAAGAGCTGAGTGAACACCATATACAATCGAGCCCCCCCC
>NW_006399755.1:24376509-24378430 GCF_000299155.1 Elephantulus edwardii
GCTGTAAGACAGATGCAAATCAAAACAACTATGAAATAGTATCTCACACCTGTAAGAATAACAAAATTCAACGGAGCAGCAAACAACAAATGCTGGCAAGGTTGTGGAAGAGGTGGAACCATTATTCCCTGTTGGGAGTATAAAATGGTGCAACCACTATGGAAGGCACTATGGTGCTTTTTCAAAAATTTGCGGATAGAAATATCATTTAACCAAGACTTCTACTGCTGGGAATACACCCTAAAGAAACAATACTGCCACCCAAGCAGATATATGCACACCAACCTTTATTGTGGATTTGTTCACAATGCAAAATGTTGGAAACAACCCAAGTGCCCATCAACAAATGAATGAATAGAGAAACTGATACATTCACACAATTGAATATTATGCAGCATGGGAACAAAACTCATGAAATATTATACAAATGAGTGACGATGCAAGATATTATGCTGAGTGAAATATCTTAGTAACAAAATGACAAACACTGCATAACACAACTGTTCTAAAACAGGACTGACATGGAAATTGGGAGAAACTAACAAAAGAGGGGACAAATAATGTACATGGCATGAAACAGACTAGGAAGAGAACTGTATAAAAGGAATATATGATTAGTTATTATTGGCATGACAGGAGTCCAGAATAAGAGCTGCATAGAAATGTGGTCTGGGGGGTGGGAGGGGAATGTACAACAACAAAAGAACTTTTTTATTTTAAAAAAAAAAGGCAAATTAGAGGGGAAAACCAGCAGGATAATGTGTAAAAATGAATGAATAGAAATCTAAGTTCTTTACAAACTTTCATTAAAATGTCAATTAAAAAAATAAAAAATAACAAAACAAAAAAATAGTGATAACACAATGAATAAAGCACTAGATCACATTATTCTTATTAATTTTACTTGGATGTGCCATTTCTTACTTTGATCTATAATGATATATTTTTATGATAAAATGAATAATAATGTTTTCATCATAACTCATAATATTTTATGACTTTAAGGGTATGAAGGAGAAAACAATTAAATTTTATAAAACAATAGGTGATACACCTCCTGACATATCTTTTTTCATTGTCATATCACCTGTGAATTAAAAGAGAATATGGACAATATATCAAATACTTAAATACAGGTGCAAAAAATTACAATATTGAAAAATAATCACATTTCAATATAAAATTGTCTTCTTAATTACTTCTTAATTCTACATTTCTTGAATGAAAGTATTATTTTAAATGTCACATTAAAGATCTTTGTGAAGTTTAATTTAATGTTGTATATTCTAAACGTTTTGGAAAATAGACATATTCATCACCTTTCTAAAATAAATATTGTTTTATAAACTTTGTACAAAAGTAATTCAGTCATTATAACACTCCTTTAAAATAATTCCTTGATGCTCTTACAAACACATGTAATACAATTTAAGTTCTAATACAGATTTGGTAGTTTAAATTGTTTCCCAATATTTTTATTAGGCACATACTAAAATAATGTTCAGCAAAGATCAAAAGTACAGACTTATAAGTTTCCTTTCTTATATAGCTTTTTACAATTTTTTATGAAACTGTTTTTTTTTCTCAAAGGAAGTTCCTTTAAACACAAGTTTAATTTTATGTTTTGTTTTATAATCTGTTGTTGTTGTTGTTATGTGCCATCGAGTAGCTTGCAACTGATATTGACCCTATGTACAAGAGCTCTAAATGCTGTTCTATCCTGTGCCAACCTAGCCATCTCAAACACACTTATTCCCACTGCTCCAGTTACAGAATCGATCCATCTCACCAAAGGTCTTCCTCTCCTTCGCCTCCCCTCCACTCTGCCAAACATGATGTCCCTGTCCAAGGACCAGTCCCTCCTTGCAACAAGCCCAAAATATGTCAGACGAAGCTTCAGAATCCTTGACTCCAGGGAACA
>NW_006399755.1:24378985-24381006 GCF_000299155.1 Elephantulus edwardii
CCTGAAAACTTGTATAACTTTCATTGTTTCTTCAAGTTCGCAGAGTTTCCAGAGTCAAGCTATTTTGGAAGTAGTTGGTACTCCTACTTCCAAACTTGTTTTAATTGGGGAGCTCCACCAAATACTGTCCACCATGGGTAACCATTATCACATTTGACACATCAGTGTCATAGTGTTTAGTATCACAGCAACCACAAGTTACCTCTGTACAGCAAATGGATGGACCAGTGCTATACCTTAGAAAAATGACCAAAAGTGAGTAAAACTATGCCTGAGAGCTACAGTTTAAATCACCCACCTTTGGCTTGGTAACATAGCTTTGCATTCACTAGGCCAACAGAGCTCTCTCTATGCTGTTATTTCTTGGTATCTTACCTCACACAAAATCCTGACCCATTGTTTGGTCCAGGATGAGGGTGGATATCCCTATAAACCATTTGCCTTTTATTGCTGGAGGGACTCAAGAGCTTGACCAAAATGAGCACTCTTAAAACTGAAATTGCTTCTCTAGTGAGACCCACTCCTCTCATGAGAAATGCACTTGGGGGATCTTACCTTCACTCTGCTACAAGACACCAAGGCCTCTGTGCCATGGCTGATCCAGGAACATCTTCCAGGAATTGTTTCCCCAGTGTGTGCAAAATTCGGTGGCCAAGCCCAGGCAACTCACACTCTGGCCGGCGACAGAACCATGGCCTATCAGTTTGAGGGGCTGCAGATTTAGACCACAATCCAGCCCAGCACACCAGTTGTCTGGAAACCCTGCTGCCCCAACCAACTGGAGACTGCCCGGCTCCCACCCATGATTGCCAGTGCTAGGAACACCAATATCACAGGTACTTTGGGTGAAACACTGCTGTCTAGCTACAGCATGTTGGATTTCTTAAGCTCAAGCAGAAGAGGTCAGCTGGAGGAGGCACGGTTTCAGGATGGCAACAGTCACCCTTCTCCTGGTTGACTGTTGTTCCCTATAGGAGAGCACAAATATACAGGTCCTTCAGAAAACATTGTCATAACCTGGTTCATAATATATTTATAACAACCGAGTACCTACTAAGAAAAGTGGAGTATACTCCGTGTGAGGGTGGGGATAGGGGTGTGTGGGGAATGTACCAATGAAGGAGTTTTTCTTTTGCTTTTCAAGGAGCAGAGCAAACTGGTGGTGGGAGGGTGTGGGCAGGGAGAAAAGTGAAACAATGACTGAATGGAAGTCCAAAATCTCTGTAGATGTTCATTGAAATTAATTTAAAAAAAGAATAAAATTTTCTTTCTCTTAAAAAAACCAAAAAATTCTCATAATGACAAAAAAGCAATGGTTTACTTCAGTCATGAAGATAACACAAATTAAAACTTCTGCCAAAAGGCAGACCCAGTGAATACTCCACGTAGAGAAAACTAGAAGATATATGTTGATGTGGAATTCTTTGAACAGCTACAGAAAATGCAAATGATGGAAGAAACAATGGAATCATTAAGAGAACA
Source organism: Elephantulus edwardii (assembly GCF_000299155.1). Classification (NCBI taxonomy): domain Eukaryota; kingdom Metazoa; phylum Chordata; class Mammalia; order Macroscelidea; family Macroscelididae; genus Elephantulus; species Elephantulus edwardii. The sequence continues at coordinate 24,380,468 of NW_006399755.1, forward strand.
AATATCTCAGGGACAGCAATCCAGGGGGAAAAATATTGATGAGGAGCAATGTGAACAGCTACAGAAGAAAATGCAAGGAATGGAAGAAAGAATTGATAAAATAGATGAAGAGATGCAAAAACCAAAAAAAAACAAACCAAAAAACAAAAAACCAACAAAAAAACCCCACGACCCTTTAAAAACTAACACAGCACTGGACACAACAGAAAAGCATGAAAATGTAATCCAGAATATTAAGACATAAATTGCAGAAGTATCCAACACATTAGTGGGACAAAAAAAGTAGAACTGAAGAAATGGAAGAGAGTCAGTGAGCTGGAAGACAAGAGCATCACTGGAAAAATACTAGAAGAGAAATCAAAGATGAGGTGTAAAGAAAATGAAGAAAACAATAGAATCATATGGGATGGCATCAGAAGGAAAAACATGCATATGATTTGAATTCCAGACTGCAAGAGTGACAGAGAAGTCACAGAGATAATAATAGTGAAAGAAGTACTAGAAGAAAGTCTCTCTGGGATTTCGAAGAATGAAAATAT
>NW_006399755.1:24384848-24386145 GCF_000299155.1 Elephantulus edwardii
TTATCTGGGAGCATGGGCTCTATGAGGAGAAATGTGGCATCAGCATTGGAGGTACACTCATCAACAATCTGCATTATGCAGATGACACAACACTGCTTGCTGAAACTGAGGAGGACTTGAAGATAGTGCTGTAGAAGGTCAAGGATGGCACCTTTCAATCTGGATTGAAGCTCAATATTAAGAAAAAAAAGTTCTCATCGCTGGGCCAATTGACAGCATCATGAGAGATGGTGAAGAGACTGACATTGTTCAAAGCTTCAGTTTGCTTGACTCTACAATCAACACTCTTGGTAGTAGCATACAGGAAATTAAAGGAATTGCATTGGGAAAGTCTGCTGTCAGAGACGTTTTCAAAGGACTAAAGAGCAACGATTTCAGTTAGGAGACAAAAGTGTACCTGATACAGGCTATGGTCTTTGCAATTGCTTGCTAAGCATCAGAAAGCTGGACAATGACTAGGGATGAAAAAAGGAGATTTGATGCCTTTTAGCTGTGGTGCTGGAGAAGAGTATTGAATATACAATGCTCAGACAAACAAGTTTGTCCTCGGGAAGGTGAACTAGGCTGCTGCTCCTTGAAGGCAAGAATTCTGAAGGAATCATCTGACGTATTTTGGACAGGTTGCAAGGCAGCGTCACCCCTTGGAGAAGAGTGTCATGCTTGAAAGATGGAAGAAGACCACAAGAAAGGAAGATCCTCGAAGAGCTGGATTGATTCAGTAACTGAGGTAAGGGGGGTAGGTGTATTAGAGACAATAAGATTGTCACAGAATAGAGCATGGCTGTTGTACATAGGGTTGTTATGAGTCACAGACAACTTGATGGCACATAACAACAACAACAACAGGTAAAATTTTGGGTTAATCATAAAAACCCATACAAATAAAAATATGAGGCTAAAACATAAGTAAATGCAAACTTGAAGACAGGAATTTATTTACCATTATTCTTATTTATGATCCAGGAAGTATTAAAAGAAGATAGAAAGAATATACAGAGTCACTATATATAAAGGAATTGGCAGACACAAAAGAATTTAGTGAAACAACATATGAGCCAGCCTATGGTGATGAAGGAAGAAGTCCAAGCCGCTTTGAAGGAAATAGCAAATAATAAGGCCCCAGGAATAGATGGTATACCAACCGACATATTTCAACTAATAGATACTGCCCTGTATGTGCTCACCAAGTTGTGCCAAGAAATCTGGAGAACAACCACTTGGCCAACTGACTGGAAGATATCTATATTTGTTTCCATTCCGAAAAAAGGTGATCCAATAGAGTATGGAAATTATAGAA
>NW_006399755.1:24387257-24401542 GCF_000299155.1 Elephantulus edwardii
GGGAAGACCCTCTATGAGGTGGATTGATTCAGTGACTTGGGTAATCGGGATTGGAGTGTTGGACACAGTGCGATTGGCACAGGATAGGGCAGCGTTCAGGTCTGTTGTACATAGGGTGGTATGAGTCACCAGCAACTCAACGGCACATAAAAACAAAAACAATTTTTATTTATAAAGAAAGTTTGAGTACATTCTTTTTTAAAGAAAATCCATTCCACATCCTTCACGCCATCCAACCACCAAATTGTGCAACCCAATGATTCATACCCTATTCCCCATCTTCACTCCTCTATTTTCCCCCTTCCGGCCCCCACCTTCAATCCTCATACTTATTCTACAACAATGGCTTTATACAGAATTTTTCCTGTTGGGACTGTTAGTTCAGTTAGCGTAATTCTTTCAATTTCCTCCCAAGTTAGGTAGCAATTTACAAAATGAGTGTTCTTGCATGCTGCGTAGAATTCCATAATCTGAAGGTACTAAAATTTCTCAATCCACTCATTTGTCTTTGGACTGGGCTGTTTTTTTGTTCTTGCAATGGTGAATAATGCAGCTATGAACACTGATATACAAGTTTCCATTTGAGCCTCAGTTCTCATTTCTTTGGGGTATAATAAAAAAATGGAATAGCTGGGTTATCTGGAATTTCTATGTTCAGTTTTTTTTTGAGGAAGTGCCCAACTTACTTCCAGAGTGATTTGTACAATTTTACAATCCCACCAACAATGTATAAGAGTTATTTTCTCATCACATCCTCTCTAACATTTATTACTTGCTGTTCTGTTAAACTTTGCCACTGCTACTTGAGTGAGATGGTAATCCATTTGGATTTTGATATGTTTCTCTCTTATTACCAGTTATTTGGAGCATTTCTTCATATGTGTGTTGGCCACTTGAATATTTTTCTCTGTGAAAATTCTTTCCATGTCTTTTGCCCATTTTGTAATTGGTTTATCAGACTTATTCTTGTGGAGGTTCAAGAGTATTCTATAAACTTCTTTATGAGATTCTTGTCGTAGATGCTATTGCCAAATTTTTGTTTTCAGTCATTGGGTTTTCTTACACCCTGTTGTAAAAAAGTTTTGGTGAACACAGAGATTTAATCTTTAGAAGGTCCCATTAATCAATTTTATCTTCTTCAGATTGTACATTTTTGGCTGTATTTGGCAGTCTCTTCATACCCAAGAAGAGGGCTTCTAAGTTTGATCCCAGTTTGTCTCTTATGAGGTTTTTGGTTTTGGGGTTTACTCCCAAGTATTTTATCTACTTTGAGGTGATTTTTGTGTATTGTGTGAGATGTCGATATTGTTTCAGCTTTCTGCTGGTAGCAATCCAGATTTGCCAGCACCATTTTTGAAGAGTTTGTCATTTCCTCATTAAATATGTCTCATTTCCCTGTTGAATATCTGTTGACCATGGATAGCTGGGTCTGTTCCTAGGTTCTAAATTCTGTTCCACTGATCTATGTGCCTGAGGAAAAGAATTCTTACAGGAAGATTTTTCTTTTTTTATTCTTTAAACTTTATCCAGAGTAGCAGTTGAAGTAGCACATAAGTCTGCCTTTTGTCTCTATGAGATGTATTTTTAACCTCTCAGTTGTCTTGGTTTTATGGGAATATTTCCCCACTCTGATTAGACCCAAGACTCCTGTATTTTGTACTCTGAAAATGATCCTATAAAACATGAAGTTAAGTTGCTTCCAAGGTGAGCACCAAAAATATGAAGCCAAACCTCTTGCCATTGACTTCATTACAACTCAGATTGATCCCCAAAATTATCACAAGTAAGCTGACCTAGCTATGTTCTTCTTAGATTTGTTTTTCTAGCTGGTGTATACCTCTCTGGTAGACTAAACCTTGCTAAATCATCACCCCCAGACCAACAGGCAACATAATGATATAGATGGAGAAAAGATTGAAGTTGTTAATGTTTTCATCTTGCTCAGATCCACCATTAGCACCACATAACACCATGGGCACAACAATCAGGAAATCAAAAGATTAATTGCACTGGGAAAATCTGCTGTCAAGGACTTCTCCAGAGTGCTAAAGAGCAATGATGTCATTCTAGAGACTAAAATGCACCCAATGCAGATCATGGTTTTCTCAATTGCTTGCTATGCATCTAAAAGATGGACATGAGTAAAGGTGTCGTAAGAAGAATCGATGTCTTTGAGTTGTGGTGCTGGAGAAGATTATTCAAAATACCATGGACTGACAAGAGAACAAACTGGTCTTCCTGGGAAGGGTGAAACTAGGTTGCTCTTTGGAGGCAAGCATTTTCAATTTCTGACTCACATATTTTGAACATGTTGTTACAAGGGGCCAGTCTTTGGAGAAGGACATCATTCTTGAAAAAATGGAGGCTCATTTCTAAAGAAGAAGTTCCTAAAGCAGATGAATTGACACAATGACTGCAGCAATTAGGTCAGGGGTGTCAGTGATGATGAGGTTGACTCAGGACAGGGTAAGGTTCAAAGCTGCTGTTCATACGTCCATTATGAGTCATAGTCTACTCAACAGGACCTAACAACAAATTTCTATTTGTAGTCTTGCTTACCAAACTGGATAAAGGCAGAGCAGATGAAGGTTTCTCCTTAGGATATGTGTTCATCAGCCGATATATTGGGGTTGTAAGGTTATAACTTTAAAATGTTATAAGGATATGGTTATTTCCCTTCAGATTTGTGTGTGGGAACACCCAAAGTTGTGTGAGAAAAATAAAACATCCATTTTTTCCAGTTACAAGGCAAGCTCTTGGAAATGGAAATGATTTTGTTTTTCTTTTTCTCTCTTAACTGCTTTTGTCTCAAATTGTGTCTGGGCTTTCTACAGGAATATATGTTTTCCTCTCATATTATTTCTTTGTCAGGGTTTGTTGTTTTTGCTATTGTCTATTGTCTCATCAGAATCAATTCATAAGTGATCTTCCAAGAGATTGTTAGAGGCACTAAATTGCACAGGAGATTCCCCATTGTTCTTCCATGAATCAGCTGGAGAACTGTGTGCCTTTGGGATTACAGCTCAGGTTCTTATCATTAGGCCACCAATACAAACCCAGCCAGAAACTGCAACCAAACTCTTTCACTCTCCGCTTTTCTCTCTCTCCCTCTCTACTCATCCTGCTCAGATTTTTAACTTCTCAAGACTAACCTCCTGTTTAAAAGCAAATCTTCTGTAACTAATACATTACTCTCTTCCTTTTTCAACAATGACCTGCAAATATCCTTTTTCCTACTCTGATCTCAGCCCACCAGACAATTTCCCATGCCATCTTGGCCCAGTGCTTCAAAATACATAGGCATATCCATCAAGTTCCTTTAACCCTTCCATCTCTCAAGTAGCAGTCACTAGAGCTAGAGAATGTGGCAGCAATAAACAAACAAAAGAGTTTATTAAAAAATAAATATATATATACATAGGTTATTTTTCATTTTTATTAAAATTAGTTTAAAAAATTTGGTTTGTTGCTCTTTTCCATAACAGTAGTTTCCACCAACCTTAAATTTTCAGCCAAAGTTCAGAGAATAAGAAAATTCAAATTTAAAGGACCATGTACCTTTTAAAATTCAATAACTTAGACCCTAAGTGTCAGAAAAATATAATAATAAGGTTTCATTCCATCAATCAGTCTGCCTCTGTTGTAAGGAGAAACCTCAGGAAAAGATTTAGGCCACAAAAGTACCTCAAACTAATTTTTAGCTGCTGCTATTTTGGTGTTCAACACTAAAAATTTGACAGAGTAAAACAAGAACAAGTTAAAAGTCAAATTTCTTAAACAGCTGTCTCAGAATATCTTTTCGTCCAGCTAACATGCCCCAAAAAACTTACACCAAGGCTTTTGTTTCCATTGTAAAAAGCCTCGTCACGCTCACATGACCATAAATGCAAAAAATGCTTCAAGAAAGTAAAACGACATAAGAGAAGCCTCATAGCACATGCTTCCAATGTTGTTCTCATAAACACCTAGCTCAGCACTGCCCCAAATGAGTCTCGGTCACAGAGGAGCAATCAGACTGAGGGGGTCAGGACTACAAGGAGTGATCAACACAATATCACCATATTCCCAGAAAAGCCTTAGGTATGTGTGGATGTTGCTCATAAAACAACTTAATCCTTCTCCCTGAAAATGTTACCTGTCTACTTTCAATTAACTGCATTAAAGCAATAAGCAATGTTTCCTCCTTTATGGTAATCACACCCTTTCCTTATCAAATAATCCCACTCAATGTACTTTCTTCTCGACACTAATATGAGTTATTTGGTCTTGAAATCTATTAATAACCCTCTTTCTTCCCACCAACTTCTCTTTTAACCATTAAAAAAAGCCACCAAAAAAAAACCCCAACCTCTACAAATAAATAAATATAAAACTCCTCTCTTAAACTGTATATAAAATAGAGTATTATTTCCCAGTCAATTTCAAGCTATATCTAAAACTCCTATAGTTTTTAAAAAAGAAACTTGTAAACAAATAATTACTAAAGGTCTTTTCATTCCAGCATTTCATATAATATTAAAAAATAGTAACTCAATGCCAGTAAACCTCAAAATATCCAGATAGTTAAGAAGTATACCCAGAACTTTAAGTTAATAACTAATCATCAATAACAACACTAAAAGAAATTCACCCAACCAGTTCACTCAAAACCCCCTATAAAACGCCTTTTTTATACAATCTTTTTCAAGTTCTGCATCACTTCATCCCAATCCTCTAAAGACTAAAGACTGTTGGCTTTGTCTACTCTTACGACAAAGGACATATGTAGCCACTTCTATTCAACCTAATTGGACTTCAGAAAATAACACATTGAACCCCAACAAAATAAATTTCAGAGGTCAGCTAAAGATAACGTAATCCTTCTCTCTACTCCAAATGTTAACTGCCTACTTTCAATTAACTTCACTAAAGAAATAAGGAACGTTTCTCCTTTATTTTAATCACACCCTTTCCTTGTCAAAGAAATAGACTCAATACTCTATTTCAGAATTATTCTTCGTCTACAACTCAATTTAAAGCTGCTTATAGACCACCTGGATTAAATCTCTGTGTGTGCCTTTTTAACACCCAAAATCTATGTGCTTCAAAACTAGTTCAAAATATTCTGTACCCCTCATCAAAAGACAGGCCACTGTTGTCATAGTACTCCTAAAACAAGTCTTAGAGCAGCCGTACAAAATCGACAATTTTTTCTCCCTGTCCAAGCTGTCCTGACTTCTCCCCTTCTTCAGCCCTCTTACAGTAATTGTCTTAAACTTAAGGTTTGGTCCTTGCCTCATATGATTTCTCTCTAGTTTTCTATAGAAGCAGATGAAAGCCATTGCCAACCACAGAGTCCACGAACTCCTCATATTATCAACTGGGTACCAAACATTACGCTCCATCATCAGAGCTGCCAACTCCATTGCCTAAATCCCACAGCCTTTCCCCTCTTTTAAATCATCACCCCCATCCAGCATGAAGTAGTTACAAAAGAGAACCTCAGTCAGTGAAAGAAAAGAAGACACTCATCCAGGTAGATTAACACAGTGACTGCAGCAAAGAGCTCAAGTATGTAAGAATTGATGAAGATGATGCAAGATAGGACTAGGTGTAGACCTATTTTTCACATGGTCTCTTATGAGTTGTTCTCAACTCAATGGCACTTAACAACAATGTCATTCTGGTGTTCTAGTGCACTATCTATTACACAATCCAAATAAAAAATAAGATGATGTATAACAAGGTCTTTTTCTTTTTCCCCAGAGACTTTAATGTGGCTCCCACAAGGTCTTTTGAAGACTAACAATGAAATATATGATGATGAAACAAATTCTATGAGAATAAAATAGAAAAATCATACTGATTTGATGAGCAATAACAATATATACATAAATTTTATTTAAAAATGTATTGAGTTGAAAGAATAACTTCTTTCCTGTAATTTTTATTGAGAGTTTAAAGAAAAATTATATGGAGAACTTGCTTTTCTATTCAAAAGAAAATCCCCTAAAAGCTGGACTGTATTCCAAAATAAAGTGGAATTTCTCTCTGCTTTAGCAGCCTCTTCATTAACTATTCTCCAAAATTCAGGTATCCTGGTAGGAACTGCAAAGAGACAAGGAGTCCAAGATGTATTAAAAATATTTTTAAGCAATATTTGAAGCACACACATAGCATTTTTTCAAGACAAATTTATAACCTTCTGCTGACCTTTTAAGTCTTTTACAACTGTATAGGCAGTAGGACTCCACCTGCTCCAATCTCCTATTCCGTCTAGTCTCTTACAGCGCACCTGGACAACATAGGCTGCACACAGGTGTGACACCACAAGACTGGCCGACTTTGATTTTGTATCATTCACCTCAACCACCTGCAAAATAAAACACAGTATTATCCTTAACCATTGCTAAAATATATGCATCAAAATCAATCCAAAGTATACTCAAGAACACACAAAGAAAACTTTAATATTAATATGAAACTTACAGAAACAGAGTTTCTGCTTCATAAAGACTCATATTAGATGCAGACTGTGAGCTTTTTCAAGATAAGAATTTGTTTATCTACACAATTATTTGCTTCCCAATGACAATGTTTGTTACTTAAAAATAATGTAAAAAATGATAATTCTAAAAAATAGAATTATAATTTGTAACGTTAGGGTTAGGGAAAAAAAGAAAAATATAATTATAATTTAATAACAATTTCAAGACCATTCCTCTTCAATTTGTCATCCCAAAGTAGTAATAGTTATTATTGTTGCTAAGTGTCACAAATCATAGAATCCTATGAACAATGTGAACCTTGCCCTACCCTGTGTCAATCTCACCACTGCTGATACTCTCAAGCCCTTTGTGCAGTTACTATGTCAATGATGTGGTTGAGGTGCTTCCTTTCTTTTTCTGAACTACATCTTTTTTCAGTATGATGTCTTTTTTGAAGGACTTGTCCCTCTTGACAAAATGCTTACAGTAAATGAGACAAAATTTCACCATTCCTGCCTCTACCACCCTGGTTATACTTCCCCCTTGACAGACTTGTTTGTCCTTTTCCATTCCATGGGGTACTCAGTAAGCCTTTCAAACACAATAATCTAAGAGCATCAATTCTTTTTCTGTCACCTTATTCACTGCCCAGCTCTCATATTCATAGCAAGTAACTGAGAAGATTAGGGGTTGAATCAAGTGAACTAAGTCCTTAACTGACATTGCTGCTCTTAGATACTTCGTAGAGGTCTATATATTCCCATTACATATTCCCAATGCAACATACATTTTTCTTTTTTGACTGTCAGCACTAAGCATGTGGATTGTGGATTCAAGTAAAATGAAATTATTGACAACTTCAAATTTTTCTCTATCAGTCATGTTGCAGCCTTTCAGTCTAGTGATGAGGACTTTTTTCTCTTGATGTTGAGCTGTAACCCGTATGGAAGGCTGTGGACTTGACCATTTACAGAAAGTGTTTCAAATCCTATTCACTTACAGAAAGCCAAATTGTGTCATTTGCATAGTGTAGTTGTTAATGAGTCTTCTTCCAAATCTTATGCCACATTCTTCTTCATCAAGGGCAGCTCTCAAATTATTTGTTCAGCATTCAGACTAAATAGGATCGGAGAAAGTATACAACTCTGACATACATTTTTCTTGATTTTAAACCATGCTGTGTTCTTCTCTTGTTCATTTTAGACAATAACTTCTTAAAGTTGCATAACTGTTTTAGGATTCCCATTCTCAATATTTGCCATAGTACTTTTGTATAATCAATAAAGCACAAGTAAAAATACTTCTGGTAATTCTCTGCTTTCTGACAATATCCATCAGACATCAGATATGACATGGTTGGGGTCAGTGCTTCTTCTGAATCCAGCTTAAATTTCTCAAATTCCCCTGTTGATGTGCTGTTCCAGATGTTTTACAAGAATATTTAGCAAGATTTAAGTTACATATGATATTAATTGTACTATTCAATGATTTTTGCACACTGTTGAATTGCCTTTTTTGGGAATGGTGACAAATATGGATTTTCTGGTAAGTGGGCCAAGTATTGTCTTCCAAATGGTATAGGCTAGTGAGTATGTTTACAGCTGCATGTGTTAAAGACACCTCGATTAGCATCCCATCAATCCAGGGCCTTACTCTCAATGCCTTTGAGCTGTGGTGCTGAAGAAGAGTATTGAATATACCAAGGACTGCAAAGAGAACAAACAGGTCCATCCTGGAGAGAGTGAAATCAGGCTACTCCTTGGATGCAATGATTCTGAAGTTTTATCTATTTCATCTGACATACTTAGGGCATTTTGCAATAAGTAACCATTCCTTGGAGAAGGACATCATGCTTGGAATGGTGGAGGGACTGCACAAGAGAGGAAGACCTTCAATGAGATAGTTGGACTCAGTGACTTGGGTAATGGGGATAGGTGTATTTAGAGACAATTGAGTTGGCCCAAGTCAGAGTAGGTTTCAGAACCATTGAACATTGGGTAGCTATGAGTCACAAGCATCTCGAGAGCACTTAACAATAACAACACCTGTATATATCTTGGCAGTTTAGTGGAGGGTAATAAAGTAAAATTCCAGAACTGTAATTAGAGAGATCTAACTGGAGCAAAACAAAGCATTCTCTAACAAATTAATTGATGAGAAATTTCATAACTGGGAGATCTGGTGGCCTAGTACAAGAAGCTGTACTGCAATCCCAGAAGTGTGTGGTTTGAATCCACCAAATGTTCTGCTGGAGAAGGAGAGACAATCTCCTCCTGTACCAGTCAGATCTGATTTTACAGTACACATACACAAAATAATTAATAAAATAAAAGAAAAAATTAAAAAAAATTATAGCAAAAAGTTTTCATGGTGATCTTAAAAGACCTATAGAAAATGCTTAAATAATTTTCTATGACCCTATTGAGAAGTTTGGAAGTTCCTCCAAAAAAAAAGATCAGTAAACATGACATTTTCATCAAACAATCTAAAATACACAAATCCTACAGGATCACTAGGAATTTAAACACATTGGACAGCAACCAATTTTGTTCTGTAGGCGTTCTGGTGGTTTAGTACATAAATGTGAATGGCTGCTAACAAAAACCCTCAAGACTCTAGTCCACAGTCCCTCTGAGAAAGAAGGATGGGCCGTCTCTTCCCACAAATGTTTAGAGCCTCCAAAACAATGTGGAGGGTCACCTGGAGTAAAAGTCCACTTGACAACAGTGAGTTTGATTTGGATACAAATAACATGTATCTATGCATTGGAGAGAATACAGAAACTATTTTTATATACGATACCTTCCACTGTATTTCTTTTTCATTTAAACCATAGCGAATCTGGCATTGAAATGTATTCCTCGGAAAGCCAGGATTTTCCCAGGATATATTCAATAATCCAAAGTGAGTAGTAATTTCAGCTTTCACACTGGTTGGAGGCTGTGGTTTAGCTAGAAATTTGAAAATTAAACAATATTATTTATCAGCAATTTCAGCAATAATAATTTTTGACCAACATTATTAAGAAGTTATAATTTTATTATAAAGCAATACAACTTTCAAAACCTTTCTAATTCATTCACATTTGACCCCCTAAAACTTAATATGGTATGTAATAAAGGTAGTATGACTGTTTTTCAAAACATTTGATGGAAAAAGATCAATGTCACTCTTTAACAGTAAGATCTGATTGTAAATATAATCACTGACTGTATGAGAAAACAATATCCTATAACAAAATCAGCAGTAAACTATTCCACAAGGCACTTTAATTAAGGGATAATACAAGTAGTGCATTGATTTCTACATGTATAACTTTGAAACTCACCAACTGTCTTTTATCATTTCTAGGTCAAGGTCAGTAATAGTCTTTCACAGACTATAATTTGAAGAAAACAGAATCTTAATGCCAGAAGTAGAAGCAAAGATGACCTGAATATTAAGTATGCTTTTTTAGATAACTTCTTACAAATAAATATAGAAAAACACAAGCAAAATGGCTATTTATTATAATAACTATAGAAATGAAAAGAAAAAGGTTGTTTTTTTTTCTCATTACCTTTTCTTGTTGCTAATCTCATAGTTAACTAATATCCAATGTTTAGCTTAGAGTTGTAGTCACTGCTTAAATTTCCCCCATGTCTTTATGTTTAAGAGGGCTGGTCTTCTTCATAATTTGGCTCAAGGCACATGGGAAATTAAAAAAGTCCCTAAGCCAGCCTTCTGCATTTCCTAACTTGATTATAATTCCAAGCATCAACTTCATTCAAAGCATATATATATAATACTGAGTTCCTATCATATTTGTCTTATATTACATGTGAGTCTGTGAGGAAGCAGAGGAGGGGGAGAATATTCCCTGATATCCTAGATATGGTGGCCTAGTAGGTAAACACTTGTGCTACTAAATCAGAGGTGACATTTCTCTGGAGACTGGAATCTGCCAATTGCTCCATAGGAGAAAAATCAGCAATCATCTCCCTTATCCACAGCCTCCCTAAGCTTGTTGAAGGATTAGCCATGAATGGGTTGTGACTCAATGGTGATGACCTAGTGAGCTACTTACCACTGGGAAAGAAGGATTTAAAGTAAAATCACTCAAAATCTAACTAAAATAATTCATTTTAGGGGCAAAGGAATTGATTAAAACTTTAGATTGAAAAAGCAAATCTAAAAGCAAGACATATTTATTCTCAATTTAGAAAAATGTGCATTTAAATTCAAATTCAAGTATGTACTAAATATTGGGGGACAGGAGGATAAATATAAATGAAATCTTGAATTTTGTCTAATTTCCCAATAATATAGTGTGTAGTGTCCTGACGTGTAAGGAACTGGAGTGCCAAATCAAAGGCAGGCAGTTAAAATCTACCAGCTGTTCTATGGGAGAAAGGTGAGCCATCTCCCATTGCAAGTTACAGCCTCTGACAACCCGCTGGAGGGTCAGCTGAGAATTGGCTCTGACTCGATGACAATGAGTTGAGGTGAAAGAGTGCCAAATGGCATTATTTCACTGATACTGTATGATCATGGATGGGTTTTGGGGTATTTTTTGTTCGCTTATATGTTGAGAGTAGAGGGATATAATAAGTACTCAGTACTTTTATATCAGAGGACTTTTAGTTCATCACTGTCTCTTTTGAAAAGAATATTTGAAACCTCAAAATAGTTATCAGCTTTGATTATTTTCTCTTCATTTCATTTTACTTATTTTGAATACTCTGATTTTCTACAAAAGCTCATATTTTTAAAAATTTGGTTAATACTCTTCATATTATAAAAATCTTATAATATTCAGATAAAATGTTAATCAGACTAAGAATACAAGATGATTTCATAAACTTATTGGTAAAATAATATACAAATATCCTCATTCAGAATATCATTACTAACTTTCATTCATAGTAACTGATGTATTGTTAAATTATTGTGAGTGAGAGCTGCCTCTGACTTGCACTCCAGTGATGGCAACCTAATGTACCAACAAGAACAGATCATGGGGGGCCACAGGGTTTGCAGTGGCTGATTTTAGTCTCTCTCCATCTGGAAGCTCTGAAATAAGCAACATGTTCAGCCTCTACTGTTAATCAGGTGGTGGCTGTGCTTGAGGTACATCGACTGAAAAAGGAACCCAGGTCTCCCACACAGAAGGGAAGAAGTCTACCACCGAACCATCTCTGCCTTCTACTTGTGAGATAGCATGCTGAAAATTTCCTCATCACAGCAAAGATGTACTATGAATTATCTTTAATAAAATCAAAATAAAACAACAATTAAAACTTTCTATGGCTGATTTTTCCCCCACAATCCCAATGTAAACAGGACAACTTCCACCCTGTCCCTCTCTCTAGCCACAATCTCTAGGGTGCTCATGAAATAGCAAAATACAACAGTACCCCTGAGTAAATCTCTATGGACATACAGAAGTGAGAAGGAAGACACACAATATAATTTAACATACCCATAGACTGAGGAACAAAACATGTTGGTGGTGAGTCAAGTGAACCTAAAGAGTGATTGACATTAATCCACATTGTATAGCTAGATGATAGAGAGAATGGCTGAAATATGCATTCATAATATCCATCACTCTGCAAATGGCAATCTTTGGGTTCAGATATGGGATGAATTGTTGGGGAGTCAGGACAAGAGTGTGTGCTCCTTAAAATGTAAAAAAAAAAGAAAATGAAAATACAATATTAATAAAAGCAATTAGATTGATTTTTTTGAGACTTCTACTTTTGTTGCTTAAAATAGTTTTGTAAAATGTTTAAAATGGATTTTCACATTATAAACTACAATGTTAACTGTATCACAATTGTGTCCCTTAAATGAAAAGAAACAGCAATCTTTATTAAATATAAAACATTAATATAAGTGGTAATGCAATGGAAATAAAAAAGTATTGTTCTAACAAGGAGATAATGATGCAAGTAGAACCAACATCACTTTGAAAATTAAATATCTATATGTAATCTAGTTTTAAAAGTATAGACAAAAGTAGTAATGGGGCATTCTTAAGAATGAATATTGCACATTACATTCCACCACTAATTGACAATATAATTGATAATAAGTGACAGATTAACAATATTCTAATACTTTCTAATTTAAATTAAAAACCCTAAAATAATATGAATACTGAGTGTATATAAAAAACATTTTATTAAGCACATTATTCATTTTCTTGGAGAAGAAAAGCATTTTTTTGCCTTTAAAATAGCTTTCTGCCACTATATGATATTTAAATGAATAAAGTAGTAGAATCTTCGAACACAGAAAAAAGAGAAAGAGGGTTGTTATACTGAGACATTGCAACCTATGTACAAAATAAATAATAGATAAATTTAGTGGAAAATTAATATGCTTTCTAAATTTGTACCCAAATTGGAACTAAAAACAGGAGAGAAAAAGTCCTCTGCATTTTGTAAGCAATGATTTATCCCATTCCTTCTTCTAATTGTCCCTAGTAACAACTAACAAACAGTGGGGTGTTTTTCCTTGGGGAGAGGGGAAGATGTAGTAACTATTTCCATAAAGACAGAGTGAAGATATTAGCAGTAGACAGAAAAATCTAAATCTTCTGACACCTGTTCAATTTGTTACCACAGGCTTGTTTTCTATTTATTAAAAATTATAACCAAGACTACATATAAAGGGATTTGATAAGGCATATAACTGAGGTATGAGACATATTCTATCTGTTGAACATAAGAACATCAACGTTACATAGAGAGAAACATCCACTTAGAATCTAAAAGTACCATAATTAGTATCATAACAGCTACCATCATTGAACATTTGCTATGATACGATTATGTCACTTCATTGTAATCACACGAAATGTAGCCCTTAATTCTCATAGAAATCCTGTAAGTCTTATTTTATTTATCCACTTTAGAGATTAATAAATTGAAGTTTAGAGAGGTTAAGAAATTTACTCAAGTATATGCATCTAGCTTCTCGATTCTTCTGTAAATGTTAGATATACAAGGCATAAGACTTAAGATACTTCCACGCAAACAAAAACTTCAAACACTTCCTTTTAAAAACTTTTTTTTCAAAAAGTAAGTGTCATGCATAGAAAACAAAACAGATTATAATAGTAAAATGACATAGCATGCACACATTGTGATTTAAGATAAAAGCATGTGAGAAATATAGAAAAAAACGCTTT
Source organism: Elephantulus edwardii (assembly GCF_000299155.1). NCBI lineage: Eukaryota > Metazoa > Chordata > Mammalia > Macroscelidea > Macroscelididae > Elephantulus > Elephantulus edwardii. Next base: position 24,400,902 of record NW_006399755.1, read on the forward strand.
CGGTGTGTCAGTTAAGAGTAGTAAGTTCTGACTCAATGGCACTAAACAACATTGACAACATGAGAATAGACAAGCAATTTTGGGAATAAAATTCAGTATTTGGGGTGAAAATTTATTTTTTCAAGTAGGAAAATACTAGATTTTAAGAATGGACAAATTGTAAAAACCAAAAGGCTTAAATACAAACACACACAGTAGAAAAGTGCTTGAGAGCACTCTTCATACTTGAAAAGTGTGTTTTAAAAATGAAAAAAAAATGTCTATCTTCTCCTATTCAAGGACAATATTATTCAGAAAAATAATATGGGGAAGGAAACACTACAGGAAGGTGTCTTCTGCAAATAAATGTTCACTGCCATCAAGTTGACCCAAAGCTGACCCATCAGGGGGGTTTCATAAGCTGTAAATTACAAGGGAAGAGGTTGCCCACCTTTCTTTCATAGAGGAGCTGGTGGATTCAAACTGCTTGCCTTTGGTTAACCGCACAACTGTTTATCCACTAGGCCACCAGAGTGCCTCATTTTTAGAATGGAAAAGAATGACTATAGATAAGATCAATTACTACTCATGACAATAGGAATTTTCCCCTCTTTCTCAAATGGCCTCACTTAATTCTAAAGCTGACATACTAATCTTCAACA
>NW_006399755.1:24402347-24403749 GCF_000299155.1 Elephantulus edwardii
TGGGGGCAAGTTCCATTACTACAGCAGTACAATGCATCAAAGTCGAACCATCCTTGACGTTTTGTTGCATTCAAATTGTAAAGAGTAACTTTACTAATATGATTACTGATCATGCTGTACTGTCTTTCAGGAATATCCTGAGCCAAATTCTTCGACCAGACAATATCTTTAGAAGAAACAGTCCTGCCGTCATGTCTATAGATGCAGTGAAAAGAAGCATTAGATCCAACACTTGTCAGAATTCTAAGTGGGAAGTATATAACGCCTGTAAAGGGAGGGAAAGAACAGGATATCAGAGACAGACAAACAAACAAACAAAAACCACCCTTCTTTTAAGCAGTTTTTACCATTTAACAAAAGATTCACAATGCATTCCAGGACTCTATTTCCAAAACCAAATTGTGTTAAGAGACCAAGTAGTTCTGTAATTCCCCTTTTATGTATAGTTAGTTAATGTCCCTAGTATTTTACAACTTTGCTGAAAATGAAGACGTGAATGAATTACTGATGAAAATCAAAGGGATCTTCTGTATTGACTAAACCTGCACATAAATAAAACAAAAATCCTCACAACCAAGGCAATAAACAATATTAGTAAAACAGAGAAATGGCAGGAATTGTTGAATAACTCATTATACATGGCCCCAAATCAACACTCTTCAAAACAGCAGTCAAGAAATCAAGTGAAACATTAAATTGGGAAGACCTGTGCTAAAGAGAAAGGGTGGCATCAAGATGCTCATGACCTAAACCACAGTATTGCCAGTCACTTCATGTTCATGTGATAGTTGGATATATAGTTGGATATCTAGGAGGGCTGTTCCTTGAAAAGAGATCTGATGCTTGGAAGGGTGGAGGGTCGGTGAAGGAGAGAAAGACCCTCAACCAGGTGTATTGACACAGTGACTGTAGCAATGGGCTCTTGTGTGTCAGAGAGTATGAGGATGGCACAAATTTAGAACCTGGTTCAGATCCACTGTTCATAAGGTCGTTATGAGTCGTACTTGAAGACACCTAACAACGACTACAAAAGCAACAACAAACCTTGGTATAATCAATAAAACACAATGTCTTCATATATTATGTCAACTGTCTAGCACAACTCTTAAAACAAATCCCAGTGAAACAAAAGGGGGCTGTATTTTGGGTACTATTGCCTTGTTTGGATATATGAAAAGTCTAATAAGCAGGTAAATTAAATAAGATAAAATGGAAAACTTATGAGTTGTAAAATGAATGGTGGATATAAAAATGGGAAAAACTTTCAGTACTGATTTGTAAAATAATTTTGGGTTATTTAGAGCCGATAAGTTATAATTAAAGAAACCATGTGACTTTGGGAGTGCAGTGCAAATTCTTACCACTAGGACATCAAAGTAAAGTACTTGTTGTTGTTGTTGTT
>NW_006399755.1:24403859-24412064 GCF_000299155.1 Elephantulus edwardii
CACTCCTGCTTCCAAGCTTTTGGCAGCTCTACCAAACACTGTCCACCATGGGTAATCATTATCACTTTTGGCACATCAGATTAAATAAAAAGAGGATAGATTTTTGCATGTGATTTTTTTTAAGGGCCTGAATACTATTCCAAACTACTTTTCTAGTCACAACTGCTGAGGATTTGGTTTGTCTGTTTTTTTTTCAATGAGGAATAACTATAATAATAGAAAAATTAAGCAATTTTTTCCAGCAGAAAAATGATTATCTGTCATAATGCATATGAAGATAATAGCTTATTTCAATATTGGACAATTTCAAATGAACCATTTTCTGATAGAAATTGAATTATTCTATTTTTGCACATATATTCTGTGTTATCTGTGGGAATAAAAAAATCTATCATTTTTTTATTTTGTTTATTCTGCTACTGACTAAATCTTTTTTATTATAGTATGCTAAACTCTAATATCTACATTTATAATACATTCAAAAAGTTTTGCTTTACATTTCTAAAGTCAGATAGATATAGAAAAAGTTTTAGAGGTGGCACTACAGATATCAGTTTAAAAAGTAATGGGCTTAAATGAGCATAATCTTAGCACAGGATGGTACTAAAGCTTCATTTATACATTTTCATTGCAAGTAGATAGCTAATACATATGTGAAAGACTGCTGACCTAATTTCAATATATTGCATACCTTATTACCTAAGTAAACTTCAAAAATTCTCAAAAAGCAATTTATAGAAAAGATAAGCGTGTTTTCCTTAAGGTGACACTTTTCATTTTAAAGCCTAAAATCCCAGAACAATTTTACTGCAAAACCACATGTAAGGTTTAGTTGATACAGTGTTTTCCTAGGTGAACTCAGTCCATGAGGATAAATACTGTAAAAATAGAAGGATAACTAGTACAATGTGTAGGGGGACACAAGAGGGAAAAGGGTGGGAGCAGAAGGGTAAAGGTGGGGAGGTGGGGAATTACAGTCTCACAATTCGGTGTGTGGAGGCAGGGGTTTAAAAAAAATAGGGAAATTCCTGCAGGGACCTAAAAGAGATGGTGTAATTGTGGGAATGGCTCGATGGTGATTAACTTTATAAAACAAAATGTATGAAAATGATTATTTTAGGGATAACATCAATGAAGGAAAATATTAAAAGCACACCAAAGTATTCTTACTATGGACATGAATGAAACACAATGTATATGAATAATTACATCCACACCAATAAAAAAAATTAAAGTTATGATTCTAGTGTGACAAAATATATCTTGAAAATAAAAAGACAAATTAACAAAAATGTGATGATTTACATTGAACTTTTTTATAGACATTGTTTCATTCATGTATATTATGTTTTATATACAATTATGTACATACATAAATCATTCATTTATATGGTTTTTCTCAATTAGTTTGCATTAGATTAGATGGGAGCAATTCACACAGTCCCTGAACCAAAATGAATTGGGCGACACTGAAATACTTCAGGAACTAAAAATCTTATAGCTACTCTGGGATATTTCAAGTCCTTCAAACGTACCGAGATGTGTTTATACTTATTTTTTGCAAAACTTTCTGTTTTGGATTTTCCCCATATCTCCTTATCATCCTAACTAGCTAGCATGTGGCAGCTCTAAATATCCTAAAGCTTCTTAGCATCCACAACACCTTGTCTTAAGAGAGCTCAGAAGATAGGAGCTTATCTGATTTTTAAAACAACCTTAAAAAGATGAAAACTAAAACTTTTCAAAATAAAGCACCTGGAGTGAAAAGAATTATTTTATTATGTAAAATACAAGACTGAAAGAGAATTTTAATACTTTAAATGGACTTCAAATAAATACATAACATTTATATAAATGAAAGGAGTAACAGTACAAGTGGTGTTCAGAATTTGTTAATTTAGAAATTTTTACTAACATTTTTAATAGAAAAAAATAGCTAAACAAGATATTACTATGGAAACAACTGAATCTAGAGGTCTTTTATATGTTTATTTTTAGAAAGTTTTAATTAACTTATTAACTAATTTAAGATGTAAATAGTATTTTATACCAGTGATCCCCTTTGGTTAATTTCCACAAACCTTAAAATGTACCAAAGAACTATTCAGAAAAAATATTTTTCTCCCAACAGAAGTTACCACACAATGAATCATTACACCTACTGGGTGTGAAAAACCTATGAACTTCGGTCCAGTCACTCCAGACTCCTGGGCCATGCCGTCTTATAGCCTTAACCTTCATCTCGTATAGGGTCCAAGGAAACAGCTCTAGTTCCAAGAATGTAGTTAAGACCGTCTCAGCACCCTGATAAATGCCAAATGATAAATGTTAATTTTAAAGCATCAGACCCCCAAGTTAATGTTAACTATAGACTGAACTGTTTACTATTAACATAAGAATTTTGTTACCTTGAATTGATGACAAAGACATACATTTATTATTTTTCTATAAAAGAAAGAATAACTAATCCCATTTGGGAGTACTTGTTTCATGGTTATGTTATTGAGGCCATATCAATATCAGGTGTTCATTAACCCAAGTAACAAAACGATCACATTAAGTATAGAGAAGAAAGTAGAGATGAGGAAGATGGATGTCAGACTACATTAAGTTCACCAATGAACCTAATTATAGATACTGAAAAGAAACAAGAAACTTCCACCAGTCAATAGAGGGTCAAAGCTTTTCCCTAAAGCCTATGTCCTGAATTTGAACTTGTAGTTGCAAATTATTGTTTATTGATGAGTATAGTAATTTGTACATACATCATGCTTGGGAGGGTGGAGGGAGGGCGCAGGAGGGGAAGGCCCTCTATGAGATGGATTGATTTGGTGACTGGGGTAATCGGGATGGGAGTGTCAGAGACAGTGCGATTGGTACAGGACAGAGCAGAGTTTAGGGCTGTTGTACATAGGGTTGCTATGAGTCGCAAGCGACACGATGGCACATAATAACAACAACAACATAGTAATTTAAGTTTGCTAAAGCTATCCACTTACTGTTTCTAGGTGCCGTCAGTGCACTTCAAGTCATGGTGATCCTGTGAACAAGAGATTTGAACCTTGTCCTACCTTGTATCATCCTCATAATCTCTGACACGCTCCAGACAATTGATACAAACATTGTGCCTTCTCTTTATCTGACCCGTCACCTTTCCCATCATGTCTACTTTTTACAAGGACAGACCCTCTGGACAACATGCCTAAAGTGTGTGAGGTCACCACCCTTGACTCTAGGAAGCCCCCTAGTTGCACTTCTTTGTGGGCACAGCTACACTCGTGGTTCTGTCTTTCTCTTAAAATCACCAGATAATTAGGATAGGGTTCTTTATCAAAATTTATCATAAGCAAGTCTCAATAAATTTAAAGGGATTTTAGAATATTGGGAGTGTAGTGGAATTACTCCATAGTGAAATTAAACCCAAACCAATTAAAAAAATTGCAAATTTATCAATTAACTAGCTGATATTCCCAAGTAACAAAATCACAATGACAATATAAATGAAAATATTTTAACTGAATGGTAAGAATTGTATGGCCTCTCCATATTTGAAGGTTATAACTATCGTCAGTGAGAATTTTGCAGTTTCTGACACAATCTATAATATAGAGTGAAAAAAATGGTCAGAAGTACACAGAGATATAACAATGTATAATCCTAGGTGATTAAAACCATGTGCCTTTTGGTTGGCAGTATATTGCCTTACCATTAAACCAGAGATCCACAGAGGAAAGTACAGATAATGATCAATAGAACCTAGGAATAAGCTACAGTGCAGGAATTAAAATAGCATTTTAAAGAGAAGAAATAGGCTTTTCATAAAATTCTTAAAGCTTTCATAAAATAATGACTAGCAAATAATTAGTAAATAAATAAATGTCATTTTCTAAAAAAGCACTCAAAATGTATTTGCTGGTTTCTTTCTTACACTGTTAGGATCACATTCTGAAAATGCTGGACAATGCATAAAAAATATAAGGTCCAAATGTTGCATTCACAGCCAAGAGTAAAAAAAAAATATCTATTTAGCTATTACACACATTGTGATGTACAATTGACATTAGTGATGTGTGAGGGGGGAGCAGCTCTGGCTGCCCAAGTGAAGGTTTTGAACCAATTAAGGCTGGGCCATGACTCTCAATGGTTCCGTACTTCTACGGTGGTGTTAAGTTAGCAGTTATAAGTATGTCATTCAGTCATATACATTTGACATAAACTGGTAGATGTATAATTATAGAGTCATTCTTCATTTTGTCATCTAATGGAGTTAACGTCTATTTTTCACATAACGTCCAATTTAACATAACAACATGGTCAATGGAATGTAGCCATGCTGGTAAGTGAAGAGTTGTTTTTATGTGCCATCAAGTCTCCTGTGACTCATAGCACCCCTATGATCAACTGCTCTGAAACCTGCTCTATCCTGAGCTAACTGTAATGTCTCTGACACACATACCTCCATTACCCCAGTCATGGAATGAATCCACCTCAGGGAAGAGTGACTGTGTATAATCATAAATGTATATAATTATGATTAAATATACATTGTGTGTGGATTTTTATTTTTTCTTGATTATTATTAATCTAATGAAAATTTACAGGTATTTTGGATTTCCATTCATTCATTGTGGCAATTTTCTCCCTGCCCATCCCACCTCTCCAGTTCGTTCTTCTCTTTGAAAAGTAAAAGTAAAATTCTTTCCTTGTTATACAATCCCTCCCCCCAAATCCACTCCACTATGCAGCCTTCGTTCTGGACTCATGTCATGACGATAATATTTAATCATATATACCTTTTAAACAGTTCTCTCTCTTCATCTGTTTCAATGCAGTATACATAGTTTATCCCATCAGTCTCCCCCCCACCTCGACCCCTATGACAGTCCTGATTTACAACAGTGGCACCATGCAGTATTTGTAATTTCGTATTCTTAACTATTAGAAAAAGTAAAAATGTATCTGTTAAATTTGAAGAAAACATTTTCTGAAGCTCAAAATTACACATGAAATATTAATTATTTGTCACTTGCAAGTCAGATATATGTTAATTTGTTGGTTTTTTTAAGTATATGAAAGAGCATCAATTCTTCTTCTATCCTCCTTGGTCATTGTCCAACTCTCTGATGCATAACAGGTGATTGCGAAGGCCATGGCCTGTATCAGATGCACCTTAGTCTCCAGAGAGACACCACTGCTCTTCAGCACTTTGGAGAGGTCCCTAACAGCAGACTTTCCCATGGCAAAGCGCCTTTTAATTTCCTGGCTGCTGGTGCCAAGACTGTTGACTATGGAGCCAAGCAAACTAAAGCTGTGTGCAATCTCAATCTCTTCACCATCCATCCTGATGCTGCCAATTGGTCCAGTGGTGAGAATCTTTGCCTTCTTGACATTGACCCTCAATCCATATTTTAGGCTGTGGTCCTTGACACTCTGCAGCAGGCGCTTCAGGTCCTCTTCAGTTTCAGCAAGCAGGGTTGTGTCATCCGCATAACGCAGATTGTTGATAAATCGTCCACCAATCCTGACCCCACATTTCTCCTCATAGAGCCCAGCCTCCCGGATAATCTGTTCTGCATATAGGTTGAAGAGGTATGGAGATAGGATGCATCCCTGGCGTACGCCCTTCCCAATTTTGAACCATGCAGTGTTCCCTTGCTCTGTTCTGACAACTGCCTCCTGGTCCAAGTAAAAGTTTTGCATTAGAACGATCAAGTGTTCTGGGATTCCCATTCTTCTCAGAGTCAGCCATAGTTTGTTATGATCTACACAGTCAAATGCCTTTGCATAGTCAATGAAACACAGATAGACATTCCTCTGATATTCCCTGCTTTCAGCCAAGATCCATCTAACATCAGCTACAATATCTCTTCGCAATCACCTGTTATGCATCAGAGAGTTGGACAATGACCAAGGAGGATAGAAGGAGAATTGATGCCTTTGAGCTGTGGTGCTGGAGAAGAGTATTGAGAATACCATGGACTGCTAGGAAAACAAATAGATTTGTCCTGGAGAGGGTTAAACCAGGTGGCTCCTTGGAGGCAAGGATTCTGAGGCTCCGTCTAACTTACTTTGGACATGTAGTAAGGAGAGACCGGTCCTTGGAGAGGGACATCATGCTTGGGAGGGTGGAGGGACGGCGCAGGAGAGGAAGGCCCTCTATGAGGTGGATTGATTCAGTGACTGGGATAATTGGGATGGGAGTGTCAGAGACAGTGCAATTGGCACAGGACAGAGCGGAGTTTAGGGCTGTTGTACATAGGGTCGCTATGAGTCGCAGGCGACTCGACGGCACATAACAACAACAACATGAAAGAGCAAGCAACTCAATAGTGAAAACCATTGTTTTTGAAGGTTTTCACTACACTTTTTTTGCACATGCTAAAACTTAAACAAAGGAATGTTGTTTTTACCGTAGAGTCAGAACAAACCCATAGCTGACCTTTTGATGGGTTTTCAGAGGCAGTTACTTTCATAGGCGGAATTGTTTTTGTTGTGGATTGTCAATGAGTTGAGCACAACTCATAGAGACCCTATGAACAAAAGGCTTGAAGCCCCTCTACAACTATTGGCATTTATAGAAGTTTATAGGGTTTCCAGAGGCATGTTATTTAGAAAGTAGATTCCACTCAGCAGCCTATATTTATCCGTATTTTCTAATTGTCTCTGAATTAGATAATGGTTGTTGTTATGTATGCAGTGGGAACCCACTAATAATAGCTCCCCCAGAGCCTGTAATTCACATGACAGAGGACTGCCTACCTTTCTCCTGAGAAGCAGCTGGTGAATTTGAACATTTTGCCTTTGAATCAGTAGGGCAGCTTCTTACTACTAAACCACCAGAGCTCCCTAATTACACATTCTATTTTCTTAACGTACTTTGTAAAAGATGTAGCAATGTTGCTCATGTGGTCATTTTTAATTCTAGTCTTGAATCAAACCCACAGGCATGGTACTTAATAATTACAGCCCCTTCTCAAGAAGGATTAGGCACACTTGGCATACAGAGGGAAATTCTACAGGACTTTATAAAGTCTCATCTATACTTTAACTGCTTCCAACACTGAATTTTATTTACCGTAATGTACTTACATCAATTATAGTTGTTGGAGTTAACACAAAAAATGACACTTGATATTCAAGTTCAAATGGAAATGATGGTGGTCTGACCCAAGAAACCTTTACTTTACCACTGTCTGTGATTTCCGTATGCACATCTGAAGGTGGGTCAGGCTTAACTTGAGGGGGTAAAAAGAATATTTTTAAATCAAGCAATTTTTCTTATAATCATAACAGTAAAATAAAGTCACAATTAATTTTCAGTACATCCTCTCCTTACATCTATGAATTTAAAAGAATGCAAAATATTCATCACCATTATTGCTAAATGATAAGTCAATTTAATTTACACTTTGTGATTTTCTATTAACAAGGTTATTACAGTAAACAGGAATTTTATGTATATCACACAGGAGGAGATTTCCCATCCTTAGCTAGTGTAAGTAGCAGTTGGTGGATTTGAACAGTGGCCTTTGTGATTACAGTGCAACTTTTTAAATTTATGTGGGATGTATTGGAGAGGAAGGTGCCAGATGAGAGTGATTGATACAGTAACTGGGGCAATGGGGGTTGGTGTGTTGAAATTGGTGAGACTGGCTCAGGACAGGGCAATGTTCAGAGCTGCTATGGGTTACAGGTGACTCAACGGCTCATAACAACAACAACAACAACAACAACAACATAGTAGATATATTTCATAATCTATATTTCAAGAATTTAAATCCATTTTTCTCTCCCTTTAAGTCAAAACTTAGTTTTACTTTATGTGACATATTACAAATATTACCATACATTAAAGAAACTAAACATTAAAGCCTATAAATACTAGGTAAAATTTATGGTAACTACCAGTAATTAGAGAAGGACATCATGGAAGAAGGATGGAGGGACAGTGAAGGAGAAGAAGACCTCAGATAAAATGGACTGAAGTGGTAACTGGGGCAATAGGACTAGGTGTGTCAAAGTCAAGGAGACTGGCTAAGGATAGAGCAGATTTCAGAGCTACTGTGCATAGGGTTGCTATAAATCATGAACAACTTGATGGCACATAACAACAACCAATATCAGTGACCAGCAACACAACAAAGACAGCAAACAGAAATCACAAAACTATAAAGTATATTACTTTTTTAAAAAATTTTTTATTTT
>NW_006399755.1:24412324-24424499 GCF_000299155.1 Elephantulus edwardii
ATTATATTGAGTGAAATATCTCAGTCACAAAAGGAAAAATACTGCATAGTGCCACTGTTGTAAAGTGGGACTGACATCGGAGCTGGGGGGACACTAAGAGGGTATACTTCATTGAAACAAATGACAAAAAGACAAGGTAATGATAGGCATGGTCCAATGGTGATTGGTGATTGATTTTAGGAAACAGTGCATGAAGATGATTGTTTAAAAAACTGTGAATGAAGAATAGTATGAAATACAGTGTACACTGAACTTTGTTAACAAACCAAGTCTCCCTCCCCCCCAAAAAAAACCCCAAAACTTGGTGTGTCATCTTTATATGGCCTGTTATGCCTGGAAATATATTTATGCATAATTGATTGGGGAACTTTGGTTGTATTGTGTATTACATATCATTGTGCTATTGTAAGAGTGAGTGATAGTATCTGCCAGTTGCTCCAGGGAGGACAATGAGGCAGTATGTTTCTATAAACATTTATAACATTGGAAACCCTAGGAAACAGTTATATTCTGTTCTATTTGATCATTATGAGTGAAAACTAAATTGATGGCAGTATTTTGTTTTTTATAAACCAGGTAATAGAGAAACTAATACATCTGTTGACTAGAATATACATAGGAACCCCTTGTGGCCTAGCAGATAAGCCACTATGCTATCAATCCAAAGGCATGTGCTTCAAATCCATCAAGGAGAAGGATAGGCAAATTCTACCAGTGTAATAGACTGTCTCTGAATAGCTGCTGGAAGGTCAGCTGTGAGGTGCTCTGACTCAATAGCACAAAACAGCGTAACACATATATTTTAAATTATATATTCAAGTTGGACAAAAAAAATTTGTGAATATCTATACTAGGAAGAGGGATTAGAAGCATTAGCTATTATTTAATTTTTTTCTTATACTCAAGTTTATAAATCATTTCATTATCTCCAGTTGTTTTTCTCTGCCCATTACTGTCCCTGCAGGAACTTGATTCACTTGGCATTGTTTCTCAAGCTCCTCAAGGATGTCTCAACCACAGAGACTCTAACAAACAGCTACTGAAAGAATAAATTCAAGCTATATAAGAAAACTTCTGATTTTCTTCATAAATGTAGATATATAGACGTATAATCTTATCCATTAGAAACTCAAGATTTTTAAAAATCAAACTATTTTCAAAAAAATAGAATTGTTTCTATTACTGATGCAGAGATATCTATGTTACTGTTAAATTACTCTAGAAGCTATTATTAATTCTCCCAAAGTTATCTGCTAACTAAAGTTATCCTCACACGTCATTGGCCAAATTAAGTAAGTTAACATAAATGTTTCTGAGCAGTTTTTAACCTCTTTGTGTTCTTACTGTTTATACCTATTATTTTTAATGCACAACTTACAGTTATGTTGGGGCTTAAATGAAATTGGAGGTGATTGGAAAATTACTCCACCAGCTGTGATTTCCAAAAGCACAACATAGATAGAGTTGAGGTTGGATGTTGACACAGGTATACGACAGTCACAACATTGAACAATATCACAGATGCACTGAACAGTCGTAAAATTGCTTTTTTGTGGGGGTAGAGATAAATCATCTAACGTTTCTGATCTACAATAGAAAAATGAGAGCAAAGAGTTAACAAAAATTTGTAATTTTTGAAAAGGTTTAAAAAGAACTCCAGTTCATATACATTGTGTTTCACAGTATCCTTCATTCACACTATGTTTCTTTCATACAATCATGCTGATTCATTCTATTTTAGAAAATTAATCAACACCGAACTATGCCCACCAATGTCCTGTCTTTCCAGATCCCTGCTGGATCTTTCCCATTTCCTTTACTCATCCCTCCCTCTATCTATCATTGTGCAACCCTATGATTATTGCCCCACCCATCATTACCTCTGCTCCTACTCTCCCAACCTTAGATCCTCATACACATCAGTTATCTTTCTATTTCTAAAACAACTGATTTTATACAGTACATATCCTTATGTAATGGAGTTAGTGCATTCAGCATAATGCTCTGTAGTCTCTCCCAAATTATATAGTAACTCAAAACCTACTACACAGCTCTAATAACCAAAACAGAAAGGTACTAGTACATCAACAGACGTATAGACAACTGGAATAGAATAGAAAACCTAGAAATTAATCCAATTATCTATTGTCAAGTGATATTTGTCAAGGAAACAAAATCTATCAAATAGGGAAATGGCAACCTCTTTAATAAATGGTGTGGGCAAAACTGAGCTACTACCTGCAGAAAGCTGAAGCAGGATGCACACCTCTCACCATATGCAAAAATAAAATTAACTTGGATAAGAGACAGAGGGATAAATCCCCAAACCATACAAATTATAAGAGATGAAGTAGGAGCAACTTGGTAGGCCTGACCCATGGTATAAATAGGCTTAAAAATATAACCAAAAATAAATAACCAAGAAAGATAAAAAGATGAATGGGACCTTCTAAAGATTAAATCTCTGTGTTCATCAAGACTTTTTTCTAACAGGATGTAAAGAAAGCCTACTAACTAGAAAAAAAATTTGGCAATTCCATCTCAGACAAAGGCATCATAACAGATGTTTACAGAGAACTACTACTACTACTGGGGTTTCTGAAGAAAAAGACTAATCACAAACCTAAAAATTGGGCAAAATGTATGGAAAGGCCTTTCAGAGATAAAAATTCCAGATGGCCAACAGACACATGAAGAAATGCTCGAAATCACTGGCAATAGAGAGATGGGGTTGTGAAACAATGAAAGAATTTTTGTTTTACTTTTCCAAGAGGGTAGTGTACTAAGGGGGAGGGTTGGGAGGGGAGAAAAGTGTAACAATGAATGAATGGAAATTTAAAAATGTATTTAAATTTTGTAAATAAACTCGTAGAAAATTTAAAGAAAAATGGAAAGAAATTGTTTTCTTTTCTACTTGACCATCTAGAGCCCCTTAACTGAATTCGCAGTTTAGAACAAAAGCACGTCCATGTCTGCAATATTCTGCTACCTGACTGAATTAATAGAAGGAGGTAAGAAAGAAACTAATGGAGGACAATATTAATGCAAATGTAATCTACAAACTGCTCCCTAGAGATGTACATAGAAATAAAAAAAAATAGGGTACAGGGATGGGAAACAATTTATAACTCACTTTTGCTCGGGGAAGTTCTGGCATTGCAAAATGAAAGAAAATAAATACCTGAACACTTTGTATACTATAAATAGCCAAATTAATTATTTTATACTTACATAACATATAATGCATGGACCTTAAGGTCATCAGTCTTGAAAAAATTAAGTAACCCAACATAACAGATGAAAAATTCCATGTCCTTTTTCATCCAGTACTGTATTTTCCATTTTATACCTGAATTAATGATGATGATGAAATATTGATAGTTTGTCATTCAAAACACAAGAATAAAAACAGACTTAGTACCATGTTGATGTCCTATAAAGCAAACTGTACTTGGCAGAATAATAAATTTAACTCCTGATAAACTTTCAATTAACTAAGAAATTTTATATATAAAACTTTAAATTCTCTTAAAAATATACCTAGTAATCTTAATTTATACCTGAAATTAAAACGTTTTGCATCAGCATCACACATTCCCACTCCATTCTTCATAACTAAAGACAAGTTTAGCATATCAAGGCCCAGCCCAAGGGCCTCAACTTCTCAAGTTCATTCTTAGGATACTGAACAATTAATAAATTACAAAATTCCTTTATACTTTCAAATGTTACTTCATTTTCAGTCAAATTAAATAGCTATAAATACAATAATGGACATAATCTTACAATTGTTAACTGGTTTTAAAGTCTGAATTTACCCTATTCCTTTTTTTTCTTCACTGCTTGCAGTATACTGATAGGTTTCTTTTTATCTAATCAGTGATGCTCAATTTGGACTGATGTAGTCTTCCAGGCTAGGGAACACCTGAAAATGTCTGGGATACGTTTTGATTGTCACAAGTAGGAAAAATGCTGCCAGTGCTCAATGGGTAGATGCCACTGTTAAAACATCCTAAAATATTCAGAACAGTTCCTTACAACCAAGAATTATCAGGTCCAAAATGGCACTGCTGCTGAAGGTGATAAACTTCTATTAACCCTACTGAGCATGCTATATACTTAGGGAGTCTTGTAAGTTTCTTTATACTCCTAAACTGACTCTGCCCTATTTAAATTCTCCAAAGGTATTGTTGCTGTTGGTGTTGTTATGTGCTGTCGAGTCGCTTGCGACTCATAGCGACCCTATGTACAACAGCCCTAAACCCCACTCTATCCCGTGCCAATCGCACCGTCTCCAATACACCCATCCCAATTACCCCAGTCACTGAATCAACCTACCTCATAGAGGGCCTTCCCCTCTTGCGCTGTCCGTCCACCCTACCAAGCATGATGTCCCTCTACAAGGACCTGTCTGTCCCTCCTTGCAACATGTCCAAAGTATGTTGGACGGAACCTTAGAATTCTTGCCTCCAATTAGCAGCCCAGTTTGACCCTTTCCAGGATGAATCTGTCTGTTTTCCTAGTAGTCCATGGTACCCTCAACACTCTTCTCCAGCACCACAGCTCAAAGCTATAGGATATGATTTTTTGTTTAGATATTCAGATGTAATATTCCTGATTATACTAACTACGCACAGTATGCACTGTATTTTACAAAATTTCATTTTTAGTATGATCATATGATTGACCCTACTTTTATTGTCAATATAAGATGATGATATATGTTAAGATATGCATCTTTAACAAACTACTCCATTCACATAATTTTTGAAAGATCACAACACTACTCTATATGTTTTAAAATAATAATTAGTGCTTGGAACATTAAGTACTTACCTCTTTCTCTAAGAGCTTGTGAATTTATTTCATAATAAAACATCTCCTCAACTGCATGTTTAGAGCAGTTTTTATATGTCCTACTCCAAAAACAACAATGGGAAATTGTTTGGGAAGATAAATTAGAAAAGTAGGTAGCACTGGAATTAACAGTAGCTTCAACAACTGGTTTGTAATTTTCATTTAGACTTGAAGTGTTCTTTGACATTCTTTCAGAAGACGAAGGTAAGTCATAGGTTGTGTTTGGTAGCATGCAAGACATCTTAAATCTCCAGAAAGTATTCTGATATGAAATATTAAGTGCAGTTATTGTGTAAATGAACTCTGTTAAAATAATTTAGAAAATATAGAAATTAGTTAATAATTTAAAATAAAATGGAAAAATATCTGACCAAGTTAAATGCAGTTATTACATAAAAAACTGTTAACACATTAAAGGGACAAATAGATAAATAATCACTTTGGTGAAGTTGTAAGTAGGAATATATGAAAATTAATTATATTGTACTAAAAACAAAAATAAAACATTTCCAACTCACTGCTATCCAGTCAATTCCAATTTGTAGCTGACCCTCAGCAGTTTTTCAGAAGTTATAAATCACATAGGTGGAAACTGTCCATCTTTCAACCACTGATCATCTGGTGCATTCAAACATCCAGAGAGGCTCTAGCTTGTAACTCCCTGTGAACTATGTCACCAGGGCTTTCACATTGTACTTGGTAGTGATTGCTTACTTTCTAATCATCCAAACTATGCCTAAAGCATAGCTCTGTGCTTCCACTTTACAAGGTGGTTTTATACTTGAAAGAATACATTTCTTTTATAGGAATAAATTCACTTTCTGATATCCTTTTCTAGAAATTATCACTTTCTTTTCCACATCAATTTAATATTTTATTTATTTATATTTTAAGGACAATAAATTATGGTTAAATATTTTCCTTTTTAAAAACAGTTATTTTGATGAGTGAAGGGGTGGAGGAAATGGGAAAGACCCATTGTGAAGAACAATGCATATCAATTTTGTAAATAAACCAGTGTGCTGCTGCTGCTGCTGTTGTTGTTATGTGTCCTCGAGTTGCTTGCAAATAGCCACCCTATGTACAATAGCCCGAAACCCTTCTCTAACCTTTGCCAATCTTATTGTCTCTGACACACTTATCCCTATTATAACAGTAATGCAAATAATCCATCTCATCACGGGTCTTCCTCTCCTGAGCTGTCCCTCCACCCTCCCAAGAATGACATCCTTCTCCAAAAGCAGATAGATCCCGCCTTGCAACATGTTCAAAGAATGTCAGACAGAGCATAAGAATCCTTGCCTCCTCCAAGAAGCAGCAGCCTTGTTTCACCTTCTCCAGGACGAACTTCTTTTTTCTCCTAGCGGTCCATGGTATATTCAATATTCTTGTCCAGAACCGAAGCTCAAGGCATCAACTCTCCTATTATCCCTAGTCATTGTTCAGCTCTCTGATACATAGCAAGAAATGTTAAAGACCACGGCCTTTATCAGGTGCACCTTTCTCTGCAGACTAACATCATTGCTCCTCATTACATTGGTGAGGTCTCAACAGCATAGTTTCCCAATGTAATTTGTCTTTTAATTTTCTGGCTGGTGATGCCAATACCAAGAGTGTGGATTGTAGAGCCAAGTAAATTAAAGTTGTCAAGAATATCAATCTCTTCATCATCCATTATGATGCTGCCAATCAGCCCAGAGGTGAGAACCTTTGTTTTCTTGACATTGAGCTTTAATTAATATTGAAGGCTGTAGTCCTTGACCCTCTTCAGGAAGCGCTTCAGATTCTCCTCAGTTTCACCAAGCAGGGTTGTGTCATCTGCATAACGCAGATTGTTTATGAGTATTCCTCCATTCCTGATGCCACACTTAGCCTCAAGGAGCCCAGCCTCCCAGAAAAACTGTTCTACATATTTATTGAAAAGGTATGGAGATAAAGACACATTCCTGGCATATACTCTTCCCAATTTTGAACCATTCAGTGTTTCCTTGATCTGTTCTGAAGACCGCCTCTTGGTCCAAGTATAGGTTTTGCACTAGCACAATCAAGTGTTCTGGGATTCCTATTCTTCTCAGGGTCAGCTTCTGTTTGTTGTGATCTACACAGTATAATGTCTTTGCATAGTAAATGAAACACAGATGGAAATTCCTCTGGTATTCTCTGCTTTCAGTCAAGATCCATCTGACATTAATTATAATATCCCTACTGCCACGGCCACTTCTAAATCCAGCCTGCACTCCAAGCACTTCTCTGTTCCAGTCGTTTTGGGATAATCTTCAACAGAATCTTGCTTGCATGTGACATCAATGATATTGTTTGATAATTTCCACACTCTGTTGAATCACCTTTTTTGGAATGGGAAGAAATACAGATCTCTTCCAGTCAGTAGACCAGATGGTTGTCCTCCAGATTTCTTGGCAAACTTTGTGAGAACATCCAAGGAACCATCTTTTTTGGGTGAAATATGTCAATCACTATGCAATCAATTCCTTGGGCCTTATTTTTACCAGTTTTTTCAGAGCAGCTTGAACATCCTCCTTCATCACCACAGGCTCTTATTCATATGTTTTCTTCATGAAATTCTTCTGTGCCCACCAATTCCTTCCAGTACAATGGCTCTGTATACTCTTTCTATCTTCTTTTAAAGCTCCTTGGATCATTTAAGACGCTACCAAAAGCATTCTTAAGTGTTAAAATTCAAGGTTTGCATGTTTTCTTCAGTGTCTTCAGCTTAAGAAATGCTGAGTGAGTTCAGCACTTTTTTTTTTAATGGAAGAACTGTGTATTAATTCACTGCACAACAGGCACATATATAAAAAAGTGCTAGGTTTGAATTCTGATGGAAAATTGGAAAGAAAATGGTTGAGCTCACGAGTTCAGCACTTTTGATTTTCTGACTCCAGCTCCTCACATATTTCATGGTCATATTTTAATTGGTCTTCCCGTGAAGCCCTCTGGAATCTTCTGTTCAGCTTTTTAATATCCTGATTTTTTCCCTTTTGTTTCGACTTCTTGGCACTCCACTGCGATATTTTGTTTCTTCTGACAGCCATCTTGGTCTTTTCTTCCCCCTCTGTCTTTGTAATGACCCTTTGCATTTTTCCTCGATGATATACTTGATATCCTCCCACAGCTAATCTGGTCTTTGCTCATTAAGGTACAAGGCCTCGAACATTTTCTTGAGATGGATTTGAAATTCAGATGGGATAGAGTCAAGATCAAATTTTGGTTCCTGTGGACTTGATTTAATTTTCCTCAGCTTTAGATTGAACTTGTGTATGAATAGTTGGTGATATGTTTCATAATCAGCACATGGCCTAGTTTTCAGAGCTGATATTGAGCTTGTCCAGGGATTCTTTCTACAGATATGATCGATCTGATTTCTATGCATACCATCAGGTGAAATCCATGTATATAATCTGTGTGCATGTTTCTTATAAAATGTATTTGCAATGAATAAGTCATTGTGCAAAATTCTGTCATTCTATCTCTGGCTTCATGTCTGTCACCAAGTCCATGTTTTCCAACTGCTGATCCAATATAAAGTAAAAATTTAAAACAAAACAAAAGCCATAACTATTTTAACTAACTTCCAGTACAAATGGGGAGAATTACAATGAGCAATTACATAAGTAAATACAAAGTGGTGTGTAAGTATTTTAACATATAGTGTTAAAATGTAAAGATGGTTTCCTACTTTTTTATGTGTGAGGTGCTATAGAAGTTATTTTTTGTATTTAACTTATTATTATTATTATTATTATTCATTTTAATGAAAATTTAGAGACTTTAGATTTCCATTCATTCATTGTTGCACTTTTCTCCCTGCCCACCCCTCTCCCCTAGTTCACTCTTCTCTTTGAAAAGTAAAAAACAAACAAACAAACAAACAAACAAACACACACACAAAACAAAACACTACAAGATAAAGGTAAATGATCCAATAGAAAAATGGGCACAGGGTATAAACAGACACTTCACCAAAGAAGACATTCAGATGGCTAACAAGCACATGAAGAAATGTTCAAAATCCCTAGCTCTAAGAGAGATGCAAATTAAAACAACTATGAGATATCATCTCATCCCAGTCAGAATAGCAAAATTTAACAGAACAGCAAGCAACAAATGCTGGCGAGGCTGTGGAGAAACAGGAACCCTTATTCAATGTTGGTGGGAGTCTAAAATTATGTAACCACTGTGAAAGGCAGTATGGTGCTTTCTTAAAAGGTTGGCCCAACAATTTCACTACTGGGAATATACGCCAAAGGGACCATAACTGCCATCCAAGCAGATATATGCAGACCCATGTTTATTGAGGCTTTGTTCACAATAACAAGGAGATGGAAACAACCTAACTGCCCATCAACAAATGAATGGATAGAGAAGCTCTGGTATATCACACAATGGAATACTACACTGCATTGAAAAACAAGGAACTCATGCATTATTATTCAAAATGGTTGACTCTGGAGGACATTATGCTGAGTGAAGTATCTCAGTCACAAAATGACACACACTGCATGGTGCCACTGTTGTTAAACAGGACTGACATCGGGGTTGGGGGGAGACTGAGAAAGATGGCTTCAATAATGTATACTTCATTGAAATAGATGAGAGAGAAAACTGTTTTAAAGGGATATGTGATTAGGTATTTTTGCCATGACAGGAGTCCAGAGCGAAGGCTGCATAGTGGAGTGGACCTAAGGGAGTGTTTATAAAACAATGAAAGAATTTTTCTTTTACTTTTCAAAGAGTATAGTGTACTAAGTGGGGAGGGTTGGAAGAAGAGAAAAGTGCAACAATGAATGAAAGGGAGGGATGGACTGCTTTATGTGGGGGGGGGAGAAAAAGAAAAGTAAAAAAAAACCTCTTCCATTGTTATACAGTCCCTTCCTCCAAGTCCACTCCACTATGCAGACTTTGTTCTGGACAATATAGCACCTAATCATATGTCTATTTTTAATTTTTTATTATGATTGGGGTAAAACATTCCAGAACAAATTAGGTTTTCATTCAACAATTCAAATATATTTCATTTTGTGACATTGATTGCCATGCCCACAATGTAAGATCATTTTTGTCATTTCCTTCTTTCTATCTGTCCTTCTTTCCTTCCTACTTTCTGAACTTTGTTCATGGGCAAATGCTGTCCCTTAGGTCTTCTATGGTTGATTGATGTAAGAAGATCAAACCCCCTGGAATTATTGTTTGTCTTTATAAGCTTGTCTTTGGTTGAAAGCTGATCTAAAAGAACAATTCAGTTCCTGGCCACAGTCTTGAGAGTTCCAAGTGTTAAGACTATTTTCTCAAAATTATTTTAGAAAGACTTGCCTGTCAGTGTCAGTGGAGGTAGATAATCTTCTCAATCTACCCATGATCTTCTAGATAATGTAACATCACATAGACATATCCTTAACTAACTCTCCAAAAATACAATACACATACAACAAAATTCTCATTGAAAATTTCTATTACTTATTAAAGACTATTATTATAGAATTCTTCTCTGTTGTATAGCTCTGACCTATCCACTTGCGATACAGAGGTAACTTTTGGTTACTGTGAAGCTGAACACTGTGACACTGGTGTGTCAAATGCAAGAATGGCTATTCATGGTGGACAGTGTTTGGTGGAGCTACCCTACTAAAACAAGCTTGGAAGCAGGAGCACTTAAGAAATACCTTACTTCCAGAAAACCTAGAAATGTGGGAAAAGGATGAAAGGTGTACACGTTTCCAGGTCTTGGTTCTTAGAGTCACTTTGAGTCACCTACAACTCAACAGCACTTAATAACAACAAAAACATTATTATAGAAAAAATTAATATTTATATAATCATGTGTATAGTCTTCAAGCTTATAAATGTATAATGATGGTAAAATTATCTTAGTTCTTTTTGACAAATAATTCTCCACTATGTTTTTTACAGGTGACTTGGATAAACCAAACCCTGAAAAACTAAATGCTAATAACTCAATTATACCTCAACGTCCATGAAAAACAGATCCACACAGTGCCCTTTCCTGTACCATCCTCACAATCTCCACCTTTTTCATTCTCATTGTTGCCATTATTGTGTCAATACATCTTGTTAAGGGTCTTCCTATCTTCTACTGACACTTTACATTTCCCAGAATGCTTTTTTTCCAAGGACTTGTCTTTCTTAACATATGCAAAGTATATTCTTTCTGATACCATGCCCAAAGTATGTGAAATGAAGTTCTACTACTCTTGTCTCTAAGGAGAACTCTAGTTTTACTTTTTGATTGGCAGGTTTGTTTGTTCTTTTGACTATCCATGGTAAATTCAATAGTCTTCTCTAAAATCCCCATTCAGAGGCATCAATTTTCTTCAATCTCCTTAATTCATAATCTAATTTATCGATGCACTAGAAACAACTGAAAATACCATGTCTTGGGTCAGAAACACCTTAGTCTTATAACTGCCATCCTTGTTCTTTAGCACTTCAGAGATTTTTGACAGCAAATTTTCCCAGCGTAACTGAAATAGTTTTTAATTGTGTATCCATATAAGGTGACATCCTTGATGACTTCAAATTTTGGTCCACCTATTATTGTGCTGTCTATTGATCCAAATGTATTTTTTTATTTTTTAATGTTAAAGTATAATCCAAATTGATGATGATAGTATTCGTGATTTGACTCAAAAGCAATAAATGTTAAATAAAATTGAAATGTGAGGCCATATTTTCTTATCTGGTAGGGCACAGAAAGTACGGAATGACAATAAAGATCCTTGCCAGAAATTCAATTGACTGCAAACTGGACAAAAGTATATGGAAGACATTTCACAAAATCAAAGTTTTAAATGTGTGTACACAATATAGATATTGTTCTTCAGAAATTAATCTACTGTAATATTCACCCAAAGAGAAAAAGGATAAATGATTTTTCAAACAATATTGCTTGTTAGAGCAAAGTAAATGTTTATAAAGATAATTTGGTCAATGAAACTACTAATTTAAGATACAGTGACAAAACAAAAACCTTGTCATCAAGTCGTAACCAATGCAATGCAAACTCTCTAGCCAGTTTTCACACACTGCAAATCAAGTAAATTGAGATCTCTCATCTTTCTCCTGTGGAGCAGCTAAAGAACACTATAATGCAGCAGCCATGAAACAAGTAAATCAATAAATATAGAAAAAAATAGCTGTCATAGGAAAGTGCATGAATGGAAACAGGGAACCTAAGGAGAAAGCTAAAGAAAGCTATTACTTTGAGGGGAATGCAAACAAAGTCAGGAAACAAAATATCTATATGTTTTTAAATTGTAAATGAATATACAAATTTTTACCT
>NW_006399755.1:24424599-24425330 GCF_000299155.1 Elephantulus edwardii
CTATTACTTTGAGGGGAATGCAAACAAAGTCAGGAAACAAAATATCTATATGTTATTAAATTGTAAATGAATATACAAATTTTTACCTAAATGAAAATTAACAAAATAAATAGCTATTTTGAGAAATTTAAGATTGTTAGGTGTGAAAAAGCACAATGCAGAATTGTGTCTGTGTGTTTGTCTAGTACAATTGATAATTCTGAAAGGGTATATATAGTATTGATTTGTTTCCAAGAAAGTGAAAAGAGTTTATTTCACACTGATTCCTGAGGACTAGGAAAAGATCTTCATGGGCACAGGTTGTTGGATGGCTTTTTGTTGTTGTTGTTCAGTTTTCACTAGATGAGAAGAATTCCAAAATGAGAATGGGAAATTCTGTTAACCAATAAAGGAAAGGATTTTTCTAAGGATAAAATATCTATCTTGAATAGACATTAAAATGGCAAATAACTTACCGCAAAGCAATACCAACACACAGAATTTGTGACAATTCATCTTACTGCAAAGAAGTAGACCTGAAAAACAGTAAAGTTAAAACAATAACTAGAGCAAAGACATTTTTTTAATTATGAAACCAACCCCACTCTTTCTCACCTTTTCATCCCCAGCATAGTAAATCATATAATCATCTGATTCAAAATGTCCCATGCCAAGCCATCTCATTTCACCAATATCTAGTATGTCAATATTTATGCATTCCATTTCTTTCTTAACAATGTCCAATTTTCCTA
>NW_006399755.1:24428365-24437981 GCF_000299155.1 Elephantulus edwardii
ATAATAATATAGTAATATTTCTTTATGGTACAGAAATCCTGGAAAGATAATTAAGGCTGAATTTTCACATAAACAAAAATTCTCACAATATTGATTAAATGCATAACAGCGAATCTAACATTATATTCTTCATACCTTTCTTGCTCACTTTTAAATGCCTCTTATTTTCTAAAGGCTTTATCTTTGCCATAATACTATAAAGCTGAACATTGTAGTATAGGTAGTAATTACACATTTATATCCAATAAACACGAGAGAGGGTCAGCTACAGGTTGGCTCTGACTCAATAGTACACAACAACATGGTGTATATTCAATAAATAGGAGAGATATCTCCAATGTGATTTTAAATTCCTTGCTCATATAAAGGTTATATTAATGTTACATTGGAGAGTAATTAGAACAATCCAATTTAATCTTCTGGCTTAACAGATCCAAATTAGAATGTTATCAACAACAGTTACCATAAATTCTCTTCTATTTTCAACATATCATGAATAAGATTATTTGTACAACTACGTCATGGATAAGATTTGTAACATAACTTTAATATTTTAAGTTTAGCTTTGTAATGAAATATTAAAGCATTCTGAGGTTCCTGTTTTTGCTTTAGCTCAAATGGAAATGTGATTTTCAACACTGAGGTAAACTCAGGTAAGAAGCCCTGAACTGGCATCAGGAGACTAGGAACAGTCCATCCTTTCTCACTAACTAATCAGCAGGGGAACTGAAGACATCAACATTATAAACCTCAAGTCCCTCATCTACAAATCAGATCATTTGGTGATATCTATAATCCTTTCAGAGGTGCCTATGATTGTACATAGATTGTTGTTGCTAGGTGCCATTGAATTGATTACAACTGAGAGCAGCCCTATGATCAAAAGATGTGAACCCTGTTTAATTCTGCATTTTCATAGGGTTTTCAAAGGTCCGTCACTTAAGAAGTGGATGTCAATCCTGTTTTCTAGTCTATCTTAATCTGGGATATCTACCAAAAACCTGTCCACCATGGATAAATCTTATGGTATTTGACACACCAGTGGCAAAGCTTTTATTATCACAACAATCCCAAGTTCTCTCAGTACAGCCAACTGACTGGATCCCTAGAACAACGTTCTCCAAAACACAATTAGCATTTGATTGTTAATGAAATTAAAAAAAACCCCAACTAAAACAGTTTATACTTGATTTCAAATTAAATCAAAACAATCTACCCTCCAGAACCCAACTGCTTCACCAGACTCTCTATTATTACTATTACAGAGATTTGCCACATGCAAACATACACAAAAACCAAATTATAAAATATAGAGAACATGTCTCACTATTCTTATCTGAGAAGTGGCACTATGTGTTGAATGAATAGAAAAATAGAAATACACACTTGTTTTAATGTATAAATGATGGGCGTGGGGGCAGAATGAAGGAGCAAAAACATTCCACAAAAGTGTAAATTTGCTTTTCATACTACAAGTTTTTAATGAGTAATTAAATCCTTTTCATAAAGGGGTATGTATCTGTTGGCCTAGTAGGTAGGGAGCTGTGTGGACAATCAGAAGGCATACAGTTCAAATCCACCAGCTGCTTCACAGAAGCACTGTCATTATTCTCCTGTGTGATTAAACTACCTCTGAAAGCCCACAGAGGGTCAGCTTTGAGTTAGTTCAGACTTAGATGTATATGGCAACAACAACAATACATAATGAATAATATCACAATATTTCTTTAAGGTTTATAGAAAATGTATTCTGTTTGGAATTCTTATTATCTGATCATACTAAATGTGCACAAATTTCCTCTGATTTTTTTATATTGTCTGTTTTTTCTCTGATATTTTCTAAATAAAATAGACCCAAGGGCAAATTTCTTAATCGTGCATCATTGATACAACATATCACTAAACTAAGGATTTTGATTGAACTGACTATACCTAGCGATTAATCCCAACAACTGATGTACTCTTAACTTAATTGATCTATTAAGTGCCCAAATGGATCCGTTGTTTTCCTTGCATAATATAACCATTCTTTTTGATAATTTATTTCTTGCAGTAAAGTTTTACTTTTGTGTAACAAAGAAACAATCATCAATATTCAAAGGGCACAGATCAACCTTGAAAGGATTGAAAAGGGGTACTTTAAATAGGTGCAAAGAGAATAATATTTATATAAACTCTAAATTTTTGTAGCAAGAGATTTACAAAGTAAATAGAATACAAAAAATTATGAAAAATGTAAAACTATGAAAACAAAGATTCAAATGGAAATTCACTGATAGATGACCAAATAAAGTCTAACAGACAAAATATATAACACTGGGTTGAATTCATTTTCTTGATGAGCCACAAATTTGCTTTAGGCTTTTAGGTTTTGTTTTTGGTAAAATAGTTGAATTGTAAATGCAGACTTTTTAAAGTAACATAAAATCATCCACTTAGGGAGAAATTTATAAATACTCTTGTGACTAACATAAAAAAGAAAAAAAATTAATTGTTTCCTGGTTCTCTTCATAAGAAGTCATTGCCTCATATTCACATGAAATGATGCCTTTGAATTACAGAGCAGAGTATTGAATACCCATGGAATGCCAAAAGAAGCAAGAAAACTGTCTTAGAAGAAGCACAACCAGGCGGATTCTTAGAGGCAAAGATGGTGAAAGTAAATCTGACATACTTCAGGCATGTTGTCAGGAGGTACTAGTCCTTAGAAAATGTCATCATTCTTAGAAATTTGAGGGTCACCAAAAGAAAGGAAGATCTTTAGACAGACTCACAGGGTCTACAAAAAATGGCTGAGAATGGAGAAGATGGGGAGGGTGGCACAACATCACATAAGGTTTTTGAAGAGTCCATATGGTGACCATCATAGTCTACAAGATGGCACGTAACTACAACAGTGTAAACCAAGGTTAGGTACAAAACTATGTCTGAGTATGCTGACGAGTGAGGACCAATGTATTGCATTACTCTATCAAGAGAAAGGAATACTAGTAAAGGAAATAATGACTAAATACTTCTTGGCATCAATCAAAGTAATACAGAAGAGTATTGCTTTTTCTTAGGTACTATGATTTAGGAGTGGCCCTGACCCTTAGAGTAAGGGCAAGTAACCAAAAGAAAATTTAGCAGAGTAGCAAATAGTAAATGCTGGTGAGGTTACAGAGAAACTGGAACACTTATTCACTGTTGATGAGAGTGGAAAATGGTGCAACCACTATGGTGCTTTCTCAAAAAGTTGAAAATAGAAATACCATTTGGCCCAGTAATTCCTCTACCGGGAACATACCCTAAAGAAACCATAACTATCATGGAGACAGATATACGCGCACCCATGTTTATTGCAGCTTTGTTCACAATAGCAAAGAGTTGGAAACTGCATAAGTTCCCATCAACAAACAAATGGATAGAGAAGCTGTGGTATATTCACACAATGGAATATTACACTGCATTGAATAACAAGGAACTCATGCAATATTATTCAAAATGAGTGACCCTTGAGGACATTATGCTGAGTGAAATATCTCAGTCACAAAAGAACAAATACTGCATAGTACCACTGTTGTAGAACGGGATTAACATCAGGGTTGAGGTTAGACTGAGAAAAATTGGATAAATTATGTATACTGCATTGAAACAGATGAGAGAGATAACAGTCTAAAAGCAATATATGACTGGGTGTTATGATGATGACAATAGTCCATAATGAAGGGCTACATAGTGGAGTGTACTGGGGGTGGGGAGGATTGTATACCAATGTAAGAATTTTTCTTTTACTTTTCAAAGAGAAAAGCAAACGGGGGGGGGGGGGGGGAGCTGGAGAAAAATGCAACAATGAATGAATGGAAATCCAAAATCTCTGTAAACATTTATTAAAATTAATAGAGTAAAATTTAAAATAGGTCAAGTAAAGACACCACCAAAATAGAAAACTATAGGCCAATATGAACATTGATGCAAAAATTCTGAATAAAATTCTGGGCCAAGAATCCAACAGTACATAAAAAAAATAAATTTATCACAATCAAGTGAGTTTTATAACAGGTAGCAAGTATGGTTCAATAAAGAAAGATAATTACTGTAAATCATCACACAAACAAAGCAAAGAACAAGCACCACATGATCCTGTCAATTGATGAAGAAAAGGCCTTTGACAAAATTCAATAGCCCTTCCTATTTAAAACACTTAACAAAATAGAAATAGAGAGGAATTTACTCAACATCGTGAAGTTTTCATGCAAACCAAAATCAACCATCAGAGAAAAAGAAAAGGCATTCATTCCCCCTGAGAACAGAAATTAGGCAAGGATGCCTACTATTATCTATCCTATTCTATTTAGAATTGAGAGTATTATCAAGAGCAATAGGACAAAAAAAGGAAATAAGTGGCATAGAAATTTGTAAAAAGAAACTAAAACTATCTCTGTATGCAAATGATATGACAATATTCTTAGAAAACCCTAAAGATTATATAAGAAAACTATTAGATAGGCAACAAGTTCACCAAATTAGCAAGGTATGATATTAATATACAAAAATTAGTTGGATCTCTTTACAGTGACATAGAGAATATAAAAATGAAGCTTAAAAAAACAATACCAATTACAATAGCAAATTACAAGATTAAATACATGTGAATAAATCTAACTAGAGACACATAAGACCTATAAACAGAAAATGACAAAATCTCACTACATGCAACAAAAAGAGACCTGGAGATATGTAAGAATACATTATTCTCATGGATAGGAAGACTCAATATCATGAAAATGACAATTCCAAGGATCAGTAAAATCCCAATACAGATAACAATTCCATTCTTCAAATAAATGGAAGAGGCAATTTTCAATTTCATCTAGAATGGAAAGAGACCTGAATAAGCAAAATACTATTGAAAAAGAGAAACAAGCTAGGCTGCATCACACTTCCTGATTCCAGTTCTTCCTACACAGCTGAGGTGGTCAAGACAGCATGGTACTGGTGGAGAAAGAGACACATAATTCAATGGAATAGAATTGAGAACCGAAAGGCAGCATGGTCAACTGAGCTTTGACAGGGAGATGAACTCAGTGAACTGGGGAAAGGGCAGTTTCTTAAACAAACAGTGCTGACAACATTGGAAACCCATTCTGTGGAGAACTTAAACAAGACAGACCCACACCTTACACTTAATACAAAAACCAACCAAAGGTGGATCAGGCATCTAGGAGTAAAACCAGAGACTATCAAATCCATCAGAAAAAAAGTTAGGAAAAACACTAGAAGCCCTAACGTATTGACATGGCACAGTGTTCCAAGCAAAAACCCTCCAACCAAGAGAGAATAAAATAGATGAATGAAATCTTCTAAGAATCAATTAACTAGGCACATCAAATAATATCTCTAACAAGGTAAGAAAGAAAGCTACACACTGCTAAAAATTATTTGGCAATAACATATATGATAAGTGACTTATATCTAAAAATTATAGGCTACTCCAACACCTCAATAAGAAAAAGATAGACATCAACACGGCTCCCATATTGACAAAGCCATAGTAGATCTGTTCTGGTTCATGCTCTCTTGCCTGGAGCACTAGACCCCCCTGCCTGGAGGCCCCCAGCACTCTGCCTGGGGGACCCAGACCCTCCACCTGGAGGACCAGGAGGATCACCTGAACCTCTGAACCCACCAAGTGGAGGACGTAGCCCCACCACCTGGATGCTCCAGCCTGCAGCCTGGACACTACTGACCACTGCCTGAATGCCTCAGCCTCACCACATGGCAGACCTGGCCCCACCACCTGTATGCTGCAGCCTGGACACTGGGACACATTACCTCAAGTATGAGCCACAGCTGCCCCTCTGAACTGTACCAGGGACACCAGTATAGGAGGTAAAGCCATCTCCATCCAATCCCAGAAGAGTTTGAGCTCCCATTAGTCGCAGACCCTTTGGACTTGAAGCAGTTTCCTGACAGAGGAGTCTGCTAATTCACAAGTCATATCTCTTCCCAAATGAAGCAAGTCTTCCTTTGAGCAAAAAAAGTAACAGAGAGAAACTCAGGCAGAGTAACCAACAAACAGTCCTCTGCATTAGTGAATTCCTGAGCCAAGGTTTTCAGACCAAGAGACTGCTAAGGCCTCAGACATGAAAAGCTTTACCACAACAATAACATGGAGAAAGCAGACAGCCTCATTACCTACACAAACCCAAAACAAGATGTCAACCAAAAAAGTGACGCATTATACATGGATTTTCTAAAGCCAGAAAGGCTGATGGAACTTTCTGACACCTTCTTCAAAAGAATGATTGAATATTTTCAATGGGTGAAAGAGAAACTCTAAGAATTTCAGGACTCTGCAAGCAAAAATCAAGAGGAACTTAAAAAAAAATACAACCCAAGACAAAGAGATAAACAATGAGGCATTAGAGGCTCTGGAAAAACAAGAAACCACAATCCAGAATATGAGGGTCAGTGTTTCAGATGCTGTCAACATGTTGGAGGGACATAAGAACAGTGGTGAGGAGAACACAGGATCAGTACAATAGAATTGTCACCACTGATCAGCTAGCACAAAAATCAGAATCAAAAGGAAATAAAGAGAAGAAATGCTAAGAATAATGTGAAACACCATCTAGAGAAATAACATGAGCATAATCAGAACCTTAGAACAGAAAGAAGCAATAAAAGCAACAAGAAAGTTATGGAAGACTTACTAGAAGAAAATGAAGAATGAGAGAATATATATTCAAAAAGCTGAGTGACCACCATATAGAAGAGACCCCAAAAGAAAAATACCACGGCATATCATAGTCAAATTTGACAGAACTAAAGATAAAGAGAGAACTCTGAAATTGGCTAGGGAGAAACACAGAGTAAGCTAAAAGGGAAAGAAAATTAAATTCTGATACATCAGCAGAAACCATGTGAACAAAAAGAGAGTGGAGTTAAATATTTCAAACACTCAAATAATACAATTTTCAATGAAGAATATTGTACACAGTAAAACTGTCCATCAAATATGAAGGAGAGATAAAGATATTCTCAGAAAAGCAGAACAACAAGAAGTGGCATCACAGAAAAAACTGAGAGAAATCCTACTTTAGGAGGTGCCACAGAAAGCAGGATGGAACAAAGTAAGCAGCAAGAACACAAAAAATAACACAACAAAGTGATAACAATAAAACCTTGCCTCTCAATAATTACACTGAATGTTAATGGCTTAAATGTACCACTTGAAGAGAAAAAAAAAAAACCAGATTGAATTAAAAAAAACCAAAACCCCATTAATATGCTATCTACAGAAGACACAGTAGAAAAGTGAAGATATAGAAGGACTGAAAATAAATGGGTGTGTTGTTGTTATGTGCCGTCCGTAGGGAAAAAATATACCAAGCAAGGTCACCCTCTGAGCCATATCACCCTTCATCCCTGTATCAAGTCAATTAACTGCATACCTGCATTAAAAATTTTTAGTGTGTCCTGCCCTGGTCTCTTCCCTGGAACTCTAGACTATGACACCTGTGCCTGGCAGGGCCCGATCCACAACTGGTGGTTCCCAGCCTTACCAACTAGACCCCTGAACTGGCCCTCTGAAGAGCCTTACCCTGCTGCCTGGATGTTTCTGTCTTCCGTCTGGAAACCAGGCAGTGATTCTCCCTGTGGAAGTCAGAGCCTGGCTACTGGGATGCTCTGCTTGCTGCCTATAAATGCTAGTCCTACCACCCAGAAGTCCTATCCAATCCCTGGAAGTTCTGTCCCCACTGCATAGAAGTCCCATCCCTGCTGCCTGAAGGACTTGACCCCACAACCTAGATGCTCAGACCCAACACGTGGAGGATGACACACTGCCACCTCTCTGAACTGCCCCAAGGCATCACTATTACAAATGAACCCAGTTCATTTCATCTCCCCTCACAAATCATGAGTTTCCTTTAGCCTGGAGCACTTTGGACTGGCCTAGCAGCAGCAGTTGTCTTACAAAGGAGGCTGCTGATTCACAAAAGCTATCTCTCCTGAAGTGAAGCAAGGCTTACCTTCAGTCAAAAGTACAGAGAGTAACTCAGGCAGAGTAATTGTCCCACCATCCTCTGGAGGAGTGATGTCAGACCATAACCAGCTATTGCCTCAGGTGTGAAAAACTCTATCACAGCAATGTCATGTAAGAAGCAGGTTAGCTCACATCCTACAAAAACCCAAAACAAGATGTCACCCCCCCAAAAAGTGATACAGTATCAATGGACTTCCTGAAGCCAGCAAGAAAGAAAACAAGTGGAATTAAAAAAGGAAAAAAAATAATCCAAAACTATACAGATAAAACAAGGCATTAGAGGCTCTGTAAAATCAAGAAACCACAACCCAAAATATGAGGACCAAGTTTCAGATGCTGTTAACATATTGGAGCAATGATACCACTGATCTGCTGAAGGATCCCTTAAGGGTTAATTGCAATAAGGAGTTTGCTGTACATCAAAAGGGGGGGGGGATTGTGTGTCAATGAAGGAATTTTTCTTTTGTTTTTCAAGGAGAGGAGTGAACTGGGGGTGGGGGTGGGGGTGAGTGGGAGAAAAGTGCAACAATGAATGGAATTCCAAAATCTCTGTATATTTTCATTGAAATTATTAATAATAATAATAATAAAAGAGTTGAAAAAAAGTTCCAGGAACACCTGAGGCCTTTGAACACAAGAGATCCTTAGGAAGGTCAGGGCTGAAAATGACTATCTAGTTCTAAGAACTGCTCGCTTTAGCACTTCTTGAGCAGTTAACCCTTAAAGATTAAGTAGACCAGAGTAGTTCTAGCAACCAAGAGCTCCTGGAATGCTGGGGGTGGGGAGATTGCAAACAGCATCACCACATTCCCTGGAATACTTCACACTTCAAGTCAACAGACTTTGATCAGACTTATTTTCCCATTTGCTTTTTTATAATAAGACTAAGAGAAAGAACACAGAGCCTTGTGTAGTCAAAGATCTTTTACTTCAGTAAGAATGTTTCCCGTTTTTCTTCACCTGAAAAAAGTGTACGTGACTTTCTTCATGTATTCTATGCCTGCTTCTGTAATTAAAATGAGGACAGGACAGCTCAATTTTGCTATTTGCCAGATGGAGATTTTGACCTTTTTGTGATAGCAGTTGAAGTTTAAGGTGTTCAGTGTTCACACTGGCAGAAAGCAGAGACTCATGAGAGATGTTTGAAGGCATAGCATACATAAGAGTATTACATACACTTTTCTCAGCGTAAAGAAAACTGATAAAAGTGTATGTAATACTCTTATGTATGCTATGCCTGCTTCTATAATTGAAGTAAGAACAGGACCACTCCATTTTGCTATCTGCCGGATGGAGATTTACACCTTCACCATTCAAACGTCTCTCATGAGTGGGAGTAATGATAATATTCTCTGATAACATATATTTCAATGAAAAAAAAACTCACAAAGGCAAGGAAGGGTCTATATAATGCTTCAAGTGTCAATAGAACAAGAGGACATAACAATAATAATTATCTGTGCACCAAAAAAATAGAGCTGCATAATATACAAAACTGAAAAAAGGAAATAGACAAGACCACTATAGAAGTTCGAGACTTCAATACACCAGTCTCAAGAAAAGATAGAACTACCAGACAGAAACTCA
>NW_006399755.1:24438171-24439381 GCF_000299155.1 Elephantulus edwardii
AACATGTCCAAAGTATGTCACACAAAGCTTCAGAATCCTTACCTCCAAGGAGCAGCTCAGTTTAACCCACTCCAGGATGAACCTGTTCATTTTCTTAGCAGACCATGGTGTATTCAATACTCTTCTCCAGCTAATGCACCCCCCACAAAAGTGCAGTATGATGAAGGTAAACAACCCAAACGCAAAATGGACACTTCACCAAGGGAGATATTCAGACAGCTAACCATCACAAAAAAAATGTTCAAAATCCCTACCTCCGAGAGAGATGAAAAACAAAACAACTATGGGATATATTTCACCCCATTAAGAATAGCAAAATTCAAAAGTGAAGCAAAAACAAATGCTGGTAAGGTTATGGAAAAACTAGAACTCTTATTCATTGTTGGTGGGAGTGTAAAATGGTGCAACCATAATGGAAGGCAGTATGACACTTTCTCAAAAAGTTGGAAATAGAAATAACATTTGACCCAGCATTTCTACTACTGGAAATATAGCCTAAAGAAAACAGAACTACTACACAAACAAATATATGTACACACCTAGGTTTATTACTGTGTTGTTCATAATAGCAAAGATATGGAAGCAACCCAAGTGTCCATCAACAAACAAATGGATAATGTATGACAGAGAAGCTGTCATATATTCACACAATGGAATAGTACATGTAGTGAAACATCTTAGTCATAAAAGGCCAAATACTACATAATGACATTATTATAAAACGTTGCTGACATGGAGGTTGGGATGAAACTAAGAAAAAAAAGGGGGGGGAATAAATAATGAATACTACATTGAAACAGATGAGAGAAAGAACTATTTAAAAGGAATATCAGATTAGGCATTATTTGTATGACATCAGTACAGAATAAGAGGTGCGTAGCAAAGTGAAATAGGGGATAGGGAGTGAGGAAACTGTGCAACAATGAAAAGAATTTTTTTAAGAGAAAAGCAAACTGGGGGGGTTAATGAGGAAAATGTAAAACAATGAATGAATGGAAATGCAAGTTTTCTGTAAACTTTCATTAAAAGGACAATAAAAATATTTAAAAAAAAACAAGAAAAAGATAAACAACCAATCATAAAGAGGTTTAAATATATGAATAGACATTTCATCAAGGAATATATTCAGAGGCAAACAAACAAATGAAGAAATGCACAAAATTCATAACAAGAGAGATGCAAAACAAAATCATTAAGAGATAGCATTTCA
>NW_006399755.1:24449582-24458772 GCF_000299155.1 Elephantulus edwardii
CTCTTAACATCAAGAAGACAAAGGTCCTTATCACTGCCCAGTGAGCAGCTCCATGATAGATGGAGAAAAGATGGAAACTTAATTATTTCATCTTGCTTGTATCCACATCAGGGACCTCTTCAAAATGATGAAGAGTAGTGATGTAAATTTGAATACTAAGGAGTGCCTAATCCAGGCCATGCTCTCTTCAATTACTTGCTATACATCTGAGAGACGGACGATGAATAAGAATGACACAAAAAGGATTGATACCATTGAGTTATGGTGTTGGTGAAGAGTACTGAATAACTACATAGACTGCACAAAGAATGAACAAGTATGTTTAGAAAAGATGCAGCAAGAGTTCTCCTTGGAGACAAATATGGCAAAGCTTCATATCTCATACCTTGGGCATGTTGCTAGGAGAAGCTATTCCCTAGAAAATTATATCATGCTTGGAAAGTTGGACGGACAAGAAAAGAGAGGAAGAAGCCCATCAGAATAGATGGACATGGTACTGTATCAGTGGACTCAAGTGTATCAGAGATAATGAGAATGGCACAGGATAGAATGCAATTCAGGTCTGTTTTTCAAAGGATTGCTATGAGTCAAACTCAACGTGACAGCACCTAACAACAACAACGTCTAGCCAATTGGTATTTCAAAAGGAAACAAAATAGAAAATGGAGAAATTACAACCTCTTCAACAAACGGTGAAGGTAAAACTACTTTAACCTGCAGAAAACTGAAGTAGGGTCCACATTTCACACCATGAACAAAAATCAACTTAAACTGCCTCAGAGACCTAGGAGTACATCCCAAACCCATAAAGATCATCAGGGACAAAATGAGACCAAACTTAGAAGACCTAGCTTATCATATAAAGAGACTGACAAATGCAGCCAAACAGGAGAGGATAACACCTATTAATGAGACTTCCTAAAAATTAAGTCCCTGTGTCCATCAAAAATTTTTTTCCAATAGGGTGAAAAGAAAACCTACCAACTGAGAAAAAAACTTTGGCAATGCCATCTTGCATTTGACACATCAGTGTGTACAAGTGTAATTCGTGGTTCCTGTGAAGATGAACACTATGACATTGATGTGTTTAATTCAAGAATGGTTACCCATGGAGGACAGCGTTTGGTGGAGCTCCCCAATTAAAACAAGCTTGGAAGCAGGCATAACTTGCCTCCAGAAACCCTGTGAACCTGGAGAAAGGACAAAAGTTATGCAAGTATCCAGGTCTTTTGTTCATGGGGTTGCTAGAGTAGCCTATGACTTGATGGCACTTAACAACAACAATACCATCTCAGAAAAGGGTCTCATAATAAAAGGTTACAGAATACTACAGAGCCTCCATGTAAAAAAAACCTAAAAACCCAATCAAAAAATGGACAAGACTTGCAAAGAATTTTCACAAAGGAAGACATTTGGATGGCTGTTGGAAATTGGATGCAGAAACGATGCAGGGACACAGGGAACTTTGAAAAAGAGAAAAGGCTGAGGCAGAGGTCCTCTCACAACTTACGCTTGAAAAGGCCCCCTTCTCTTTCTTCCTATGGTTTTATTTAGTATAAATCAATCTTCCTAAAATATTAAATCTCTAGAGACTATATTTTTCTTATCCTTAAGTGTTGCCAACATAACAATAATGGGTAAGCTTACTCTTTAAACTAAGACCAAAGTTCAGGCATGGCATCCTATTCAGTGGGAGGGTGGGAGGAACTTTCTGTTTGCAGAGGGCATCCAGTATCCCCTCTTGGGGCGGGGGTGCGTTGGGGAGAATTCTCTGTTTGCAGAGTGTGCTCAGTCTTTTCTGGACTCTGATTTCAGCTGCAGCCTGGCCATCACTTCGCCAGGGAATCAACAGATGGCTAACAGACACATTAAGAAATGCTCAAAATCATTGACAATAAAAGAGATGCAAAATAAAACCACAATTAAACACCCTTTCACTCCAGTAGTAAGCTACTACACACCCTACAAAAACCCAAAACAAGGTGTCATCCCAAAAAAGTGACAGTATTAATGGACTTCCTGAAGCTAGAAAGTCTGATGGGACATTCTGACACAGAATATAAAAATGAGGGCATATTTTCAATGAGTAAAAGAAAAACTTAATGAATTACAGGACACTGCAAGAAAAAAAAAACCAAAATGAGGAATTTTTAAAAAAATAATCCAAAACAATACAGATAAAGCCAATGAGTCATTACAGGCTCTAGAAAAACAAGAAACCACTTTCAAAATAAGAGAAGCAATGTTTCAGATGCTGTCAACATGTTGTAGCAGCTGTACCACTTATCTGCTGAAGGATTCCTGAATGGTTAATTGCAATACAAGGAAACTGTTGTACAAGGAGATGTTCCAGGAACATCTGAGGCCTTTGAACACGAGGGACCTTTAGGAAAGTCGGGGCTGAAAACTGTTCTCAACTAGTTCTAAGAACTGCTCTGCATCAGCTCACTAAAGGTGGTAAAAGTACAAGGTAAAGGGTTAAATACACTAGATAAGTTCCTGCAACCAAGAGCTCCAGGAGCGCAACTTCCACACTTTCTCCAGCACCTTCAAACTTTTGAGTCAACAGTCTTTGATCAGACTTACTTAACCATTTGCTTTCTTGTAATAAAATTAAGAGAATAAACACAGAGCCTTGAATAGTAAAAGATAACATACTTCTGTAAGAATGTTCTGTTTTTCTTTACCTTGAAAAAAATGCACATGACTGTCTCCATGTATGCTATGAGTGCTTCTGTAATAAAAGGAAGGACAGTACAGCTCCATTTAGCTATTTGCCTGATGGAGCTTTAGCCTTTTGCCTTTCAAGCATCTCTTGTGAGTGTCTGCCTTCTGACACTCTGATCACAGAACACCTGAAACTTCATCTGCTACCACAAAAAACAGAATCAAAATAGAAGGAAAAAGAAGAAAGCTTAATAATATGGGACACCATCAACAGGAAGAGCATACACATAATCAGAATCAAGAACAGAAAGAAACAAGTAAAGACAACCAGAAACTTGTGGAAGAATTACAAGCAGAAAATATTCCAGGCATAATGAGGAACGAAAGAATTAAAAGACTAATTCCATTGTCAAAGTCTGCTGTCAGAAACTTCTCTGAAGAACTCTAGAGCAACAATGTCAGTCTGTAGACTAAAGTACACCTGATACAGACCATGGTTTTTGCAATCAATTGCTATACATCGGAAAGCTGGACAATGACTAGGGATGGCAGAAGGAGAATTGATGCCTTTAAGCTGTGGTGCTGGAGAAGAGCATTTAATAAACAATGGACTGCTAAGAGAAAAAACAAGTTCATTTTGAGAGGGTAAAGTCAGAGTGCTCCTTGAAAGTGAGAATTCTGAAGCTCCATTTAACATACTTTGGACATGTTGAAAGGTAGGATCAGTCCTTGGAGAAGGATGTCATACTTGGGAGGGTGGAGGAACAGCATAAGAAAGGCAAACACTCAAAGAAATGGAACGATTCAGTCACTGAGATAATGGCAGTAGGTGTATCAGTGACAATAAGATTGGCACAGGATAGAGCGTAATTTAGGGTTGTTGTACATAGGGTCACTGTGAGTTGAAGGCAACTACAGCACATAACAACAACAAAAACAACAAGTAAAATTTTAGGTCTAGCCAAAAAACTCACACAAAAATATGAAGCTAGAAACAGAAGTATAGGCAAACTTGAGGACAAGAATTCTTTTTTTTTCCCATTAATTTATTTATGTAGTTTGAATACATTGTGATTTACAAAAGATCCTTTCCATTTTTTCCACCCCACCGACCCATCAAATTGTTCAATCCCATTATTACCACCCTATACCCCTCCCCTTCTTCACCCTTCTATTTTTACCCTGCCCCCCACCACCATCTAGGATCCTCATACTCATTCACAGTAATAGTTTTATATAGTATTTGTCTTTATGGGACTGAGTTAGTTCATTCAGCATAATGCTCTCCAGTCACTCCAAGTTAGGTATTAATTTATAAAATTATTACTCCTGCATGCTGCATAGTAGTCCATTCTCTGAATGTACTACAACTTCTCAATCCATTCATTTTTGGTTGGACATCTGGGCTGTTTCCACATCCTTATGATGGTGAATGATGCTGTTATGAACAATGGTGTGCAAGTTTCCATTTGAGCCTTTGTTCTCACTTTCATGGGGTATATTCCAATCTATAGAATAGCTCGGTCCTAAGAATTTTATGTTCAACTTACTGAGGAAGTGCCAAAATGCCTTCCAGAATGGTTGTAACATTTATTAATACGACAAAAAATTTCTAAGAGTTCCTATCTCATCACATTTTCTCCAACATTTACAACTTGCCATCCTCTTAAACTTTGCCACTGTTACTGGAATGAGATGGTATCTCATTGTGATTTTGATTTACATGCCTCCTATTACCAATGATTTGTAGCGTTTCTTCATATGTGAGGTGGCCACTTGAATATCTTTCTCTGTGAAAATTCTTTCCATAGTTTTTGCCAGTTTTTAAATTGGGTTATCAGATTTTTTTCTTGTGGAGGCACAGGCGTATTCTATAAACTTGCAATTGTGAGACTCTTGTCTTAGATGGTATTGCCAAGTGTTTGTTATCAGTCAGTTGGATTTCTTTTCACCCTCTTTGAAAAAGTTATTTATGTGCACAGGGATTGGATCTTAGACGGTCCTATTCATCAACTTTATTCTCTTCAGATTATAAATTTCTGGCTGTATTTGGCAGTTTCTATATACCATAGACTAAGGCTTCTCAGCTTAATCCCATTTTATCTCCTATGACTTTTATGATTTTGGGCTTTACTCCCAAGTTTCTTGAATCCACCTTGAGGTGATTTTTGTGTATGGTGTGAGATGTCATTCCTGTGTCAGATAGCAATCCAGTTTTGCCAGCATCATTTGTTGAAGAGGTTGTCATTTCCTAATTTGATAGGTTTTATTTCCTTGTCGAATATAAGTTAAGCATAGATAGCTCGGTTTGTTTCTGGGTTCTCAATTCTGTTCCACTGATCTATGTGCCTGAGGACAGGAATGCTTATAGGAAGTTTTCTTCTTCTTCTTCAAACTTTATCCAGAGTAGTGACTGAAGTAGGGACATAAGTCTGCCATTTTCCTCTACGAGATGTAATTTAAATCTCTATGTGGTCTTGGTTTTATGGAAAGATTTCTCTGCTCTGATTAGACCCAAGACTTTCTTTTTTATTTTTTTCCCTCCTGTATTTTGTACTCTAAAAATGAGGCTATAGAACATGGAGTTAAGTTAATTCCAAGGTAAGCACCAAAAATATGAAGCTAAACCTATTGTTATTGACTTGATTCCAAATCAGGTGATCCCCAAAATTATCACATGTAAACTGATTTAGTTAATTCTTCTTATATTTGTTTTCCTTGCTGGTGAATACCTCTCTGGTAGATTAAGCTTTGACAAATCTTCACCACCAGGCCAGCAGGCAGTATAATGATACTGATGGAGGAAAGATTAAAGTTGTTAATAATTTCATCTTGCTCAAATCCACAACTAACACCATGGCACTATGGGCACCAGCAATCAGAAAATCAAAAGATAAATTGTACTGGGAAAGCTCCTGTCAAGGACCTCTCCAGAGTTCTAAAGAGCAATGATGCTATTCTAGAGACAAGATGTACCCAATCCAGGACACTGTTTTCTCAATTGCTTGCTATGCATCTGAAAGCTAGACAATGAATAACACTGACCGAGGAAGAATGAATGCCTTTGAGTTGTGGTGCTAGAGAAGATTTTCAAAATACCATGCATGGACTGCCAAGAAAACAAACTTGTCTCTCCTAGAGAGAGTGACACTAGGTTGTTCTTTGAAACCAAGGATTTTCAATCTCTGACTCACATATTTTGATCATATTGCTACAAGGCACCAGTCTTTGGAGAGGACATCATTCTTGAAAGGGTCAAGCGTCACTGCATGAGAAAAAGTTCCTAAATGAGATGGACTGATTAGGTACTATTGTCATGACAAGAGTCCAGAATGAAAGCTGAAGAATGGAGTGGAATGTGAAGTGGGGGGAGGTATGATTGTATAATAATGAAAAAATTATTTTTTTTTAACTTTGCAAAGAGAAAAGTGAACTGGACCAAGGTGTGGCCGGAAAGGAAAATGTACAACAATGAAGGAATGGAAATTCAAAGAATCTGTAACACTCATTAAAATAAATTTAAAAATAAATGACTATAACAAGTGGATCAGATGTATCAGTGATGAAAGGTTGACTCAAGACAGGATAACATTCAAAGCTATTGTTCATAGGGCCATTATGAGTCATAATCTACTTGATGGCACTTAACAACAACTTTCTATTTATAGTCTTGCTTACCAAACTGAATAAAGGAAGAGCAGATAAAGGTTTCTCCTTAGACTCTGCATTCATCAGCCCATATATTGGGGGTTGTTAATGTAAGGAGATGGTTATTTCCCTTCAGATCCGTTTGTGTGAGAAAAACAGAACATCCATATTTGCCACTTACTTATAAGGCAACCTGTTGCAAATGGAAATGTTTGTTTTCCTTTTTCTTTCTTAATCTGCTTTTCCCTCAAATTGTCTCTGGGCTTTCTACAGGAAAGTATGTTTTCTTCTAATTTTTTTTTTCTTTGTCAGAGTTGGTTTTTGTTATTGTCTGCTGTCGAATCAGAACCGACTCATAACTGATCCTCCAAGATATTGTTAGAGGCAATAAATTGCAATGAAGGAGATCACCCATCCTTCTCCCATGGAGCAGTTGGAGAACCATGTGCCTTTGGGATTGCAGTCCAAGGTTCTTACCGTTAGGCCACCAACACAAGCCCAGACAGAAATTGAATCAAATTCTTTCACTCTCCACTTTTCTCTATCTCCCTCTCTACTCATCCTGCTCAGTTTTTTAACTCAAGACTAACTTCCTAGTTAAAAAAAAAAAAACAACACACAAAAAAGCAAACCTTTTGTAACTGATAAATTACTGATTTCCTTATTCAACCCTGACCTGAAAATAAAATATCCTTTCCCCCGCTCTGATCTCAACCCAGTAGGTAATTTCCCATACTATCCTCCCCCAGTGCTTCAGGCCAGAACACAGAGGCAAATCCACCAAGCTCCTGTACTCCTTCCATCTCTCAAGTAGCAGCCACTAAAGCTACAGGAAGTGGAATCAATAAACAAACAAAAATGTTTATAAAGGATAAGCTTACACACACACGCATATATATATATATATATATATATATATATATATGGATTATTTTTTACTTTTATTAAAATGTTGTTGTTGCTGTTGTTGTTGATTGCCTTCGAGGAAAGCACAACTCAGAGCAACTGTTTGAACAAAAGGTGAAGCCCCTCTTCAACCATCAACATTTATCAAAATTCATAGAGTTTCCAGGGGAACATTGTTTAGGATAAGGATAAAATAAGTTTTAAAAAAATTCTTTTGTTGCTCTTCTCCTGAGCAGTATTTTCCACTAACCTTAAATTTTCAGCCAGAGTTCAGGGGGAAAAAAAATCCAATTTAAAGAACCCTACAGCTTTTAAAATTCACTAACTTAGATTCTAAGTCTCATAAGAAAAAATAGTAATAAATTCCCATTCCATCAGTCAGTCTGCCCTGCTGTTAGGATAAATCCTCAGAAAAAGCTTTAGGCCAACAAAGTAATTTGAACTAATTTTTATCTGGTGTTATTTTGGTGATCAAAAATAAAATTTGAAAAAGGAAAACAGGAACTAGCTAAAAGCTAAATTCTTAAAACTGCTATTACAGAATATCTTTTCATCCAGAAAATGTGTCCAAAAATACTTAAGCCAAGGCTTTTGTTTCCAGTATAAAAAAACCTCATCACGGTTGCGTAGCCATAACTGTTGAAAAACTGCTTGCTTCCAATGCAGTTCTCATAAACACTTAGCTCAGCACTGCGCCAAGTGAGTCCTGGTCACAGAAGAGCAATCAGACTGAGAGGATCCTGGCTCCCACAGAGCCATAAGGAGTTATCAAAATACATAAACATAAATCCTGAGAAGCCTTAATTATGCATGGACACCACTTATAAGATAATATACTCATTCTCCCTACTTCAAATTTTACCTGCCTACTTTCAACTTACCTGACTAAAATATTAAGCAATGTTTCCTCCTGTACTGTAATCACACCCCTTCTTTGTCAAATAATACCACACAATGCACTTTCTTCTCAATACTAATAAGAGTTATTTAGTTAAAAATATTTTAATAACCCCACCAACTTCAGTTGTAAACATTTAAAAAAGCTATTACAAATATAAAAGTTCTCTGATAAAATTTACATAAAACTCCCAATTTCAAATTATATCTAAACCCTCTAAACTTGAGAGACTCATTATTAAAAGTAATTACTAAAGTCATTTTCATTCCAATATTTTAAATAGCATTAAAAAATACTAACTCAATGCCAGTTAGCCTCAATATATCCCTAAAGTTAAGTAAGAGGCATAGCCAGTTCTTTAAGATAATAATTAACCTTCAATAGCAAACTTTCTCCTAAAAGTATACAAAGTCCAGTACCCATCAGTTAAAAGAAACTCACACAGTCAGTTGACTCAAAACACCCCATTAAACGCATTTTAAATACCATCTTTTCAAATTCTACGTCATTCCAATGAGTCGACAATAAAGACTGTTGGCTTTATCTCCACTTATGACAGAGGACATATGTAGCCACCCTTTTCCCACCAAATTGGACTTCAGAAAATACCTTCTTGAATCCCCACCCCCCCAAAAAAAACCCTTCACATAGGTCAACTAGTAGATAATGTGATCCTTCTCCATACTTCAAATGTAAACTGCCAACTTTCAATTAACTGCCCTAAAGCAATAATTAATGGTTCCTCCATTATTGTGATCACACACTTGCCTTGTAAAATAATACCACTCAATGCTCCATTTCAAAAGTATTCTTCATCTACAACTCAATTTACAGCTGCTTGCAGAACAACTGGACTGATATCTGTGTATGTGCCTTTTTAACCCCCAAAATCTCTATAATTACAGAAAACCAAGTTCAAACTCTTCTGTCCTCCTCATCATAAAACAGGCCATTGTTGCCTTTGTACTCTTAAAAGCAATTCCTGCTCCATCCATGTAGAATGAGGCTGGCATTGGGGTGGGGGTAAGACTGAGAAAAACTGGATGAAATATGTTTATGGCATTGAAGTCT
>NW_006399755.1:24459052-24463817 GCF_000299155.1 Elephantulus edwardii
AAAAAAAAAACCTAACAAATTTTTCTCCTCTCTCTTAGCTATCCTGACTTCTCCCCTTCTTCAGCCCTATTTCACTAATTTTCTTAATCTTACTGTTTGGTCATTACCTCATAAGATTTTTCTCTAGTTTTCTACAGGAGCAGAGGAGAGCCTTCGCCAACCACAGAGACCATGAACTCATCATATTATCAACTGGGTACCAACCATTGCCCTCCATCATTATAACTGTCAACTCCATTACCTAAAGCCAATAGTCTGTCCATCATGAAGAAATTACATAAGAAGAACATCAGTGGTTTCAAGCACATAACAAAAGGCTGAAATGGTAGGGTTGTGGAGTTGTATCCCTAACTTTCCCAGAAAAGCCACTGAAAAGAAACTCAGGAAGCAGCAGCTGTGGCTCTGATTCTCCCTGTTAAAGCTACAAAACTGTTCTTCCTTCCTCTCCCAGGAACATCTATCAGCAACAGTAGACTATGTCCCTTGTAAAACAGTGAAAACTCCCAGTCTAACATTAAGTGGAGGCTGGTCACTACTTTGGAGCCAGCCCAGCTGTTTCTCCTCAATAAACTGTCTTTTTTGGCATATACGGGGCTCTGCCTTTTCTCAGCAACCTTACAGTTGCACCAATTTACAATCCCACCAACAGTGTATGACAGTTCTCATCTCTCCACATCCTCTTTAACATTTACTGTTTGCTGCCCTACTAAACTTTGCCACTAATATTGGGGTGAAATGGTATTTCATTGTGGTTTTGATTTGCAACTCTCTTATTGCCAGTGATTTTGAGCATTTCTTCACATGTCTGTTGGCCATCCAAATGTCTTCCTCTGTGAAAAGTCTTTCCATAACTTTTGCTCATTTTTAATTGTGTCAT
This sequence comes from Elephantulus edwardii, assembly GCF_000299155.1. Classification (NCBI taxonomy): domain Eukaryota; kingdom Metazoa; phylum Chordata; class Mammalia; order Macroscelidea; family Macroscelididae; genus Elephantulus; species Elephantulus edwardii. The sequence goes on from NW_006399755.1 coordinate 24,459,930, forward strand.
CAGTTTGTTTTGTTTGTTTTTTTTTCTGGAGGCACAAGAATATTCTGGAAATTCTTGTTACAAGATCCACGTTCGAAATGCTATTACCAAATGTTTGTTCCCAGTTAGTATTCTTTCTTTATACTTTCTTTATTCTTTTCTTTTTCTTTTGGAAAAAGTTATTGATGAGCACAAAGGTTTAATCTATAAAAGGTCCCATTCATGAATTTTTATCCTCTACATATTGTGTATTTCTGGCTGTATTTGACAGTCTTTTTATAACACATGCTAAGCCTTCTAAGATTGGTCACAGTTTGTCGCTTATGAACTTCATGGTTTTGGACTTTTCACCCAGGTTTCTGGTTCACCTTGAGTTGAGTTTCAGCTTACTTAAGGGAGAAGTCCAGTTTTGCCAGCATCATATGTTGAATAGGATGTTGTTTTCCCATTAGAAAGGTTTTATTTACATGTAGAATATCAGCCTGATTACTTTTAAGTGTACAAAAGATGTTAAGAAGAATGAAGAAGAACTACTCACCACATCATCTCATTGACCACCCACCACATAATCTCACTGGCTCTGACTCAGGCATGGAATACATCAAAGTGAAGAACCAGAGAGATTATTTAATTCATGCAGCTGTACTGGTGAAGTGACTTCCTCCATCCTTCTACCTCTGAAGAGGTGATCAGTCTTGCCCTCTCATATATATCTTTTCTAAGAAATGATCCTTTGTTCTGTCTGCTTGCCTTTTCTCTCATTTAACAATGACTCACCTACTTTGGGTTTTTTTACAGCAGGACATGAGTGGGTCATGACTAGGCAATTTGTTAACTTTTACCTTTCTGTTGTCTCTCTCCCACTTGGTCTACTTCTTTGTCTAGGCAAAGGATTCTAAGCCAGGGTGTTCACCATACCTAACAAATGAAAAGCTTCTATTAAACTGTGGGACTTGTAATTAATATCATGAAAGAATTGTATTTCTGAATCCAAAACTAATTTTCTCTTTAAATATTAGCCCAAATCAGAATAAAAAATGTGTTTGTCTCTGTCATCATTATCATTTTCATATATATCAAGTATTCTTTATGTTTCTAGAATTCATTATAGATATTTTTCTACCTTAAAATGAACCAAATTGGAAACACCTTTAAACCATTTCAAAGTGGATAAAATATATAAAACAAGCTGTTTCTGGAATTAATCAAAGTTATCCCAGGCAGATAAGGAAGAAAAGAAATAAGGTGAATTAATCTTTACAGTGATATTCTCCCTGAATTTGTCATCTGAATTCAGGCAAGTGAGAGAGGACTGAGCTATAGAAAGTTTTCTCCAAAAATCTACACAAGGTTTTTCTTAGATGTTTAGACAAATTCCAAGTTGTTGGTTCAGCATATAAAACTCTAAGAATCCTTAAATAGAAAAAGCTATTTATAAGTTAAGAATTAACTGTGGCATGGTGTTGGGGAAGTGTTGGCATTCAGCCCAGGCAGGGAGGTGAGACCCTGGTTAAGATGTCCTATCAGAAAGATCATACCTGTAAATAAGTGTCATGTTGCAGTAGTGAAAGTGAAGCCTGATAATAGCCAAAACTGAAACACATCCACTCAACTTAAAACCATTCTCCAACCTCACCACCGCCTCACTCCTGATAAGGAATTTTGGTGGTGGAGTGGTGAAGTGCTTGAGTGTTAACTGAAAGACACATGGTTTGACCACCAAATGCTCCCCTGGAGAATATACTAGTCAGCTTCTGTGAATGCCATTTTGAAATTCCATGAGACAGTTCTACTCTGTGCTATTGTGCTATGTTGTCACTACATATTGGAAAAACTAACAAGGGCAGGGAAAGGATTGCTGATTAAAGTGTTAAGTGGCACCTACTGTGGATAGATAGAAGTGTAAATAAATAGGTTGCTACTTTATTTGGCAGTGTCTATACAAGTTAATTAAAATTACCCTCTTATGAGAAATTCAATTAGGTGTTGTTAGCTGCTGTAGCATTGATTCAGCAACCTCATATGTTGCCGTATCTTGTCCTGCTCCACTTGTTTAATCATTATGCATTGCTATAGTCACTGTGTTAGCTTAGTAGAATAATTCTTAATCTCGTCAATTATCTTTTTTCTTTACTACAGATGTCCTTGTGCAGGAATTGTGCCCTCCTATTAATATATCTAGAGTATATGAGATACAATCTTGGTATGCTCACGTCTAAGGAGTATGGAAGCATTCGTATTGGAGATACAATCTTTAAAACATGCAGATGACATATTTGATTGCATATAGTAAACATCAAAAACTTATCAATGAAGATCCAAGACAACAGCCTACACACACACACACATATTATGGAGTCAAATATGACTCATAATGACCCTTTGAATAACAACTCTGACCTTGAACTATCCTGAGACAACATCACTATTTCTAGCACACCTAACCCCATTACAGTCACTGTGTCCACCCATCTCATCTGGGGTCTTCCTCTCCTTTGAGGACCTTCAATCCTTCTAATCTTGGTGTCACTCACTAAGAAGGACTGGTCCCTCCTGGTAAGATTGCCAAAGTATGTGAGATGGAGCTTCAAAATCCTTGCTTCCAAGGAATAATCTGGTTTCACGCTATCCAGGACAGACTTGTGTGTTCTCTTGGCTATCCACGGAGTGTTTAATATTAAATCTAGCACCACAGCTCAAAGGCATCAATTCTTCTTCTGTCAACTTTAGTCATTGTCTAGCTTTCAAATGCATAACATGCAATTGAGAAGACCATTGGCTGGATAAGGCACAACTTAGTCCCTTTATCACTCTGGAGAGGCCCTTGATAACAGATTTTTCCAATGTAACCTGTCTTTTGATTTGCCAAGGGTGTTAACAGTGGATCAAAACAAAGGAAATTGTGAAAAACCTCAGTGAAATATGGGAAATCAATACTCATTTAATATATTGTCTCAGAAAACCCACTGGAGGGTGAGCTATGAGTCAGTTCTGATTTGATGGCTTATAGCAACAACAATAACAACAGTGTAGATTATATTTCAACATAAAGAAAACAAAAACACTCAAAATACAAAAAATAAACATCATGATAAATGAAGAAAAGATTGACATGGTCAATCAAAGCCCATGAAAGATAGCAGTGAGAGGGAGAGACACCAGACTGGGAGAGAGGCCATTATCAAGAAAGATGCTGTAACGGGAATGATGCCAGGCAACAAGACGTGGGCAAGTGAGCTGTGGGTAACCGAGCTACAGGATAGCAAGCCATAGGGAAGCAAGCCGCCAGGCAGTGAGCTGCCAGGGAGTGAGCTACACAGCTGCAATTTGAGTGTAGTCCCTACACAGGCCCATCTGGTGAGCATTTTCATACATGCCTGCCTGATTTGCTTCTATGCATGTGGCATGTGACTGATTTGCATATGTTTCCACCTTGTGCCTCTTTTGCCTTGTGACCATGCCTGCCCTGCACCTGTGCCTCCACAATCTGCCTTGCATCTCCTTACTTCCAATCAACTAAATGCTTTTTGTTCAGAATGCCTTTGTCGGTCCTATCTGCAATAATTAACTGACAGAAGAGGCTGCTTTTACAGGCCTGTAAACTTTCGTGGGGTCAGAATTTCAAAGAGAAACACAGGCAGGATAGCTGTCCCACCCTTTTCTGGAGCAGTGACTTCAGATAAAGAACTTATCATCATCTCAGGCGTGAAAACCTCTCACCATAACAATTTCACATAAGAAGCAGGCTACCTTAAACCCTACTCAATTCCAAAACAAGATGTCACCCCCAAAAAGTGACACAGTATCAGTAGATTTCCTGAAACCAGAGAGTCTGATGGAAATTTCTGAAACAGAATTTAAAAGAACAATGAATATTTTCTTTTTTCTTAATGGTGTGTAAGCACAGCA
>NW_006399755.1:24468468-24469598 GCF_000299155.1 Elephantulus edwardii
TGGCAGGATACAAAATCAACATACAAAAATCAGATGGATTTCTCTACAGTGAAAGCAAGAATACAGAATAGGGGCTAAGAAAAACAATACCCATCACACTATCTAATCACAAGATTAAATAATTGGGAGTAAATCTAACCAGAAACCTAAAGGTTCTATTCAAAGAGAATTAGAAAACATTACTAAAAAAATTAAAAAATAGGCCTGGAGAAATGGAAGAATATACCTTAATCTTGGACAGGAAGACTCAATATTGGACAGTGACAATACTACCAAAGGCAATTTACACTTTCAATGCAATCCCAATACAAATACCAATTCCATTTTCATCAAGATGGAAAAGATAAGCTCCAGTTTCCTTTGGAATGGAAAGGGGCCCTGAAAAAAAGCAAAGCACTCCTTAAAATGAGAAACAAGATAGGAGGAAACTCACTCCCTGATTTTAAAAATACTATGCTGTTGTGGTGGTCAAAACAGCATGGTACTAGTACAATTACAGACCCATAGATCAATGGTATAGAATTGAGAACCCAGAAATCAAGCCATCCACCTATGGATAACCTATTTTTGAAAAGGAGAAGAAATCAGTTAAGTATGAAAATGACAAAATTTCTAACAAACGGTGTTGGCAAAATTGGAAAACTATCTGCAGAAAACTCAAGTGAGACCCACACCTCACTCCATACACAAAAAACCAACTCAAAGTGGATCAAGGACCTTGGACTAAAACCAAGGACTATTAGCTTCATTACAGAAAAGCTTGGAAGAACTCTAGAAGCCCTAATTCACAACATGAACAGTCTTCCAAGCATCCTGAAAAACCTATAACCAGAAGGGGATAAAATAGATGAATGGGACCTTCTAAGAATCAAATCCCTATGCCCATCCAAAAACTTCTGCAACAGCATAAAAAAATAATCCACAGACTGGGAAGAAATATTTGGTAATGATATTTCTGATAAGGGACTTATATCTAGAATGTATCCAGCATCACAACCAGAAAAAAGATAAACTAACCATTTGCAAAATGGGCACAAGGTATGAACAGACACTTCACCAACGAAGACATTCAAATGGTGAACAAACACATGAAGAAATGTGCAAAATCAATAGCTTTAAGAGAGATGAAA
>NW_006399755.1:24470590-24472274 GCF_000299155.1 Elephantulus edwardii
ATGGGGAAAGACAAACTTAAAAAAATTAAATGGAATTGTAAGAAAAAAACCAGAAGTAGCTTAAATAAAATCCAAAACAATGCAGATAAAACAAATGAGGCATTAGAGCCTCTGGAAAAACAAGAAATCACAATCCAGAATACAAGGTCCAATGTTTCAAATGCTGTCAACATGATATAGGGAAATGTGAACAGAGTTGAAGAAATGGAACACAGAGCCAGTGAAATAGAAGATAGAATTGTCACAACTGATCTGCTAGGACAAAAACCAGAATAAAAAAGCAAGGAAATAGAAGAAAACCAAAGAATAATGTGGGATACCATTAAGAGAAATAACATGCACATCATCAGAATCCTGGAAAAAGAAGAAGCAATTAAAAGCACCAAAAAAGTAGTGGAAGAATTACTAGAAGAACACTTCCCAGGCATAATGAAGAATGAGAGAATAAATGTTTAAAAATCTAAGCAAACACCATATAGAATAAACAAACCCCCAAAAGAAAAACACTATGGCATATTATAGTCAAATTTGCTAGAACCAAAGATAAAGAGAGGATTCTTAAAGCTGCAAGGGAGAAACAAAGAGTAACCTGTAAGGGGGGGGTGGGGATAAGATTAAGTGCCAATCTCTCAGCAGAAACTATGTGGGCAAGAAGACAGAGGAATGACATAAATCGAACACTCAGAGAACACAACTGTCAGCCAAGAATATTGTATACAGTAAATTTGTCCATTAAATATGAGGACAGATCAAGATATTCCCAGGAAAACAGAATCTAAGGGAATTTTAAAACCCAAGACCAGCAATGCAGGAAACACTCAGCGGTATCCTTCTCACAGAGTTGCCACAGAAAGCAGGATGGACCAAAGTAACTAGCAACAACACCAAAAAGAACTCAACACAATGATAGCAATAAAACATAGCCTCTCAATAATCACACCGAATGTGAATGGTTTAAAAGCACCACTGATGAGAAAAAGAATAACAGATTGGATTTGGGGGAAAAAAAATATAGGAGACAGAAGGCAACCAGAAAAAAAACAGGAGTAATGACATTAATCTCTGAGAAAATAAATTTCGGCTCTCTGCTCCTAGTCGATCCAGATTGCCCTCTCTTCTTGTGCAGCCTCAGCCGCATCCCTGAGACATGATGGTGAAGGTCGGAGTAAACAGATTTGGCCGTATTGGGCGCCTGGTCACCAGGGCTGCTTTTCACTCTAACAAAGTGGATATTGTCGCCATCAACGATCCCTTCATTGACCTCAACTACATGGTCTATATGTTCCAATATGATTCCACCCATGGCAAGTTCAATGGCACTGTCAAGGCTGAGAATGGGAAGCTGGTCATCAATGGGAAAGGTATCACTATCTTCCAGGAGGGAGAACCCGCCAACATCAAGTGGGGTGATGCTGGTGCTGAGTATGTTGTGGAGTCCACCGGTGTCTTCACAACCTTGGAGAAGGCTGGGGCTCACTTGAAGGGTGGTGCCAAACAGATAATAATCTCTTCTCCTTCTGCTGATGCCCCCATGTTTGTGATGGGCGTGAACCATGAAAAGTATGACAACTCTCTCAAGATTGTCAGCAATGCCTCCTGCACCACCAACTGCTTGGCTCCCCTGGCCAAGGTCATCCATGACAACTTCAGCATTGTAGAGGGACTCATGACCACAGTCCATGCC
>NW_006399755.1:24492509-24497741 GCF_000299155.1 Elephantulus edwardii
AATTCACTGCACTAAAGCAATAAACAATGTTTCCTCCTTTATTGTAATCACACCCTTTCCTTGTCTAATAATACAACTCAATGCTCTGAAACGTATTCTTCGTCTCCAACTCAATTTATAGTTGCTTGCAAAACAACTGGACTGAAGACGGTACATGTGCTTTTTAACCCCAAAATCTCTATAATTACAGAAAGCCAAGGTCAAAATGTTCTGTCCCCATCAACAAAAAACAGGTCATTGTTGCCATAGTACTCCTAAAAGCAAGTCTTGCTGCAGCCATACAAAACCAACAAATTTTTCCCCTCTCTCCTAGATGTCATAGCTTCTCCTTTTCTGTTTACTGTAATTTTCTCAAGTTAACATTTGGTCTTTGTCTCATACAATTTACCTCTAGTTTTCTGCAGAAGTGGATGAGAGGCTTTACCAACCACACAGACGATGAACGCCTCATATTATCAACTAGGTACCAACCATTACCCTCCATCATCATAGCTGTCAACTCCTAAAACCAACAGTCTCTTCATTCTTTAAATCATCATCCCCATCCAGCATCAAGTAGTTACAGAAGAGAACTTCGGTGACTCTAATCATATAACAAAAGGCTGAAATGTTAGGATTGTGAAGCTGCTATCTCGTCTTTTCTCAGAAGAGCCACCAAAATTAATCTCAGGAAGCAGTATCTGTGTCTGTTTCTGTCTGTTAAGGCTACCAAACTGTTGTTTCATTTCCCAGGAACAGCTATCTGCAACCCCAGTCTACATCCTTGTTTTGAAAAAAACAAAACTGTGAGCATGCCTTTCTCCAGTTTCCTAGTAAAACAATAAAAACTCCCTCTAGCATTAAGTGGAAGCTGGTCTCTGGAGTCAGCCCAGTAGTTTCTCCTCAATAAACTGTCTTTCTTGGCCTACACTGGGCTCTGCCATTTATCAGCAACCTCGCAGATGCACCATTTTACAATCCCATCAACAATGTATGAGAGTTCCCACTTCTACATATCCTGTCCAACATTTATTGTTTGCTGTCCTCCTAAACTTTGCCAGTGCTATACGGTGAAAGTGTATCTCATTGTGATTTTTCACTTGCATCTCTCTTTTTGCCAGTGATTTTGAGCATTTCTTCCTGAGTCTGTTCGTCATTCAAATGTCTTTCTCTGTGAAAAGCTTTTCCATGTCTTTTGCCCGTTTTGTAATTGCATTGTGAGGTTGGTTTTGTTTTGTTTTGTTTTCTTAACAACCAGGAGTATTCTGAAACTTTAATTATGATACTCTTGTCTGAGCTGGTATTGCCAAGTGTTTGTTCCCAGCTGGTAGGCTTTCTTTTCACTCTATTGGAAATAGTTTTTGATGAGCACAAAGGTTTAAACTTTAGAAGGTCCCATTCATCAATTTTTATCCTCTACAGATTGTGAATTTTTGACTGTATTTGGTAGTCTTTGTATAACATGGGCTAAACTTTCAAAGATTGGTCCCATTTTGTCTCTTATGAACGTCATGGTTTGGGGCTTTCCTCCAAGGTTTCTTATCCAACTTGAGTTGGGTTTTGTGTATAGTATGAGATGTAGATTCTGTTTCAGCTTTCTGCAGGGAGCAGTCCAGTTTTTCCAACATCATATGTGGAAGAAGTTGTTATTTACCCATTACATAGGTATTATTTCTTTGTTGAATATCAGCCTGGTTAGTTTTAAGTGCACAGATGATGTTAAGAACAATGAACCAGAACTACCTACCACATCATCTCATAGACTGCCCATCACATAATCACACTGGCTCTGACTCAGGCACAGAAGCACAAAAAAGTGAAGATCTAATGAGCTTTGTTGAGCCATTCAGCTGCGCCATTCAGCTGTGTCTTCCTCCATCTTTCTACCTCTGGAGAGATGATCAGTCTTACCCTCTCAGATATATCTTTTCTAAGAAACGAGCCTTCATTGTATCTACTCACCTTTTCTCTCAATACTCTAACAATGACTCAGCCTGCTCTGGGTTTTTTAGAGCAGGATATGAATAGGTCATAACTAGGGACTTTTTCAACTTTTACCTTTCTGTTATCTCTCTCCCTCTTGGTCTACTTCTTTGTCTAGGCCAGGGATTCTAAGCCAGAGCATTCACCACACCTAACAAACGAAAAATTTGTATTAAACTGTGGGACTTGTAATCAATATCATGTTGTTGTTGTTGTTGTTATGCGCCATCAAGTCACTTGTGACTCATAGTGACCCTATGTACAAGAGGTTTAAATACCGTTTTATCCTGTGCCAACTTAGCCATCTCAAACACATTCATTCCCACCACTCTAGTCACAAAATCGATCCACCTCATTGAAGGTCTTCTTTTCACCGCCTCTCCACTCTCCCAAACATGATGTCCCTCTCCAAGGACCAGTGCCTCCTTGCAGCATCCCCAAAGTATGTCAGATGAAGCTTCAGAATCCTTGATTCCAAAGAACATTCCGGCTTCACCCTCTCCAGGACAAACCTGTTTGTTCTCCTAGCAGTCCATCGTATATTCAACACTCTTCTTCAGCACCACAACTCAAAGGCATCAATTCTCTTTCTATCAACCCTATTCACTGTCCAACTCTCTGATGTATAGCAGTAATTGCAAAAACTATAGCCCAGATCAGATACACCTTAGTCTCCAGACTGATGTTATTGCTCTTCAGTACCCTTGAGACGTTCCCCACAGCTGACTTTCCCAGCTCTTGATGTTGAGCTTCAATCATATAGGAGGCTGCAGTCCTTGACCTTCTTCAGCAAGCACTCCAGGTTCTCCTCAGTTTCAGCAAGCAGGGTTGTGTCAATATCATGAAAGAATTATATTTCTGAATAAAAAGTAATTTTCTCTTTAAATATTAGCCCAAATCACAAAAAAAAAATGTGTTTGTCTCTGTCATCATTATAATTTGCATAAGTATCAAGAATTCTTCATGCTTCTAAAAATTATTACAAATTTTTTCTACCTTAAAATGAACCAAATTGGAAATACCTATAAACCATTTCAAAGTTGATAAAATATATAACACAAGCTATTTCTGGAATTATTCAGAGATTTACCACAGGCTGATATGGAAGGAGAGACATAAGATGGATGCGTATTTACAGTGATATCTTCCCTGAAATTGTAATCCAAGTTCGAGCAATTGAGAGGAGTGAGCTACAGAAAGTTATCTCAAAAAATGTACACGAGGTTTTTCTTAGATGTCTAGACAAATTCCAAGTTGTTGTTTCAACAGACGAAACACTAAGAATCCTTTAAAAATCCTTGAAAACTAAAAAACTAAATAAAAAGTTAAAAATTGACTGTGGCAAGAGCATGGTGTTTTGAAAGGTTTGTCAGCTTAAAAGAAACTCAACAATGATGCAGAAGAGCAAACTATATAATAAGCCAACTTGACCTTGAGAATGTATTCAGGGCACTGCACCCATGTAAAACTCAATTCACTTTCTTCTCCAATGCACGTGGTATATTTTCCAGAATACATCAAAAATTAAAAGAGAAAACAACCTTCAAATATTAACATTGATATAACACAAAGTATCTTTTCAGATCACAAGAAATTCACTACAGGAGGGTAACATATACAAAATCACCCATGTGGAACCTGAATAACTCTCTACACCCTTAACTCATAAAACAAAGTTTACAGAATTCTACAGGACCTTCAGAAAAAAGACTGATAACACAATTACACAATGCACAAACACATGGAAACTATTTTCATGGAGACAGATACTTAAATGGCCAACAGACACATGAAGAAATGTGCAAAATCACTCTCAGTAAGAGAGATGCAAGTAAAAGCACAATGAGATACTATTTCACTCCAGCAGCAGTGGCAAATTTTAACAGAACAATGGTACAACCACACTGGAAGGCAGTTTGACGTTTCCTCAGAAAGCTGTGCATAGAAATTCCATAAGACCCAACTATTCTACTGCTTGGAATATACAATGAGACAATGATAACTTGGACACAAAGACTTGTATACCAGTGTCCATAGCAGCATTATTCACCATTGTAAGAACATGGAAATAGCCCAATTGCCTAACCAAAATGGAATGGATTGAGAAATTATAGTACATCCACATGATGAAATACTATGCAGCACCTAGGAGCAATGATCTTGTAAATTACTACCTAACTTGGAAAGGACTGAAAGGAATTATGCTAAGTGAACTAACTCAGTCCCATCAGGACAAATACTGCATAAGAACATTATTGTAGAAAATGTATGCAGATCCAAGGAGAGGAGCATGGGAACAGGGAGGGGTCTATGTGTGTGAGCATATTAATCATAGGGTCATACATTGATGGGGTATGGGGTGTGTTGGTAAAGAAAATGGGAAAGATTAAGTGTGAAAAACAATATATAAGAACTTTGAAAGTACACTGGTATAAAAAATGTATTAAAAATAAGCTGAAATTGCTTTCTGTGGTTTTATTGGTCACACTGGCAATATTTTATATAGAGCTAAAAAATTTTTACCTACACAAGGCAGTCATCAGAACAGAACAAGGAAGCACAGCATGGTTCAAAATTGGGAAGAGTATATACCAAGGATGTATCCTATTTCCATAATTTTTCAATTTATGTGGAATAGATTGCTTGTGGTGCTGGGCTCTATGAAAAGAAAAGTGGTGACAGCATTGGAGGTAGACTCATCAACAATCTGCATTGTGCAGATGACACAACCCTGCTTGCTTAAACTGAAGAGGACCTGAAGTGCTTGCTGCAGAAGGTCAAGAAAGGCAGCCTTCAAAATAGGTTGAAGGTCAACATTAAGAAAACAAAGATTCTCACCACTGGACATATTGGCAGCATCATGACAGATGGTGAAGAGATTGAGATTGTTAACAGCTTCAGTGTGCTTGGTTCTACAATCAACAACACTCTTGGTACCAGCAACCAGGAAATGAAAAGACGAATTGCATTGGGAAAGTGTATCAGAGACCTCCCCAAAGTAGTGAAGGGCAACAATGTCAGTCTGGAGACTAAAGTGCACCTGACACAGACAATGGTCTTTACTATGCTTGCTATGCATCAGAGAGCTGGACAATGACTACGGATGGTAGGTGAATTGGTTCCTTTCACTTGTGGTGCTGGAGTAGAGTATTGAACGTACCATGAACTGCTAAGAGAACAAACAAGTTAATCCTTGAGAGAATGAAGCCAGGCTACTGTTCCTTGGAGACATGGATCCTGAAGCTTCATCTGACATAATTTGAGCATGTT
>NW_006399755.1:24500062-24501828 GCF_000299155.1 Elephantulus edwardii
TACCATGGACTGCCAAGAAAACAAACAGATTCAACCTGAGAGGGTTAAACCTGGCTGCTCCTTGGAGGCAGGTATTCTGAGGCTCTGTCTAACATACTTTGGACATGTCATAAGGAGGGACAGGTCCTTGGAGAGGGACATCATGCTTGGGAGGGTGGAGGGACAACACAGGAGGGGAAGACCCTCTATGAGGTGAATTGATTCAGTGACTGGAGTAATCGGGATGGGAGTGTCAGAGACAGTGTGATTGGCACAGGATAGAGCAGAGTTTAGGGCTGTTGTACATAGGGTTGCTATGAGTTGCAAGTGACTCGATGGCACATAACAACAACAACAACTACCCACACGTAAAACTGTGCAACCCTACTATTAACACCCCATCCCCAAATATTCACCCCTCTATTTTCACCCTCCCACTTCTCACCCTTAGATCCTCATCCTCATTCTAAAATAATGGTTTTATACAGTATTTATTCTTGTGGGACTGAGTTAGTTCACTCAGCATAATACTCTCCAGTCCATCTCAAGTTTTATATTAATATAGAGAATGATTTCTCCTGCCTGCTGGATAGTATTCCATTGTCTGAATGTACTACAACTTCTCAATTCATTCATTTGTGCCTGGACATCTGGGCTGTTTCCATGTTCTTGTGATGGTGAATAATGCTGCTATGAACAATGTTGTACAAGTTTCCATTTGAGCCTTAGTTCTTCTCACTTTCATGGGGTATGTTCCAATCAACGGAAAACCTGAGTCATATGGAATTTCAATATTCAGTTTTTTTGAGGAAGTACCAAACTGCCTTCCAGAATGGTTGTACAATTTTATGATCTCACCAACAGTATACAAGAGTTCCTATATCATCAGATTCTCTCCAACATTTACAACTTGCTGTCCTCTTAAACTTTGCCACTGCTACTGTAGAGCAATAGTATCTCATTGTGATTTTGATTTGCATCTCTCTCATTGCCAGTAATTTGGAGCATTTATTCATATAACTGTTGTCTATTTGATTATCGTCCTCTGTGAAAACTCTTTCCAAATCCTCCTCTTCCTCCTCCTTCTCCTCATCATATTCCTCCTTCTCCTCCTCATCTTTCTCCTCTTCTTCCTTCACCTCCTCCTCCTGTTCTTCTTCTTCTTCTTCTTCTTCTTCTTCTTCTTCTTCTTCTTCTTCTTCTTCTTCTTCTTCTTCTTCTTCTTCTTCTTCTTCTTCTCTTTCTCCTTCTTCCTCATTCTTCCTCATTCTCCCTTCTTCCTTCTTCCCTCCTCCTCCTCCTTCTTCTTTTTCTTCAAAATTTTTCTACAGTAGTGATTGAAGTAGGGACATAAATTTGTAATTTGTCTCTATGTGATGTAATTTGAATCTTTCAATGGACTTGGCTTTATGGGGAGAACACTCTACTTTGATTAGACCCAAGACTTTCTTATTGTTTTTCCTCCTGGATTTTGTACTCTAAAAAAATGGGCCTATAAAACATGGAGTTAAGTTGATTCTAAGCTGAGGACCAAAAGTATGAAGCTAAATCTATTGCCATTGAGTCGTTTCCAACTCAGATTGATCCCCAAAATTACCATGTGTAAGTTGACCTAGTTAAGTTATTCTTATATTTGTTTTTCTAGTTGTTAAATACCTCTTTGGTAGGTTAAGTCTTGCCAAATATTCACCACCAGGCCAATAAGCAGAACAATGATGTAGATGGAGAAAAGATTGAAGTTGTTAATTATTTCATCTTGTTTGGATGCACAATTAACACCATGGTAA
>NW_006399755.1:24502792-24503749 GCF_000299155.1 Elephantulus edwardii
ACTCAGGACAGGGTAATGGTCAAAGCTATTGTTCATAGTGTCATTAGGAGTCATAGTCTACTTGAAGACACCTAACAACAACTTTCTCTTTGTAGGCTTGCTTGCCAAACTGGATAAGGCAGAGCAGATAAAGGTTTCTTCTTAGACTATGCATTCATCAGCCTATGTATTAGGGGCTTTAATGAAAGGTTATAAGGAGATGCTTATTTCCCTTCAGATCTGTGTGCAGGAACACCCAGAGTTGTGTGAGAAAAATTAAAAATCCTTTTTTGCAAATTATAAGGTGATCTCCTGGAAATGGAAATGTTTGTTTTCCTTTTTCTCAACCTGCTTTTGCCACAAATTCTCTCTGGTATTTCTATAGGAAAATATGTATTTGATATTTTGTCATGTTTTGCTGTAGTTATTGTCTGCTGCCTAGTGAGAACTGACTTGTAACTGATCTTTCAAGAGATTTTTAGAAGCATTAAATTGCCCAGGAGATCGCCCATACTTCTCCCATGGAGCAACTGGAGAACTGTGTGCCTTTGAGATTGCAGCTCAGGTTCTTATCATTTGGCCACCAACACTAACCCAGTCAGAAACTGTAGCCAAACTTTTTCACTCTCCACTTTTCTCTCTCTCCCTTTCTACTTATCCTGCTCAGTTTTTTAACTCTTCATCACTCACCTCCTAGTTAAAAGAAAATCTTCTTCAACTAATATATCACTCTCTTCATTTTTCTTTTTTTCAAACCTGACCTGCAAATAATATATAATTCCCACTCTTTCTATAATCTCAACCAAGCACATAATTTCCCATAACTTCTTAGCCTGTGGTGATGAAGGAGGAAGTTCAAGCTGCTCTGAAAGAACCGGCAAAAAAATAAGGCTACAGGAGTTGACAGCATACCAATTGACATATTTCAGCAATCAGACGTTGCCCTGGATGTGCTCACTAAGTTGTGAAGGGAAAAAA
>NW_006399755.1:24506635-24508541 GCF_000299155.1 Elephantulus edwardii
TCCTTCTCCCTACTTCAAATGTTACCTACATACTTTCAATTAACTGCACTAAAGCAATAAGCAATGTTTCCTCCTTTATTGCAATCACACCCTTTCCTTGTCGAATAATACCACTCAATACTCTGTTTCAAAAGTATTCCTCATCTATTACTCAGTTTATAGCTGCTTGAAAACCAACTGGACATAAGTCCGCATATGTGCCTCTTTAACACCCCCAAATCTCTATACTTATAGAAATGAAAGTTGAAAATGTTCTGTCCCTCTCATTAAAAACAGGCCAGAGTTGCCCAAGTACTCCAAAAAGCAAGTCTTGCAGCAGCCATCCAAAAGCAACAATTTTTTCTTCTCACTTTTAGGTATTCTGGCGTCTCCCCTTCTTCAGTCCTCTTACAGTAATTTTCTTAATGTTTGGCCCTTGCCTTTTACGATTTCTCTCTAGTTTTCTACAGTAGTAGATGAGAGCCTTTGCCAGCCATACACCATGAACTCCTATTACTATCAGCTGAGTACCAACCATTATCCTCCATCATTAGGTCTGCCAACTTCATTGCCTAAAACCAACACCCTTCCCCCTCTTTAAAATTATCACCCCCCCATCAAGCATGAAGTAGTTACAGAAGAGAACCTCAGTCACCCCAATCATATAACAAAAGGCTGAAATGTTAAGGTTGTGAAGCTCTTATCTCCTCCTTACCCAGAAGAATCAACAAAATTAACCACAGGAAGCAGCAGCTGTGGGTCTTTTATTATCTCTTAAGGCTACAAAACTGTTCTTCCTCTGTTTCCCAGGAATAGCTGTCTGCAACTCCAATCTATGCCCCTATCTTTTAAAAACAACTGTGAGCATACCCTTCTCCAATTTCCTTGTAAAACAACAAAAACTCCCTAATATTAAGTGGAGGCTGGTCTCTACTTTGAAGTCAGCCCAGCAGTTTCTCCTCAATAAACTGTCTTTCTTGGCCTATACTGTTTTCTGCCTTTTCTCAGCAAATTTATAATTGCACCATTTTACAATCCCACCACAGTATATGAGAGTTCCCACCTCTCCACATCCTCTCCAACATTTATTGTTTGCTGCCCTACTAAACTTTTCACTGCTACTGGGGTGAGATGGTTTCTCATTCTGGTTTTGATTTGCATCTCTCTTATTGACAGTGATTTGGAGCATTTCCTCATGTATCTGTTGGCCATCCAAATGTCTTCCTCTGTGAAAAGTCTTGGCATGTCTTTTACACATTTTGTAATTGTGTTATCAGTTTTTGGTTGTGGTGTTTTGTTTTTTTCTTCTGGAGGCCAAGGAGCATTCTGGATACTTTTGTTATGAGTCTCATATCTGAAACGGTATTTCCTAATGTTTGTTCCGAGTTGACAGGCTTTTTTTCCACTCTGTAGTAAAAAAATTTTAATGCGCTGAGACATTTAATCTTTTTACAGTCCCATCCATATCCCTTATTGTGGAATTAACCATTAGTTTTAGTATTGTCCCTGCCCTTGGCACAAGTGTCTTGACCCACTTATTTCTTTGCTCCACCATCCATCAAGATACCCATCCGCTTCTACCCACTCCCTTCAACATCTATCTCCCATTGTCCAGCCCTTGATCTGATAGCTTATATCTAAAGCTTCCTTGGCTTTTGTGATTCCAGACACACCAACTGCTAACAGTTTCTTATGCTGTGAGCAGAGTCTCCTAACTTTAGTGATAACGTGTCAAGAAATCTGGAGAACAACAACTTGGCCAATTGTTCCCATTCCAAAAAAAGGTGACTCAACAGAGTGTGGAAACTATAGAAAATATCATTGAATTCACATACAAGAAAGATTATGCTGAAGAATATCCAAAAACGACTGGAATAGCACATCATTAGAGAACTGCCAGAAGTCCAGTATGGGTTTAGAAGGGGTC
>NW_006399755.1:24511531-24515701 GCF_000299155.1 Elephantulus edwardii
ACAACAAGGTCCCATTCATCAATTTTTATCCTTTACAGATTGTACATTTCTGACTGTATTTGGCCATCTTTGTATATATGGGCCTTCTAAGATTGGTCCCAGTTCATCACTTATGAACTTTATGATTTCGGGCTTTTCTCACAGGTTTCTGATCCACCTTGAGTTGACTTTCGTGTATGGTATGAGATGTAGATCCCGTGTCAGCTTTCTTTAGGGAGCAGCCCAGTTTTTCCAGCATCATATGTTGAAGAGGTTGTCACTTTCCCTTTAGATAAGTCTCATTACCTTATTGAAAATCAGCATGATTCGTTTTCAGTGAAAAAAATATGTTAAGAACAATGAACCAGAACTACCCATCCCATCTTCTCTTTGACCACCTACCACATGATCCCACTGGCTCAGACTCAGGCATGGAAGCACATGAAAGTGGAGAGACAGTGAGCTTTGTTAAGCCGTGCAGCTGTGCCTGGTGAAGTGTCTTCCTCCATCCAACCTCTGGAGAGATGATCAGTCTTGCCCTGTGGGATATATCTTTTCTAAGAAAACAATTGTACATTCTGTCTGCTCACCTTTTCTCTCAATACTTTAACAACGACTTAGCCCAGTCTGGGATTTTTTAGAGCAGGACATGAGTAGGTCAAAATCAGGGAGTTAGTTAACTCTGACCTTTCTGTTGTCTCTCTCTCAGTCTAAAATATCGAGCCAGGGTATTCACCACACCTAAAAAGTTAAAAAGGTGCTATTAAACTGTGGGACTTGTAAACAATGTGATGAAAGAATTGAATTTCTGAATGAAAAACTCATTTGCTCTTTAAAGTTTTGCACAAGTAACAATAAAAATGTGTGTATTCCTCAGTCATTATTACAATCTGAATATGCATGAAGAATCCTTCATGCTTCTAGAAATCTTTACAGATTTGTTCTACCTTAAAATTAACAAAACAGGAAACATCTATAAACCATTTCAAACTGGATAAAATACATAACATATGCTGTTTCTGGAATTATTCAGAGATATCACAGCCAGGTAAGAAAGAAAACACATAAGGTGAGCTACATCTTTACAGTGATTCTCTCCCTGAAATTGTCATCCAAATTCAGGAAAGTAAGAGGAGTGAGATGTAGAAAGTAATCACAAAAAATCTACTTAAGGTTTTTCTTGGATGCTTAAATAAATGTCATATTGTGGGTTCAACAGTTGAAACTCTAACTATCCTTAAAGCTAATTATAAGTTAGAATTGACTGTGAAAAGAGCATGGTGTTGAGGATGGGTTGGCATTCTGCCCAGGGAGAGAGGTGAGACCCTGGTTGAGATGCAGTCCCAGAAATGTCACACCTACAAGTTAGGGTTACGTCTCAGTAGTGAAGGTCAAGCCTGGGAATGAGCAAAACTGAAATACATCTACTCAGCTTAAAACTATTTCACAACCTCACTAGCACCTCACTGCTGATAAGAGGTCCTGCTGGTGGAGTGGCTAAGCACTTGACTGTTAACTGAAAAGCACCTGGTTTGTCCACTAGAGAAGAATATGACAGTCAGCTTCTATTAATGCAACTTTGAAGTCATATGAGATAGTTCTACTCTGTGCTATGTTGTCACTACATATTTGAACAGATAATAAGGGGGGAGAAGGATTGCTAATAAAAATGCAAAATGACACCTATTGTAATAGACAGAAGTGTAAATAGTCTGCTACTTTATTTGGCAGTCTCTACACATGCTAATAGAAAAAAATAAACTCTTCTCAGAAATTTAGTTAGGTGACGGCACTTAACAACAATAACATCAACATGGAGAGAAAGATCAGCTGGCCCAGTGGACAGAAGGTGATGCTACCAAGCCAAAAGTGGGTGACTTTTAATCTGCAGCCCTCAGGCCTGTCTTTCATTGTTTTTGTTCAGACATTCCTCTAGGTCATATAGCCCTGGTGTACAAGTTGCCATACAGTGGTAACTTGTGGTTGCTGTGAGGCTGAACACTGTGACACTGATGTATCAAATGTGTTAATGGCTGGTTATTCAATGCGGACAGAGAGTGGTGTGGAGCTCCCTGATTAAAACAAGCTTGGAAGGAGGAGTGGCATCCATTTCCATAATAGCTTGCCTCCGGAAACCCTATGAACCTGGAGAGAGGGTGAGAGACACCCAAGCGTTGAGGACTTTCTGTCATAGGGCCGCTATGAGTCGTCTGAGACTCGACGGCACTTAACAACAAGAACATGTAATTGTTAGCTGCTGTAGGCTTGATTCTGTGTCATAGCAATCTCATATGAAATACAACTTTGTCCTGCCCTATTTTTATAATCAGCATTACACATGAGCTCATTGGTACAGCCAGTGTGTTAGCTTGGTAGTGAAGAATCTTAATATTTTCAAGAGTCTTATTTCTTTACCACAGAAATCTTTGTGTAGGAAGTGCTCCCTCCTGTTAATATATCAAAAGTATATAAAATATTCTCTTAATGCTCTGTTGTCTACAACAGACACACCTGAAAAAATGAAGATAAATAAAGACTAAAAATAAAAGGATGGAAAAAATATATCAAGCAAATGGCAACTAGAAAAAAGCATGAGTAGTGATGTTTATCTCTGATAAAATAAATTTCAATTCAAAAACTATCATAAGGATAAAGAAGGTCACTACATTACACTTACAGGGTCAGTAGAACAAAAAGATATAACAATAATAAATATACACCAAATTAAAGACCTGAAAAATATGCAAAACAAATATCAACAAAACTGAAAAAGGAAATAGACAACACATGTTGCCAGGAGGGACGGGTCCTTAGAGAGGGGCATCATGCTTGGGAGGGTGGAGGGACAGCGCAGGAGGGGAAGACCCTCTATGAGATGGACTGATTCGGTTACTGGGGTAATCAGGATGGGTGTGTCAGAGGCAGTGCGGTTGGCACAGGATAGAGCAGGGTTTAGGGCTATTGTGCATAGGGTCGCTATGAGTTGCAAACTACTCGATGGCACATAACAACAACAACAACAACATGTAGTACTTGGAGACTTCAATACACCACTCTCAAGAAAAGATAGAACCACCAAAACAAAACAAACAAACAAAAAAACTTTACAAAGCTACTGAAGAATTAAACCATATGATAAAAAAACCCTCAATCTCATAGATATTTATAGGCTAATGTGCCCCCCCCCCCAAAATTGTATACTTTCTACTCCAATGTACATGGAACATTCTCCAGAATATATCACATTGTAGGTCAAGAGGCAAGCATCAATAAACTCAAAAACATAGAAAAAATGCAAAGCATCTTCTAAGACCAGAAAGCTAAAACATTAGAAATGAATAAGATGAGGATAAAGGAGAAAATAAACATACATTTAAAAGCTGAACAACACATTGCTTGAACATGACTGGGAAGTAGAAGAAATAAAAAAATGAAATTAAAGAGTTTTTTGAAACAAATAACAATGAAAATAAAACTTGCCAAAACCTCTGGGAAACAGCCAAAGCAGTAATCAGAGGTCAATTTATAGCAATTAGCAAACACATCAAGGGGCAGGAAAAAATGACCATTGACTCTCTTACCCAACATTTTCAACAGATTGAAAAAGAACAGAAAGAAAATCCAACATTCTCTAAAAATACTGAAATTATAAAAACTAGAGCAGAAATAAATGAAATAAAAAACAGATAAACAAAGGAAACCATCAATAAAACTAAGAATTGGTTCTTTGAAAAGGTCAATAAAATCAACAAACCACTAGCAAAACTAGCAAAAGAAAAGAAGGAAAAGACACAAATAATGTGAATCAGAGATTAATTGGGCAGAATCAACTAAAATAAAAAGGCTAACATTAGAATATTATTAAAAACTATACACAAACTAATATGAAAATCTAGATGAAAATGGACAAATACTTAGAAATGCACAACCTACCTAACAGACACAAATAGTAATCGAACACTTGAACAGACCCATAACAAAAGAAGAAATTGAAAAGGTAATAAAACAATTTCCAGCAAAAAAAAAACAAACAAAAAACAAAAAAAAAACAAAAAACCAAACCCTGGACCAGATGGTTTTACAAGTGAATTTTATTAAACATTCAGAGAAGAGCTATTACCAATTCTACACAAACTATTTCAGCAAATAGAAAAAGATGGAATTCTAACAAACTCATTCTATGAAGCAAAC
>NW_006399755.1:24516721-24518026 GCF_000299155.1 Elephantulus edwardii
TATGCACTACTAAAAGAACAAATCTGATGGTTAGAATGGCTCCTATAAATAAGGATGGTAAGACTTTCTCATACATTTTCTATGAGATTTCATAAAGAACCAGTCCCTGAAGGGTATTATGCTTGGTAGAGTAGAGGGAGACTCTCGAGATGAATTGACAACGTGACTGTAACAATATGTTCAAACATACTAAGGAAAGTGAGACGGGTATATGGATGGGAAGTGTTTTGTTCCTTTGTACTTAGGGTAACTATGCATCAGAATGAACTTGATGCTGCCTACAATGATATGCAAAATAAAATAACTTTTGTGTCAAACTGAAAAAGACAAGTGGCATATTAAAAATACCATTACTTGTTTAGATCAGTGCTGCTTTTCAGAGGTTGATTGTCAGGCCTTATTTCTTACTT
The DNA here is from genome assembly GCF_000299155.1 of Elephantulus edwardii. Lineage (NCBI taxonomy): Eukaryota > Metazoa > Chordata > Mammalia > Macroscelidea > Macroscelididae > Elephantulus > Elephantulus edwardii. The sequence goes on from NW_006399755.1 coordinate 24,517,132, forward strand.
AGGGAGCTCTGGTGGCCTAGTAGGCAAGGAGCTGCCAATACAAAGGCATGCATTTGAATTTACCTGCAGAAGCTGCTGAGTAATCTCTTCTTGTAAAATTTACTCCCTTTGAAAACCTGTTTGAGGCTCAGCTATGGGTGAGATCCAACTTGATAGTACCAAACCACAACATCTTACTCCAGAAGTTCTATATAGGTGACTCTGCTGGTATTCGAAATATTAGTAACATCCAACTAACAGAAACTCTGTTTTGGGGTTTTTTTAGTTTTCTATTATTTACAAAATTCTAATACATTGTTTTCAAGAAAAAAATTTTTTAATTATACAACTCCCCCCATAATTAATCTGCCCTCCTCCTGAACACCCTCATCCCTCTGCTCCACCCTGTCCTACTCCTCTTGGATCCTTACACTCATTCTACAATAATGGTATTATACAATACTTATCCTTGAGGGACTGAATTAGTTTATTCATCATAATGCTCTCAATTCCCTCCTAAGTTAGGTAAGAATTTATAATCCCTGCTCCTGTGTGCTGCATAGTATTCCATTATGTGAATGTACCATAATTTCTCAAGTCTTTCATTTGTGGCTGGATATTTGCGCTGTTTCCCTGTTCTTTTGAGGGTAAATAATGCTACTATGAACATTGGTGTACAAATCTTCATTTATACCTCAGTTCTCATTTTCTCAGGGTATATTCCAAATAATATAATAGCTGAGTCATATGGAATTTCTATGTTCAGCTTTTTGAGGAAGCGGCAAACTGCCTTCCAAAAAGGTTGTATCATCTTGCAATCACACCAATAATGTATAAAAATTCCTTTCTTGCCACATCCACTCCAACATTTATTACTTGCTGTCCTGTTAAACTTTGCCACTGTTACTGGAGTGAG
>NW_006399755.1:24518276-24520663 GCF_000299155.1 Elephantulus edwardii
CTTTATCCTCTCCAGATTGTACATTTCTGGTTGTATTTGGCAGTCTCTTTATACATTGGACTAGCAATTCTAAGCTTGATCCCAGTTTGTCTCTTCTGAACGTTAGTTTTGAGGCTTTATTACCAGGTCTCTGATGCCCTTTTAATTGATTTTTGTGTATGATGTGAGATGTGGATCTTGTTTCAGGTAGAAGTCCAGGTAGAAGTCCAGTTTTTGCAGGTAGAAGTTCAGTTTTGCCAGCACCATTTTCTGAAGGGGTTATCAATTCCCCATTTCATTGCTCTGATTTCTTTGTCAAATATCAGTTGACAATAGATAGTTGGGTCTATTTCTGGGTTCTCAATTCTGTTCCATTGGTCTGTGTCCATCATTGTACCAATTCCATGCTGTGGGGTTTCTTTCAATTGCCACATATTCACATAAATTTGAATGATTTAAAACAAAGAAAAATTAATCTAACTGAACATTGGTTTTAGGTAAGAATATTAAATATATTCTCTAATACCCAAAGAACACACAAATTAACTTTAGAAGAACTACAACCAGGATATTGCTTATAAGTGAAGATTGGCTTCATATACTCTGGATATATCGTCTTGAAGGATCAACTGCTCAGAAAGATGTCATGTTTGGTAAAGCATCAGATAAAAAAATGAGAGAAGAAAATACTGTGTGAGATGGATTGATAGGATAACCACAACAACAGATGCAAATATATCAGTACTAATAAAGACAGTAATTGCTGGGAAATGCTTCATTCTGTTACATATGAAGTCACAATGATTAAAAGTTGATTTAATGGCAATAACACCACCATAATGATGACAACAGCAACTACTGTTGTATTTATAAATGAGAGTTGAGAGTTCAGAGTGAAGAGATAACTTTGTTTTATATTACTATAAATTTCTTTTAATTTTTAATGTATGAATATGTTTTATATTTGTTGATTAAAAAGCAAGAAAATATGCTGAATGGCTCAAATAGAATTAACAATTCAAATTACTAGAAATTTAACTGACAAAATATATTTTACTAAAACACTATAAAGATTTCTTAAGACAATAAAGAATCAAATTTATGAGCTCTTGTTTAAAATGAGTAATCTCTCATTCTAAGTGGCTATAATCCCAGCAAGAAATAATTGTGGAATTATCAATTAGATAGTTAATGGAAAGAATAATAGTAAAATGAGGCACTTAAACCTAAAATAGTTTCAACCTATTTCCAGATGAAAAACATTATACTTTTAAGAATTTTGACGACACAAGCATAAGCTAAAAATGGATGAAAATTTTGTATTATTTTTCATGTTATTCTTGCCAGTTACTATCAGTAAACTGTTGTTTTGGCTTAGGACAGTAGTTATACAGATCATGTGTAAATTTGTTATTCAGTTACATATCTTCATTAAGTCAAAATACTCAATTCTTAATAATAACAATCAAAACCACAGATTTTGTTTAAACATAGATATTTTACCTAAATGTTTGTGAATTGGCACCATTCAGAGCCTGGTTATGCTTTTTATGTTAGCTCAGTGGTACACTAAGTGTAAAGGTGATTTTCCTTTTGCTTTTCAAGGAGATGAGTGAACTAGGGGTGGGGGTGGGGTGGGCGGGGAGAAAAGTGCAACAATGAATGAATGGAAGTTCAAAATCTCTGTAGATGTTCATTGAAATTAATTAAAAAACCAAACAAAAAAATAAGTAATAAATGTTAATGGCCAAACCTGAATACAGTGAAAAATATCTAATAAGTAGATTAAGTACTAACATATTTTAAATGTATAGCTACTTAGGTACTTTCAAACCCACCTTCATGATGAGTCTTTGAGGATGGAATAAATGACATATTTGGCATAAAAAAAAAAAGTAAAGGTGAATCACAAAATTATGAAAACAGCCAAAATATCCAACCACAACCAAATGGATTGAGAAATTGTGGTACATTCACACATCAGAATACTACACAGCACACAGGAGCAATTATTTTTTAAAATTCTATGTAATTTGGAAGAGACTGGAGAACATTATACTGCATGAACTAATTAAGTCTCATAAGGACAAATACTACATAAAACAAGAAAAGAAAAAAAAAAAAAATAACTAGTAAAAAGAATGGGAGTACAAAGGTGGAAGAAGTGGGAGCGGAGGAATGAGGATGGGTTTAAGCAAAATCACAGGTTACACAATTTGGTGTGTAGACAGAGGGGGTAAAGGAAATGGAAAAGATCTGGCAGGGACCTGAAAAGACAGGGTAATGATGGGCATAGTCCAGCAGTGATTAATTTTATAAAACATAATGATATAGCAGTGATTGTTTGAAAGACAATGTCAAAGAATAAAAGTGTGAAGGGAAATATGCATAAAAAATAAACAAAAAAA
>NW_006399755.1:24521338-24528642 GCF_000299155.1 Elephantulus edwardii
AAATCTGAATGATACAAGAAGAATGAAAAGAAGATGGAGTGACTAAACAGAGTCACTGTACCAGGAATAACTGACTGACTCAAACCTTTTCAGATACTACAATATGATAAATGGTAATGAAAAAAGTTCAATCTTCAATGAAGGTGTTGACAAAAAAAAATAAAGAATTGACAAGATATTCATTGACATATTTCAACACTGGATCGTTCACCAGCCTGTCCCAAGAAATTTGGAAGAGAGCTAGCTACCTTGCCAATTGACTGGAAGAGATTAATACTTTTTCCCATTCCCAAAAACGATGACCCATTAGAACGTGGAAATTATCAAGCAATTTGACTAATACACCTACAAGTAAAATCTTTCTGAAGACTACCCAAAAGCAACTCAAATAGTACATTGAAAGAATCAGATATGCTACATTATAAAACCAAAAGAGTGAATGACTATATAATAATTTTTTTAAAAAAATTTGAAGATACAGACATAGTGTAACAATGGGTAGAAATTTTATGTTAATAACAAAGGTTATTTCTTAAAATTTTCAAATATTTGTTGAAAGTGATAATTAGGGGAGCACCTGAGGGCCACCATGATACACATGAGCATCTGACACTGCTGCATGAGAGCGCCGTGCCACATGGAAGTGCTGTGCCACTTAAAGTTAAGGGTTTAAAAACACTGACAAACACAGGATTCCAAGATGATGCTGGTAGAGAGAACAGGGTAAAGAACCAGAAGAATAGGAAACTACATAGAGACAGGCCACTATTGAGACCTTCATGCTGCACAGAAACCGACTAACATGGCACGACATGGACAGTAGGAATTTGAATCAGAACTTTTGCTGGAATAATTAGTTTTGAAGCTACATGAACATTATGCCATGCCACGTGCCATGCCAGAAGCCACTAGCTGAGCTCCTGTGGGATCCATCCACCAGGAGAAAAATTAGTGGGCCTGTTGGAATTAGACTGAATTTTTCTGTGCCACAGCCAACTGCCATGATCAGGCAGGATGGTAGGATCCTGACTGGGTTTTCTTGGACACCACCAATTGCCTGAAAAAGCAGCCATGAGTGAGCCCACTCGTAGAAATTTGGCTGAGTTTTCTTGGGGCCTCTGGGCAGGGAGCGCTGAGTAAGAACCGCTGGGTGGGAGACAGCTGGAATTTGAGTAGGGACCCCAATCATGAGCACACTCAAACAGCTGAGGTCTGAGTGAGGTCCTGCAAGTGGTTGACCAGCCACTGTGGCCACCCCAGCCCTGTGGCTACTCCACCCCTATGTCTGACCCTATCCTATTCAGTTCCACACCTGTGCTTACATGTTATATCAATTAACTTGCCTCTAAACCAGTCACCTTTATCTGACTTACCTACAAGAGACTGCTCTCACAGGCCCTGAACTCAACTTTCCCTTGAGTCAGAAGTTCAGAAAAAGAACACAAGTGGGGAAATTACCCAACTGATTTATAGAGGATTGTCTTCAGATAAGAACATATCAATTTCTCAAAGAAAGCAAGCTGTCTTAAACAATACACAAGCACCAAACAAGATGTCACTCCCAAAAGGTAAAACAGTATCAATGGACTTCCTGAAGCCAGAAAGTTTGATGGAACTTTCTGACACAGAATTGAAAAGAACAATGTTTGAATACTTTCAATGGATGAAAGACAAACTTGAAGAATTACAGGATACTACAAGCAAAAACTAAGAGGAGCTCAAAAAACCAATCCAGAACAATGCAGATTTAAAAAAAAAATGGGGCATTAGAGGCACTGGGGCAAAAACCAGCAAAAAAAAAACAAGAAAGCACAAGCAAAAATATGAGGTTCAATGCTCCAGATGCTATCAACATGATGGAGGGACATATGAAGAGAGTTGAAGAGATGGAGCACAGAACCAGTGAAATAGAAGATAGAATTGCCACCACTGATCTACTAGAGCAAAAAGCAAATTCAAAAAGGAATTAAAACAGAAGAAAACCTAAAAATAATGTGGGACACTATCAAGAAAAATAACTTGCATATTATTGGAATACCAAAACAGAAAGAAAAAAGAAAAGGCACCAAAAATGTTGTGCAAGAATTACTAGAGGAAAACTTCCCAGGTATAATGAAGAAAGAGAGGATATATTTTTCTTTATTGTCTAGGTGACACAGCATTTGGTGTCCTGATCCTTGAGTGTATTTTCCAACAGTGTACAGGAACCCAGTATGCACTCTTTTCTTATGGTAGCATCTGTAACTATGGCAACCAAAGCAGCTTCAGAATCTGGGATCAATTTGAGAAAAGAGTTTATGTTTCTTGAACTTTTGAGTAATTAGTAAGGAGACCCTCAAGGTCTGTAACCAATGCTTGCTATTTAGAAAGAGGGAGTTGGTTTTATTGGAACAGGATGAGAGGGGACAAAAGAGTGACATGTTTAGAGAATAAAACCTTATTTTTTTTTAAGACTTCTTTTTTTTAATTGTTATTCTTACAAAGTTTATATACATTGTATTTAACACTATTTTTCATTCATTTAGTGGATCACCCATTGTTTTGGGAACTTTGCCCAAGCTGTTTGGTTACATGACGTTTGGGTTTGGTAATAAAAGAATACTTGTTCCTGTATCTCTTATCAAAATGCAGGGACTCATTAAATGGAAACAGAGGGCTCCATCCAAAGACCTGTATTATTAATGAGAAGCATGCCTTGAAAATGGTCTTCCGCCTGCTAATCTTGAGAAATAATCAATCTTAAAACTGTCTGTTTAAACTGAGGCCAAAACCAAAATCATTAATATCTGTGTAACTTTTAATAAAGTTGAGAGTTAGTGTGAGTAAAGGACTTGTGTCACAGTGTAAACCTTTTATATGAAATATTTAAAAAGTAGATTTATTATACATTTAAAAGGCAAAAGTTTCATTCTAGCCAGTCTTTTTTCCCCATTTTTTCCAGAAGAATTGGAAAGAAATGATGAACATTAGACAATTCTAAAGTGTAGATCATCCTAAATTTTCCATAAATTATTCAGCAAAATTTCCACTACTGAATGGGAAACAATCTTCATAGTATAAAAGGGATAGAGTGAACCTTTAAAGGTGAAAATTCAGAACACACACACACAAGACAATAAATAAATATCATCTAACTCTATATATAACAATAAATGCAATTGTGCCAAGTCATTTCTCCTCATGAAAGACAGTTCCTCAATATTTCTGAAGTGTTTTTGTTTGATTTAGACTGAATCTGCACCAGGATGTTGCCGATATCTCAGGTTAACACATTGCCCTGAAATTCTTTATCTTAGACCCACAACACTATGGTGGCTCTGGAACGTACTCAAACTTTCTTGTCCATGTAGCTCAACACATTGTTAGGTGGAAGAGAACATCTATCCATTAAGTTTTGCTGAGTCTTAAGCCATGAAACATTAACATATCTCAGTGAATATGTTCAGTGATAAATTTCCAACTCTACAGAATGTTGTCATTATAATTAAATGCCTTCAAGTCAAAGAAAACTCATAGTGATCCTATGAATGAAAGACCTGAAAACTTCTATAACTTTCATCATTTCTCCAAGTTCATAGAGTTTCCAGATACAAGCTGTTTCAGAAGTGGATGCCGCTCTTATTTCCAAACTTGTTTTAATTGGCGAGCTCCACAAAATGCTGCCCACCATGGGTAACCATTATCACATTTGACACACCAGTGTCACAGTGCTTAGCATCACAGCAAGCACGAGTTACCTCCATACAGTGATTGGACAGACCAGTGATATACAACTTAGAAGAATGTTTACCCCCCCACACAAAAAAATAATGTAACCAGGCCTGAAGGCCACAAATTAAAACCACCCACCTTTCGCCTGATAGCATAACTTTCTATTCTCTAGGCCAACATGGGCCTGTGCTGCTGTTTATTGGTATCTTACCTCAGAAAAAATCTTGACACATTCCTTGGTCCAGGTTGAGGGTAGATTTCTCTAAAAACCATTTACCTCTTACTTCAGGAGTTCTCTTAAAACTATAATAGCTTCTCTAGCGAGACCCACTCTTCTCATGAGACCCACTCCTGGAGGACCTTACCTTCACTTTGCTGCAAGACACCAAAGGCTTTGTGGCATGGCTAATCCAGGAACATCTTCCAGTCATTGCTTCCCCAGTGTCTGCTAAAGATGGTGGCCAACCCCTGGCAAATGACACACTGGCCAGTGACAGAAACTGTGCCTACAAGGTTGAGGGGCTGCATATTTAGACCACAATCCAGCATAGAACAGTCGTTGCCTGGTGACTGTGCTTCCCCAAGCACCTGTAGACTGCCCAGTTGACATCCCTGATTACCAGCACCAGGAGCACCAAAACTGCTGTCTAGCTAAATCTTGTAGGATTTCTTAAGCTCAAGCAGAAGAGACCAGTTGGAAGAGGCATGGTTTCAAGAGGGCAACAGTTACCCCACTCCTGGCTGACTATGGTTCCTTAGAGGAGAGTACCAATATACAGGTCCTTCACAAAATATTGCCATACCTTGGGTCACTATATAGTTACAACAACCTAGTATCTACTAAAAAAAAGACTTACATAATGTCAATAAAACAGTAGGCTGCTTCAGTCATCAAGAAAAAAACAAAATAAAACTTCTACCAAAAAGGCAGACTCAATGAATACCCCAGGTAGAGAAAACCAGAAGAACTATGTTGATGTGGAATTATTTGAACAGCTACAGAAGATGCAAATAATGGAAGAAACAATGGATTCATTAAGGCAAAACTATCTCAGAAACATCAATCCAGAACAAAAAACATATTGACTAGGAGCAATGTGAACAGCTATGGAAGAAAATACAAAGAATGGAAAAAAGAATTGATAGAATAGATTAAGAGGTGCAAGAACTTAAAAAATCATCACAAGACAGAGACAGTACAGCTAACACAGCACTTGACATAACAGAAAATCAGGAAAATTAAATCCAGAATATTAAGACAAATATGACAAAAGGATAAAAGACACTGGTGGGACAAAAAAAAAAGTAGAACTGAAAAGATGGAACAGAGAGTCAGTGACCTGGAAGACAAGAGCCTCACTGGAAACATACTAGAAGAAAAATCAGAGATAAGATACAAAGAAAATATTAGAATCATATGGGATGACCTCAATACGAACAACATACATATGACTGGGATTCCAGAACATGGGAGAGACAGAGAAGTAAAAGAGACAATAGTGGTGGAAGTACTAGAAGAAAGTCTCCCTGGAATTTTGAAGAATGAGAAAATCCACATTCCAGAAGCACACTGAACACCAAATAGACTACACCAAGAGTAAAACATCAAGAAATAACATAGTCAAATTCTCCAAACTAAAAAATAATGATAGAATACAAAAAGCAGTACTAGAAAAATGAAGAGTCACCTACAAAGGAGAAACAATTAAATTAAGTTCTGATTTTTAGCAGCAACCATGAAAACTAGAAGACAGCATGATAGCATAAACAAAAAGTAGAAAGAAAACAATTTCCAGCCACGGATCCTATATTCAGCAAAGCTCCCCATAAGATATGGAGGAGAAATCATATCTTTTGCAGAAAAGAAGGAACTTAAGGAGTTTGTGAAAACAAGATCACAACTACAAGAATATTTAAGTCATCTCCTTTAGATATGTCAAAGTAAAGCAGCTGGACCATAGTAACAAGAAACAACAGAAAAAGATACATGGCAAAAATGGCGAAATAAAACCTACTCTGACAGTAATCACACTTAATGGAAATGAACTAAATGTACCAATCAAGAGAAAAAGAGATGCAGAATTGATAAAACAAACAAACAAAAGCCCATCAATATTCTGCCTAGAAGAGACACATCTTAAAAATGGAGGGAAAGACAGACTCAAAAACAAAACTGGAAAAATGTACGAAGAAAATGGTTATCACTAAAATCAGGAGTGCCAGTACTAATCTCTGATAAAATAGCCTTCAGAATGAAAGCCACCATAAAAAAAAGTATTTCCCAGTAAATTTCTGGTTATATCTAAAGGTCCTATACTTTTATTAATAAGAGTCTTGTTATCAAAAGTTATTACTAAAGTTCTTTTGACTTCAATATTGCAAATAGTATTAAAAAGTAGTAACTCAATTCCAGTTAGCCTCAATACATGCCCAAAGTTAAGACATATAGCCAGCTCTTTAAGGTAGTAACAAACCTGAATAAGAAGCTCTCTCCTAAAAGTATGTAAAATCCTGTACCCAACAAGTAAAAGAAACTCAGTCAGTTGACTCAAAAACACCTTATAAAACACCTTATAAATACCATCTTTTTAAGTTCTAAATCATTCCAGCCTAGTCCTCACTAAAGATTGCTGGCTTTCATAAAATAGAAAACTATAGGCCAATATGTCTTATGAACATAGATGCAAAAATCGTGAATAAAATACTGGCCAATAGAATCCAATGATACATCAAAGAAATAATTCACCATGACCAAGTGGGATCCGTAACAGGTATGCAAGAATGGTTCAAGAGGAGAAAAAAAATCAGTGTAATTTACCACATTAATAAAGCAAAGAACAAGAACCACATGATTCTATCAATTGATGCAGAAAAACCCTTTGACAAAATCCAACACCTTTTCCTGATTAAGACACTCAATAAAATAGGAGTAGAGGGGCATATCTTCAACATAGTAAAAAGTATATATGCACACCAGAAAGCCAACATTGTTTTCAATGGAGAGAGGTTAAATGTATTCCTTTTAAGAGCAGGAACTAGGCAAGGATGTTCACTATCACTTCTCTTATTGAATATTGTATTAGAAGTTTTAGTAATAGCAATAAGACAAGAGAATAAAATAAGAGGTATCCAAATTGGTAAAAAGGAGATAAAATTATCTCTACATGTAGATGGTATGATAGTATACTTAGAAAACCCTAAACACTCAGCAAGAAATCTACTAGACATAGTTGATCAATTCAGGAAAGTGGCGGGATACAAGATCAACAGAAAAATCAGTTGGATTTCTCTACAGTGACAAAGAGAATACAGAGCTGGAGATAAGAAAAACAGTACCCTTCACAATAGCTAATCACAAGATGAAATACTTGGGAGTAAATCTAACCAGAAGCACAAAGGATTTATTCAAAGAAAATTAAAAACAATACCAAAAGAAACAAAAAGAGATCTTGAGAAGTGGAAGAATATCCCTTGTTCATGGATAAGAAAACTCAATTTTGTGAAAATGACAATACTTGCAAAGATAATTCACACATTCAGTGCAATCCCAATACAAATACCAATTCCATTCTTCAACAAGATGGAAATCTCCA
>NW_006399755.1:24534942-24538407 GCF_000299155.1 Elephantulus edwardii
GTGCCTTTCTAATTCCCAAAATCTCTATAATTACAGAAAACCAAGTTCAAAATGTTCTGTCCCCTTCATAAAAAACAGGTCATTAAAAAAATAAAAAAAAAAAATACAACAGGCCATTTTTGTCTTAGTACTCCTAAAAGCAAGCTTGATTCAGCCTTACAAAACCAATAAATTTTTCTCCTTTCTTGAAAATTAGCTATTCTGACTTTTCCCTTTCTTCAGTCCTTAGAGTAATTTTCTTCATTTTAATCGTAATGTTTGGTCCTTGCCTCATACAATTTCTCTCTAGGTTTCTAAAGGAGCAGATGGGAGCCTTTGCCAAATGCACAGTCCATAAACTCCTCATATTTTCAAGAGTACCAGCGATTACCATCCATCACATCTGACAACGCTGTTGCTTAAATGCAACAGTCATTACACTGTTTTAAATCATCACCCCCATGCAGCATGAAGTCATTAGAGAAGAGAACCTCAGTGGCCCCAATAATATAAAAAAAGGCTAGAATATTAGGGTTGAAGATCTGTTATCCCTCCTTTTCCCAGAATAGCCACCAAAAAGAAACCACAGGAAAGAGCAACTATGGCTTTGTTTCACTCTGTTAAGACTACAAAACTGTTCTACCTTTGCTTCCCAGGAATAGCTATCTGCAACCAAAGGTGATGTCTTTTAAAAAAACAAACAAACAAACAAAAAAGCAAACAAAAAGACTCTAATTTTAAGTGGAGGCTGGTCTTTACTTTGGAGTCAGCCCAACAGTTTCTCCTTAACAAATTGTCTTTCTTGCCCTAAACTGGGTTCTGCCTTTTCTAGGAACAGTGTATGAGAGTTCCTATTTCTTTACATCCTCTCCAATATTTATTACTTGCTGTCCTACTACATTTTGCCACTGCTATTGGGGTGAGATGGGATCTCATTGTGGTTTTGATTTGCATCTCTCTTATTGACAGTGATTTTGAGCATTTCTTTATGTCTCTAATGGCCATCCAAATGTCTTCTTTTGTGAAAAGTCTTTCCATGTCTTTTCCACATTTTCAAGTTGTGTCTTCAAGCTTTTTCTTTTGGAGGCTCAGGAGTATTCTATAAACTTTTATTATGAGACCTTTGTCTGAAGTGATATTGCCAAATGTTTGTTCCCAGTCGGTGGGCATTCTTTTCATTCTATTGGAAAATATATTTGATGAGCACAGAGATTTCATCTTCAGAAGGTCCCATTCATCAATGTTTATCCTGTACTGATTGTGCATTTCTGGCTGTATTTGGCCGTCTTAGTATAACATGGGCTAAGCCTTCTAAGATTGATCTCAGTTTGTCTCATATGAACATTATGGTTTTGGGCTTTTCTTCCAGGTTTCTGATCCACCATGTGTTGATTGTTTTGTATGGTATGAGATGTAGATCCTGTTTCAGCTTTCTGCAGGGAGCAATCCAGTTTTGCCAACATCATATGTTAAAGAGGATGTCATTTTCCCATTAGATAGGCTTTGTTTCCTTGTTGATTATCAGCCTGAAAACTTTTAAGTGCATAAATGATATTAAGAACAATGAACCAGAACTACCCACCACATCATCTCATTGACTACCTACTACATAATCCCACTGGCTCAGACTCAGGCGTGGAAACACATCAAACTGAAGAGAAGGCAAACTTTATTAAGTCATGCTGCTGTGCCTGGTGAAATGTCTTCCTCTATCCTTCTACCTCTGGAGAGATGATCAGTCCTCCCTTATCGGATTTATCTCTTCTAGGAAAAAGATTCTACATTCTGTCTGCTCACCTTTTCTCTCAATACTCTAACAATGACTCAGCCTGCTCTAGGTTGTTTTTTGTGTTTTGGGTTTTTTTTTTAAAGCAGGCATGAGTAAGAAAAAAGCCAAGGAATTTGTCAATTCTGACCTTTCTGTTGTCTCTCACCCTCTTGGTCTAATTCTTTTTGTAGGCAAGGAATGTCAAGCCAGGGCATTCATTACACCTAACAAGTGAAAGGGTGATATTATAATATGGGACTTATAATCAATATCATGAAACTACAGAATTTCTGCATGGAAAAACTCTTTAAATTTTTACCCAAACCACAATAAAAATGTGTTTGTCTCAGTCATCATTATAGGTGTTATATGTATCAAGAATTCTTCATGCTTTTGAAATTTTTACAGAATTTTTCCTCCTACCTTAAAATTAACTGAACTGGAAACATCTAGAAACTATTTTGAACTGGGTAAAATGTATAACTCAAGCTGTTTCTGGAATTATTCAGAGATACCACAGGCAAATAAGGAAGAAAACACATTAGGTGAGCTAAATCTTTACTTTGATATTTTCCCTGGATATGTCATCCAAATTCAGGTAAGTGTGAGGAGTGAGCCATAGAAAGTAATCTCAAAAAACCTCTACGGGGTTTTTCTTGGATACTCAGATAAATTCCAAGTTGTGGGTTCAACAGATGAAACTCTAAGAATCTTTAAAAAAGAAAATGCTACTTGTAAGTTAAAAACTGACTGTAGCAAGAGCACTGTGTTGGGAAGGGTTGATATTCAGCCCAGTCAGGGAGATAAGACCTTGGAGAACACCCAGGATGTTGAGTTGCAGTCCCAGAAATGTCATACCTACAAATAAGGATCATGTTGCAATAGTGAAGGTGAAGCCTGGTAACGGGCAAAACTGAAATATATCTACTCAGCTTAAAACCATTCCCCAATCACACCACCACCTCACTGCTGATAGGTGATACAGGTGGAGAAGTGGTTAAGTGGTTGATTGTTAAATGAAAGGCACATGGTTTGACCACCAGCTGCTCCACTGGAGAAGAATATGGCAGCCAGCTTCTGTGAAAGCAATTTTGAAATCCTATGAGACAGTTCTACTCTATGCTATATTGTCACTACATAGTGAAATTAATAACAACAGCAAAAAAAAAAAGATTTTCTGATAAAAATGTAAAGTGACACTTATTATGGATAGATAGAAGTATAACTAGCATGCTACTTTATTTGGAAGTCTCTATAAAAGCTAATAAAATATTACCCTCTTATCAGAAATTCAGTTATATGTATGTTGTTAGCTCCTGTAGAGTTGATTCTGTCTCATAGCAATCTCATGAGCAACAGAATGAAATACTATCTTGTCCTTCCGCATTTACATAATCATTGTTATAAATGAGCTCATTGCTACAGCCACTGTGTTAGCTCAGTAGAAAAAAAGTCTTAATATTTTCAATTTTTTTTTTTACCACAGATGCCCTTGTGCAGGAAGTGCTCCCTCCTGTTAATATATCAAAAGTATATAAGATACAATCATGGTATGCTCACTTCTAAGGTGTATGGAAAGATCAGTATTTGAGAAAGAATCTTTAAAACATGCAGGTGACATATTTGCTTGCTTAAAGCAAAATTAAACACTTACCGATGAAGATCCAAGACAACAACCTTCAATATTGATTTTTTTTATATATGCAATGGAGTCAACT
>NW_006399755.1:24539757-24541114 GCF_000299155.1 Elephantulus edwardii
ATCCAACAAATTGTACAACGTTATGATTAACACTCTACCCTTCTATCCTCACCCCTCTACTTTCACCCTCATCCCTCCTACACTTAGATCCTCATCCTCATTCTACAATAATGGTTTTATATAGAATTTGTCCTTGTTCACTCAGCACAATGCTCTCCAGTCCCTGCCAAATTAAGTAATAATTTATAAAATGATTGCTTCTGTATGCTATGTAGTATTCAGTTTTCTGAATGTACTACAACTTCTCAATCCATTAATTTTTGTCTGGATATTTGGGCTGTTTCCATGTTCATATGATGGTGAATAATGCTACTATAAGCATTGGTGTACAAATTTCTATTTGAGCCTCATTTCTCAATTTCTTGGGGTATATTCCAAGCAATGGAAAAGCTGAGTCATATGGAATTTCTATGTTCAGCTTTTTGAGGAAGAGCCAAACTGTCTTCAAGAGTGGTTGTACAATTTTACAATCCCACCAACAAAGAATAAGAGTTTCTATCTCATCATAACCTCTTCAACATTAATTACTTGCTGTCCTGTTGAACTTTGCCAATGCTACTGGAGTGAGATAGTGTCTCATTGTGATTTTTATTTGCATCTCTTTAATTGCCAATGGTTTGGAGGATTTCTCCATATGGCTGTTGTCCATTTAAATATCTTCCTCTGTGAAAATTCTTTCCATATTTTTTTACCCATTTTGTAATTGAGTTATCAGACTTTTTCTTGTGTGAGTCCAGGAGTAGTCTATAAATTTCATTATGAGACTCTATCTGAGATGGTATTGCCAAATGTTGGTTACCAGTTGGTATTTTTTCTTTTCACCCTATTGGAAAAAGTTTTTGAAGTGCACAGGGATTTAATCTTTAGAAGGTTCCATTCAACAACTTTTTTCTGTTCATATTGTACATTTCTGGCTGTATATGGCAGTCTCTTTATACACTAGACTAGGGCTTCTAAACTTGATCACAGTTTATCTCTTATGAGCTTTAAGGTTTTGGGCTTTACTTCCAAGTCTCTTATCCACCTTGAGGTGATTTTTGTATATGGTATGTCAAGCTTGTTTCAGCTTTCTGTAGTTAGCAGTCCAGTTTTGCCAGCACCATTTGTTGAAAAGGCTATCATTTCCCCATTCGATAGGTTTTATTTTCTTGTTGAATATCAGTTGACCAAAGATAGATGGGTCTGTTTCTGGGTTCTCAATTCTGTTCCACTGATCTCTGTGCCTGAGGATATGAATTCCTATAAGAAGTTTTCTTCTTCTTCTTCTTCTTCTTTAAACTTTATCCAGAGTAGTAGTTGAAGTAGGCACATAAGTCTTCCATTTGCCTCTATGAGATGGATTTTCAATCTCTCAGTG
>NW_006399755.1:24541389-24542758 GCF_000299155.1 Elephantulus edwardii
TATTTGTTTTTCTAGCTGGTGAATCTCTTGTAGATTAAGCCTTGCCAAATCTTCACCACCAGTACAACAGGCAGCATAATGACATAGATGGAGAAAAGATTGAAGTTGCTTATGATTTCATCTTTTTCATATCCACAATTAACACCAACAATCAGGAAATCAAAAGATTAATTGCACTGGGAAAATCTGCTTCCAAGGACCTCTCCAGAGTCCTAAAGAACAATGATGCTATTCTAGAGATAAGATGCCATGGATTTCTCAATTGCTTGCTATGCATCTGGAAGCTGGACATTTAATAAAGATGACAGAGGAAGAATCAATGCCTTTGAGTTGTGGTGCTGGAGAAGACTATTCAAAATACCTTGGACTAGCAAGGGAACAAACTAGTCTTCTTGGAGAGAGTGACACTAGGTTGTTTCGTGGAGGCAAGGATTTTCAGTTTCTGACTCACATACTTTGAGCATATAGCTATGAGGAATCAGTCTTTGGAGAAGGTCATCATTCTTGGAAGGCTGAAGGGTTATTGCTGGAGAGGAAGTTACTGAAGGAGATGGATTGACAAAATGGCTGGAGCAATTGGGTTAAAAGTGTAAGTGATGATGACGTTGACTTAGGACAGGTTAAGGTTCAAAGCTTTTGTTCATAGGGCCAGTATGGGTCACAGTCTTCTAGACAACACCTAACAACACATTTCTATTTCTACTCTTGCTTACCAACCTGGATAAAGGCAGAGCAGATAAAGGTTTCTCCTTAGACTTTGATTTCATCAGCTTATATATTGGGGGTTGTTAATGTAATGTTATAAGGAAATGGTTATTAACCTTCAGATCTGTATTCAGAAACACCCAGAGATGTGTGAGAAAAACAAAGCATCCATATTTGTCAGTTATAAGGCAGCTTCTCGGAAATGAAAATGTTTCCTTCCTTTTCCTTTCTTAATCTGCTTTTGACTCAAATTTGGCTTTCTCCAGGAAAATAGGTTTTCTTCTCCTGTTTGTTTCTTTGTCAGGGTTTGTTGTTGTTTTATTGTCTGTCGGCTTCTGTGAATGCAACTTTGAAGTCCTATGAGACAGTTCTACACTGTGCTCTGCTGTCACTACATATTGGAATATATAACAATGGGGGGGGGGGAAGGATTGCTCATTTAAGTGTAAAGTGACACCTATTACGGATGGATGGGAGTGTAAATAGATTACTACTTTATTTGGCACCCTCTATGATGTTGTTGTTGTTGTTTGTTGTTGTTGTTATGTGTCGTCCAGTAGCTTGCGACTCATAGTAACCCTATGCACAACAACCCTAAACTCTGCTCTGTCCTGTGCCAACTGCACTGTCACCGATGCTCCCATTCCAATTACCCCAGTCACTG
>NW_006399755.1:24543263-24544443 GCF_000299155.1 Elephantulus edwardii
ATTGGTCCAATGGTGAGAATCTTTGTCTTCTTGACATTGAGCCTCAACCCATATTGGAGGCTACAGTCCTTGACCCTCTGCAGCAAGTGCTTCAGGTCCTTTTCAGTTTCAGCAAGCAGGGTTGTGTCATCTGCATATCACAGATTGTTGATAGATCTTCCACCTCTTCTCTGGTAGTCTCTATACAAGCTAATAAAAAATTATCTTCTCAGAAATTCAGTAAGGTTTATGTAATTGTTAGGTGCTGTAGAGTTGATTCTGTCTCAAAGTAACATCATTTGCAACAAATACTATCTTTTTCTGCCCCATTTTTATAATCATTGCTATGAATGAATTCATAGCTACAGTCACTGTGTTAGCTTAGTAGTAAAAAGTCTTAATCTATTCAATTATGGTTTTTGTTTACCACATGTGGTCTTGTGCAGAAAATGCTCCCTCCTGATAATGTATCAAAAGTATATGAGATGCAATTTTGGTATGCCCACTCCTAAGGCACATCAGTATTGGAGAAAGAATCTTTAAAACATGCAGGTGACATATTTACTTGCTTAAAATAAAGTGTAAACACTTACTGATGAAGATCCAAGACAATTGTCTTCAAATATAGGTTGTTTTTTACATATGCCATGGAGTCATCTATGACTCATAGTAACCCTTTGAATAACACCTTTGACCCTGACCTATACTGAGCCAACCTCACCGTCTCTAACACACCTAACCCCATTGCCACAGTCACTATGTCCACCCATCTCATGAGATGTCTCCCTCTCCTTTGTTGACCCTCCATCCTTCTGAGCTTGATGTCCTTCAATAAGGAGGACTGGCCCTTCCTGGTAAAATGCGCAAAATGTGTGAGATGGAGTTTTAATATCCTTCCTTCCAAGGATGAATCTGCTTTCAGCTTCTTCAGAACAGACATGTTTGTTCTCGTGGCAGTCCATGAAATGTTCAATACTATTCTCCACCACCACAACTCAAAGCCATCAATTCTTTTGTCAACATTAGTCATTATCCAGCTCTCAGATGCATAGCAGGTAACTGAGAAGACTATGAGGTGGATAAGGCACAAAGTAGTCCCTAGACTGACATTGCTTCTCTTTAGCACTCTGAGAGGCCCTTTAACAGCAGATTTTCCCAAAGTAACCAGTCTTTTGATTTTCTGACTATTGGTGCGAAGGGC
>NW_006399755.1:24545393-24547502 GCF_000299155.1 Elephantulus edwardii
TGACAAAGAAAATATAGATCTGGAGTTAAGAAAAATAATACCCACCCCACTAGCTAATCACAAGATTAAATAATTGGGAGTAAATCTAACCAGAAAGTCAAAGGATCTATTCAAAGAAAATTACAAAACATTAGTACAAAAACCAAAAAGAGACCTGAAGAAGTGAAGAATATACCTTGTTCTTGGATAGGAAGACTCAATAGTGATAAAATGACAATACTACAAAAGGCAATTTACACGTTCAATGCAATCTCAAGACAAATACCAATCCCATTCTTCAACGAATAGAAAAGTCAATCTTCATGTTCATTTGGAATAGAAAAAGGTCACAAAAAAGCAAAAACTCCTTAAAAAGAGAAACAAAATAGAAAGCATCTCACTACCTGATTTTAAATCCTACTACACTGTCATAGTGGTCAAGACAGCATGGTACTGGTATAATGATAGACACATAGATCAATGGAATAGAATTGAGAACATAGAAATCAGCCCATTTACCTATAGAAACTGAATTTTGACAATGAGATGAAATCAGTTAAGTGGGAAAATGACAGCCTTTTTAAAAAATTGTATTGGCAAAATTGGGAAACTATCTGCAGAAAATTCAAACAAGATCCACACCTCACACCATACACAATAACCAATTCAAAGTGAATCAAGGATATAGGACTAAAATCAAGTACTATAAACTTTATAAGAGAAAAGCTTGGAAAACCTCTAAAAGCCCTAAGCCACAACAGGAACTGTCTCCTAAGCATTGTGAAAACCTACAACCAGGAGAGGATAAAATAGATTAATGGTACCTTCTAAGAATCAAAGCCCAATGTACGTCCAAAAACTTTTCCAACAGGGTAAAATGGGAAACCACAGACTAGGAAAAAATTATTTGGTAATGACATGCCTGATAAGGGACTTACGACTAGAATTTATAGAAGACTCAAACACCACAACAAGATGAACAACCCATTTGCAAAATGGGCACAGTATATGAATAGACACTTCACCAAAGAAGACATTCAAATAGCCAACAAGCACATTAAGAAGTGCTCAAAATCTCTAGCTGTAAGAGAGAAGCAAATCAAAACAGCTATGAGATATCATCTCACCCCAGAAAGAATAGCAAAATTCAACAGAGCAGCAAATAACAAATGCTGGCAAAGTTGAGGAGAAATTGGAACCCTTATTCACTGTTTGTGTGTTGCAAAATGGTGCAACCACTATGGAAGGTGCTGTGTCTTCTTCCAAGATGTGGTGTAGACAGCAGCATGCTGACAAGAGTGAGTGCAACTGATAAAAATCCCTCTGGGAGTGTTTCAATGGAGCAACTCAATTTTATTGGGGGTACAGCAGCATTTAAACTTTTAGTCACATGTGGACACATTGCCAATAGGGAGAGAACATATATCACGGAAGTCATGGATGCTCCTAGCCCATAGCCTTTTGGGGCCATTTTGGACACACAGCTTGTTGAGTGTGCCACAACAGCTTTATCAGTGTGCTCCTCTTGCATGTGTGCACCAAATAGGCCCTCATTCCCAGCTAGAGCCATCACGGGGCCCATTTCCTCCTTGTGGATGTTCACCCACATCTCCCCCTTTTTCTTTTATTACATCAGCCATAATTAAAACATTTTCTTCTTGCAAATGGTCTTTTATAGTCTTTTGATTTACTAATACACTTAATACTGATAAAATGAATATGACCCATAATATTACATTATAGGTATTAACTACCCATTTAGCTAATGATAAAACATGATCAACAAAACTTTGCAAAAATACAGGGGCAGGAGTATCAACAGGAACATTATTAACATCTACTGCTACTTCAGAAAGACGTACTAAATCAGAAGCAAAGTTTAGATTCCAAGTGGTATGAATACACAAAGACAAATTAAAGCTACAGTTCAATTTTTGTTGTAGAAGAGTAAAGTTAACTTTAAAATGTATCAGGCAGTACTGATGAATGGTCACATCACAGGGGACACTGATCATTTGTGTTAGAATTTTGGTATGGACCTTTTCCTTATGACTCAGGGTGAAGTCTCTCTCAGGGAGGAGTGATAGGGAATGGCAAAGGACACACTGACAAAGAAGATTAATCAGAACT
>NW_006399755.1:24548862-24549856 GCF_000299155.1 Elephantulus edwardii
GGGCCTTTCTGACTGCATTGCTGTTAACTTAATGCTGCCATCAGGAGGACTACCATCATGGGTCCTGTCAGAAGAGCTCCACTGGTATTCATAGATGTAGCCTGATCCACTAATGCCTTTAGCATTCCCTATTTACTGACACAGTTTCCTTCCTCATTGGTCTCCAATTCTTCCACCGTTACTTTTCTTGAAGATTCAGCTTCTGTATCTTCACAGTGGATGATGGGCTGGTATCTGACATTTCTAGCAGGTATCCAGACTAGGTGTGGCTTGTCCTGTGGAAACACACAATCCTATCCTTTCCCAACAGTTAAGAGGGGGTTTGGGCCCTTCCTTATTTAGTCTAGAGGGTCTTTCCATGATACCCATAATGGGGATTCCAGGGTGTTGGTGTTCTGTTGCCAGTGAACACACATAGAAGGTTGTGAAAAAATTTCATAAGTATTAAGAGTATTTAATGGAAAGAATGCTCTATGTAATTGTACTATAGGGGGCTATCCCTCCCCCTTTTGTTTTTTAAGTTGAGTTTTTTTAAGTTCTATGAGCTCTTTCTACTATGCCTTGACCTTGGGGGTTATAAGGAATACGTGTGGTGTGTTGAATATTCCATATTTTACAGAACTCAGCAAAAGATGGACTGGGAAAAGTGGGCCCTTTGCTGTTTTTTATGGTTTGTGGAAGGCCCATTAGATTGAAGCAAATGATTTATAAGTTTTTTGTAGACTCCCCAGTTTGTGCAGTGGCCCATATGAATTTAAAATATGAGTCAACTGAAAGAAATACATATATCTGTCTGCCAAAAGAATTAACGTATGTAATACCAATTTGGCACAGGCAATTAGCATTCAGACCTCTGGAGTTAACTCCTGGAGACTGGATAGCGGGAATGTGACTTAGGGAAGGACAAGCTCTAAAAGACCACACAATTCTTTTATTTTTTATTATTCTTATTATTAATTTCAATGAACATCTACAGAGATTTTGGAATTCCATT
>NW_006399755.1:24551453-24552098 GCF_000299155.1 Elephantulus edwardii
TCTATCCCAAACACTTGGAGCGCTCGTTGTCGGCCTTGTCGGACCATATTGTGGAAAGAGCATACAATTCATTTAACAGTGTCCTTTAGAATTGTGGGTGCCGATGACTTGTAGGGATATTTTCTGATACTGCTTGTTTGAAAGGAGGATGTATGGCTTGTATAAGAGCACACATCACATCCAACAGATCTTGACCTATATTAGTGGTGAGTCCTGTAGCTACCTGTGGCTGACAGTAACCAGAGTGACCATCAGAGTGTGTCCAAGGAATAAGATCTCTGGTTTGTTTGGAAGTAATAACTAGACTAACTTCAGTCAACCCTGGTCAGATTCCCAGGTCCCAACTGGAGGGAGCCTTCTCCTCTCTAAGTATGGGATGGTCAGCTCCTGAGTCAATTGAACATTGAAAAGATTTATGGTCAAAAGTTACATTTAACTTTGGTTTTTTACTTTCTTCTATCACTGACACCCACATTGTTTGCAGCCTTTCTGGCATCACTGACTCCCTTTGTTGCCAGACTGGGAGTTGCCCTCCTTAGAATTTAAAGGTGGTAAAGGAGTTCCATCTTTGTGATATTTTGATCTACAATCCTTTTTCCAGTGATTTCCTTTCTGACATAGGGGGCAGGCAGAAGTGGGTTGGTT
>NW_006399755.1:24559768-24567924 GCF_000299155.1 Elephantulus edwardii
GGAAACAACCCAAGTGTCCATCAATTAGAATTAGATGCATCTTAGTCCGCAAAATGACATCATTACCCCTCAAAAATTTGGAAAGGTCCTCAAGTACACCCTTTCCTAGTGCAATATGTCTTTTACTTCCTGACTGCTGATACTAAGGGTGTTAATTGTGGATCTAAGTAAGATGAAGCTGACAGTTTCAATCTCCTCTCCATCTATCACCAGAGCTCAAAGGCAGCAATTCTCTTTCTATCATCCCTAGTCATTGTCCAACTCTCTGATGCATAGAAAGCAATTGGGAAGACTATGGCTTGGATCAGGTGTATACTTAATTATATAGTGGAGCCTAATAAAAAAATGCCACTTGTGAACCTGGTGGATGACTTCACCAAATAGAGATGTATTTCTCAGTAGAGGAGGTTGGAAGTCTAAATTCTGAAGGCTTTCTATCTTTATCATCTCTGGAGGAGGGTCCTTCTTATCTTCAGTTTTCCCATAGTTCCATGAGGTTCTCAGCACAAAGATCCTAAGTCCAAAGAATGTTCTCCGTTCTCAGCTCTTCCTTCTCTGTAGTACTCAGACTCTCTCCTCTCTGCTTGCTTCACTCTTTTTATCTCTTATATAACAGAAAGTGTGGTATAAATGGGGAGGATGCCAGAGGGAAGGTGGCTGAGAAAGGAGAGGTTGGAAATCACTAGGGTAGCAGAGTTTAGTGGGCAGAGTGAGGGGAGGAAGTGAAGGAATAGGAAAGATTCAATGGGGCCTTGAAAAAACAACAATATAACAATGGGCATAGACCAATAGCAATTAATTATTTAAAATACAAGATATATGATTGATTAGGGAACTATGGTAGCCTAGTGGCAAGAAGCTGCCCTGCAATCCTGAAGGCATACAGTTTCAGAACCTCAATTGCTCCACAAGAGAAGGACAGGCAATCTCATCCAGTGAGATTAATTGCCTCTAATAACCTGCTTGAGGGTCAACTATGGTTCACTTCTGACTCAACAGTACACAACAACAATAAATATAAATGATTGATTTTATGAAACACACTGTAAATGAAAGATTGTATGAAACACTTGTATAGGAATGAAATACGATGTAAACAATTATTAAATGGAAACAAAAACAAGGGTGTGATGGACAGGTGGAAAAGGGAAAAGGGGAGATAATCAATGGGATGATCGATGTCAGTGGGTAGCAGGGAAGAAAGAATGGGAGAAAGGTCCAGTGGGGACTGGGGAACAGTGTAGTAATAGGCATGGATAGGTGGTAGTTAATTATAGAAAGTACAGTATATATGAGGGACTGAGTTGGGCATGATTCGCTTAGATAATGCACAGTGCATATGGGTGATTGCATGATTGTTGTGTTCCAGAGAGTCAGAATCAACTCACAGGTGACCCTCCAGCAGGTTTTTAGAGACAGTTAATTGCATGGTAGGAAATTTCTCATCCTTGTCCCCCTGTGATTACATGGAAATCAATTTTCAAAAAGTGGAGGGAGATAAAAAAATATACATGATATAAATGAACACTGTATATCATAGATTTAGAAAATGTGTAATTCTGCCTTCGGCCTGTACCTCACTGGAAGTACTAAAAGGGAAGATTTGCCCTGGACATAAGCTTGTGAAAAGTAGATTTTCGTAGTGAATGTAAGGGTTTAGTCAAAGGAAAAGATTAAATCTCACCCAGTTCTCTGAAGATGTTTGAACTTGAATGGGTTTGTAGACTTGGTCTTTTGATTGAAGAGATTCATATTGGAAAGAAGGAGAAGCAGGAAAAGAGAGAAAGGGCAGGGTAAGCCTGACTTTTTAAAACTGGAGCAAGCTGTCTAGCTTCTGAGGCAGAGTAAAGGTAGTGCCCATCAGAACCCACATACAGGACTTGAAGTTAAAGGGAGTTGGCAAGTGTACGCACTCATGCCAATCATCTGCATCCACTGGAGAGGAATTGGGAGGGACATAACAATGAAGAAATAGCTGAGCTTTGACGTGTTCCTTCAGGACTGTCTACCTAGTATGTATAATTATTTGGATAAGGGGGAAAAGGGAAGTGGGTGGGTATTGACTTGCAGAACAGGGTATCATGAAGATCCCTAGCCCATGGAGTTGACTCCATGTGGGGGCTAAGGATGAGTGAAAGGACAAACAGATCTGAAACACAGGGAGAAGTGGGGACTCCTAAGTATGCAACCGATCCCGTTTGAACCACAGGTGGCTAAGGATGAGTTGTCCTGACCCAACCAGATCATCCCACACTTTGAGGTAGTGTTGACTGTGGCAGCCTGATGGCTTGCTCTGAATTGAACTTTTCTTGTGGATGCAGATATTCGAAGTTTCCAAACTGAACAGAAGATTCTTCTGCAAAAGGGATATATGCTTCTTCTCTCAAAATGCTGGTTTGATAAGGATGGGCAAAATTGGCTATCTAAAATAGGGATATTGATCCACCAGATGCTCTGCCGGGGAAGGAGGGACAATCTCCTCCTGTACCCGTCAGATCTGATTTGACAGTACACGCACAGAAAAATAATAAAATAAAAAAATTTTTTAAAAAAAATACAAAAAAAAATAAAATAGGGATATTGAGCAAGAGGATTGAGGCAGCTGGCTTATAAGCCTTCATGAATGTACTTTTTAATAAGATTATAAAGGGAAAGAATCTCAATATTTAAGAATGTAATATGTACAAATGAAAGATTTCATTTTGTTGTATAAAACACAACATACATGCATGAAACACAAGGTATATGAATAACTGTAGGCAAATCAATGCAAATAGCTTTTGGTGGGGGAAAAAAATAGACGGTGTGACTTAAACAAGAGTTTGACTTGAGGAAGTGTGATGACTTGAGTAAGGGTGTGAATTAAGGCACTCCCCTAAAGTAGTTCTGCCTTATTAAGAGATATAGAGGTTACATCACAAAATGGAAAATACAGTACTAATGCTTTTAATCTATAGTGTTGGAGAAGAATACTGAATATCCTATGGACTGTCAAAAGAACAAGCAATATTTAGCTTAAAGAAGGTGTAACCAGAGTGCTCTTTGGAGGCAAAATTGACAAACTATTGTTTTACATATTTAGGGCCTGTTGCTAAGTGAGGCTATTCCTTAAAGTGGGGCATCATGCTTGACCAGTGGACTGATGTTGGCAAAGGAGAAAAAGAGATTGAGATGTTAACGATTACATCTTGCTCAGTTCCATAATGAACACTCTTAACACCAGCAGTCAGGAAATCAAAGACTAATTGCATTGGGAAAATCTCTTGCCAGGGAAATCACCAGAGTGCTCAAAAGCAAGGTTGTCAATATAGAGACTAAGGTGTACCTGAACCAGGTGATGGTCTTCACAATTAATTGATATGCTTCAGAGAGCTGGAAAATGACTAAAAGAGATGATAAATCAAAGCCTTTAGGTGGTTGTGCTGGAGAAGAGTCTTAGACTGTCAAGAAGAAAAAAAAAATAGGTCTGGCTTGGAGAGGGTGAAACCAAGTTTCTCCTTGGAGGCTAGGATTTTGAAGCTCCTTCTAACATAATTTGGGCACATGGCCAGGAAAGACTGGTCCTTGTAGAAAGACATTGTGCTTGGAAGGGTGAAGGAACAGCACAGAAGAACCGAGATGAGATAGACTGAGACAGTAACCAGGACAATGGGGGTTGATGTGTCAGAAATAGTGAGGCTGCTTCAGGACAGGACAGGGTTCAGAGCTGCTGTGCATAGGGTTGCTATGTGTCCCGAGCAACTTGATGGTACATAACAGCAACAACAACAACAACAAAATATGTCCAGAAATATTTACAGCCTTTGAAATCCTACGGGCAGATCTATTCTGACCTATAGGGCCATTACAAGTTGGAATCTAATTAAAGACATTGGGATTTTTGGTTTTTACAAAGGATCAGATATTGTGGTAAACACTTTATGTGCATTACTTCATTTGTTCATTTTTTTTAAATCCTCATTTACAGATGAAGAATTAGTAGCACAGAAAGGTTAAGAAATGGGAACACCAAAACATCTACAAACCTCTATCAGACTCTTAAGTCACTATGTTCTTAAACCGGTAATTGCTTTATAACTAATCAATGTCTTTAAAAAGAATTGGTAAATATTGTTGTTATGTGTTATCAAGTTAGCGGTGACTCATAGAGACCTTATGCACAAAAGTTATGAACTCTGTCCTATCCTGAGCCAATCTCATGGTCTCCAGCACACTTGCCTCTATTACCCTAATTACTACCTAATCCAGGATCATCTTCTCCTGCTCATTCCTCCACACTTCCAAGACTGATGTCCTTCTCCAAGAACTGGTCTCTCCTAGCAAAATGCCCAATCCTGGCAACAACAGTCCCTGAACATGTGGTACAGAGCTTCAGAATCTTTGCCTCCAGAGAGCAGTCTGGTTTCACCCTCTCTAGAACAGATCTGCTTTCCTGTTGGCAGTCCATGGAATGTTCGATATTCTTCTCCAGCACTACAACTCAAAGACATAAATTGTTCTTGTGTAGTTCTTAGTCATTGTCCAGCTCTGTGATGGACAGAGTAATTGCAAAGATCATAGTCTGGATCAGGCACAACCTAGTCTATAGGTTGACATCTTTGCACTTCAGCACTCTGAAGAGGTTTCTGACAGCAGGCTTTTCTAATCTAATGCAACCTTTGATTTCCTGGCTGCAGGTTACAAGAGTGTTGACTGTGGACCCAAGCAAGCTTGTTAGCAATCTCTATGTCTTCTCCATCTATCCTGGTGCTATCAGTTGTCCCAGTGGTGGGAATCTTTGTTTTCTTGTTGTTGAGCTTCAATTCACATTGAAGACTGCAGTCCTTGAGTTTCTGCAGCAGATGCTTCAAGTCTTCCGAGTTTCAGTGAGCAGGGTTGTGTCATCTGCATGACACAGGTTGTTGATGATTCTTCTTCCAATTCTAATGCCATATTCATCCTCACAAAGCCCAGTCTCTCAAATGATCTGTTCTGCTTATAGATTAAAAAGGTATGGAGACAGGATGTATCCCTGATGCACTCCTTTCCTGATTTTGAAATATGCAGTGTTTCCTTTCTCTGTTTTGATGACTGCCTCTTGAGCCAAGAATAGGTTTCACATGAGCACAATCTGGGGTTATGGGATTACTGTTCTTCTTTGTTTAGCTACTATTTTTTGTGATCTACACAGTCAAATGCTTTTGCGTAATCAATGAAAAAAAAGATAAGCATTCTTCTGGTACTCTCTACTTTTAGACAAGAACCACCTAACACAGGAAATGATGTCGCTAGTGCCATGATGGCCTCTTCTAAACTCAGCTTATATTTCTGATGGTTCTTGTCAATGTACTGTACCAGTCATGAGTTGTTGTTTTTTTTTCTTTGATTATTTTGTTTGTTTGGTTTCTCTTGTTTTATAACCTTCAGTAAGGTTTTGGGTTTTTTTTATTCTTTTATATGAAATTATTTATATTGTTTGATCATTTTCATACTCTATCAGATGACACCCCTCTTTCCTTTTTTTTTGGAATGGTAAATATACATCCCTTCCAGTCAGCTCACCAGGTAGACATCCTCTGGATGGGCATGATTAATGTTTTGTTAGGGAGCAATGGTGGCCAAGCTGCACTGCAATCTAAAGGCACGTGGTTCAATCCACCAGCTGCTCCATAGGAGAAGAATGGACAATCTCCCCCCATGTGATTTATTGTCTCTGAAAAACTGCCAGAAAGTCAGCTATGGGTCAGTTCTGTCTTGACAGTAAACAACAACGTTTTACTATTTCACAGTACTTGTTATTAGGTGCCATCAAGTGTTCTGAATCATATCAACATGTATAAAAGATTAAAACTTCCCTCTCCCTTGTTTCTGCTGTCCTTGAGCTCACTGTGGAAAGCCACTGTTGAAATCTACATCATAGAGGTTAGTTCACGTCTTCATTGATCTTTCACTTTACCAAATATGGTGTCCTTCCCTGGAGATTGACCTCTCCTGCTAACAAACTCAAAGCATGTGAGACCAAGTGGCACCACCCTACTTTCTAAGGAACATTCTGGCTGCACTTCTTCCAAAGCAGATTTGCTTGATCTTTAAGGCAAGTCATGGTATTAGTCAATACTCTTCATTAACACCACAATTCAAATTTCTTCCTTGGTCTGCTTTATTCATTGTCCAACTCTCACACACATATGAGATGACTGAAAAGCTATTTTCATCTATATCACGGTCTATCTCAACGAGTTTGCATTAAATTAGATGGAAGAAATTCACACACGTCTCTGGACCAAAATGAACTGGGAGACACTGAAATACTTCAGGAACTAAAAATCTTATAACCATTCTATTTTCTTTCAAGTCCTTCACACTTACTGGGACGTGTTTATAATTATTCTTTGTAAAATTTTCTATCTCATTTTCCTGAGCACAGTTCAGGACTCAGGACTGGTGGGACCTGATGCTAGGAGAAATGGCGCCACCGGGGTCAAGCACTGTCTTCCTGTTGGCCCTGACAATCATAGTGAGCACGTAGGCCCTGACACCCACTCACTACCTCACCAAACATGATGTGGAGAGACTGAAAGCTTCATTTGACCACCTCTTCATAAATTTGGAATCTGCTTTCTATTCCATTATGGGACTCAGCCACCTTGGTGTCCTGGTGCCAGATGTAAAGAAAGCATGCACCTTCGTTAAATTCAACCTTGATCCCAACAATATGGATTCCCTTTTCTATGCCATCCAGTCCAGCCAGGCCCTCTCAGGGTGTGAGATCTCTTTCAAATGAGACCAAAGATCTTCTTTTGGAAGCTGTCAGCAAAGACTACTCTGTTACCCAGATCTACCACAAAGTTGCAGCCCTGAGTGGCTTCAGCCTCCCCTTGGCATCCCAGGAGACTTGGTGCCTTGACCACTCATCTCACCAAGAAAGAAACTGTACTAGCAACAATCCAGGCTCTCCAGACAGCTTCCCACCTGTCCCAGCACCCTGGCTTAAGGAGCATCGCGGAAGTATGAGGATCTTGTTGCTCGCTTGGATGAACTGGAGGGCGTATATCCACAGTTTGAAGAAGGACTGGAAACAATAGCATTATTTGTGGCCACCACATACAAGCTCATGGGCCATGTGAGCACTGAGCCATCCATTAAGGAGGCTCAGGTAATCCAGGTGATGAATACTATCTATCATCAGCATTTGACTCACTCTCTGAAGCCTTCAGCATGTCCTGTGCTGCCACTCTGCTCTCCCAGAATTGCTACCATGTACCAGTTCTGGTTGTACCTGAGGGCTCACCCTCCTACATTCCAGAACAGGCTGCCCTCTGGTGCAGTTCACCAATGTGCTGTCCCAGCCTCTGACTCAAGCCACTGTTAAACTTGAACATGTTAAATCCATCCCTTGTAGAGCTACTGTCCTTCAGGAGATGCCTTTCACCCCTGCAGTGGATGGTTTTGAACTAAGCTTCAAGAATGTCAAATTTTTCAGTGGTTATTATTACTTCTCTGTCAAAGTTGAAGGTGACAGCCATTATATTGTAAACACTATAGAGCTGAGAGTCAAGATCTCCACTGAAGTTGGAATCACAGATGTTGATCTCTCCAGAATAGATAAGGACCAGAGCATTGCTCCTAAAACTACTCAAGGGCACCTTCATTGCTGACAGCCGCCAGAATTTTGCCTTGTTCTTCCAGCTGGTCAATGTGAACACTGGCACTGAACTCACTCCTCACCAGACTGTCATCTGACTTCATAACCTGAAGACTGGCCAGGAAGTGGTGCTCGTTGCTGAGCCAGACAGCAAAAATGTGTACAAATGTGAACTATATATCTCTGAGAGAAAAATAGAATTTGATTCTGCCCCTGGCACCTATACCCTCTACTTGATCAATGGTGATGTCATTTTGAAGAACCCAACCTGTGGAATGTGGCTGATGTGCTCATCCAGTTCCATGAGGAAGATGCTCCATCATCTGTCCTGTCCAAGAACATTTCCACTCCCAGACAGGAAACCCAGCACCTGTTCCGTGAGCCTGAGAAGAGGCCCTCATAATGGTGTCCAACACCTCACCACCGGTATTCTCTCCCCCTAGCTCCTGCCCCTTGTTTTGTGGATATAGATTGGTGCCAATATCTCCAACTTCACTTTTGCTCCTAGCACGATTATCTCTCACCTGAGACA